>NC_041389.1:246474094-246653038 GCF_002162155.2 Triticum dicoccoides
GCCTCCGAGTGAGAGGTTTGCTCTTCACTCGGTAGGATTTCTATATCTTAGGCGAGCATTGGGCTGCAGCTAAGCCTCCGAGTGAGAGGTTTGCTCTTCACTCGGTAGGATTTCTATATCTTAGGCGAGCACTGGGCTGCAGCTAAGCCCCCGAGTGAGAGGTTTGCTCTTCACTCGGTAGGATTTTTATATCTTAGGCGAGCACTGGGCTGCAGCTAAGCCTCCGAGTGGAAGTCTGGCTTACCACTCGATAGGATTTTATTTAATCTTAGGCGAAACGGATTCGCAACTAAGCCTCTGAGTGGGAGTCTGGCTCACCACTCGGTAGGATTTTTACAAACTTAGGCGAAACGGATTCGCGGCTAAGTCACCCACTGAGGGGAAAATTTTATTGGACAAAATAAAAAGTGACAAAAATTATGGAGGAACTATGACACTATTATTTTGAGATCCATGAACTACAGAAGTACTTTATTGCAACTCATCCGAGTGATTAAACTTAAGTGTAAAATGGGCGGAGTAGTTCCGCATTCCAAGCTCGGGGCTCGTCGGTATTATGTTCAACGTTGTAAAGACGGTACGCCCCGTTGTGGAGAACTTTGGTGACGATGAAGGGTCCTTCCCAAGAAGGAGCAAGCTTGTGTTGTTTCTTCTGATCCACTCGGAGAACTAAATCTCCTTCCTGGAAGGCTCGACCCCTCACATTTCTGGCGTGGAAACGATGCAAATCTTGTTGGTAGATGGTGAGCCATCTCCCTTTCTTCCTCTAAATGGTCGACTGCGTCCTGCCGCGCTTGTTCAGCTTCTGCTTCGTTGTAGATTTCAACTCGAGGAGCATTGTGGAGAAGATCACTCGGCAAGACTGCTTCAGCTCCGTAGACCAAGAAGAATGGAGTTCTTCCGGTCGACCGATTAGGTGTGGTCCGTAGTCCCCAAAGCACCGAGGGAAGTTCGTCGACCCAAGCTCCAGCTGCATGCTTGAGATCACGCATCAGTCGGGGTTTCAATTCCTTGAGAATCAGGCCATTGGCTCGCTCTGCTTGTCCATTCGACTGCGGATGGGCGACTGAAGCGTAGTCGACTCGTGTGCCTTGAGAGTTACAGAAATCTCTGAATTCCTCCGAGTCAAAGTTCGACCCATTATCCGTAATGATGCTGTGCGGGACTCCATATCTGAATATCAGTTCCCTGATGAAGCTAACAGCAGCACCGACGTCAAGGTTCTTGATTGGTTTAGCCTCAATCCACTTGGTGAACTTGTCGACTGCCACCAGTACATGCGTGAAGCCACTTCGACCTGTTCTCAAAGGGCCGACCATGTCCAACCCCCATACTGCGAAAGGCCAGACGAGTGGAATGGTCTTCAGAGCTGATGCAGGCTTGTGTGACATATTCGAGTAGAACTGACATCCTTCGCATTTATCCACTATTTCCTTTGCCATCTCATTTGCCTTTGGCCAGTAAAATCCGGCTCGGTATGCTTTGGCCACGATGGTCCGAGAGGATGCATGATGACCACAGGTTCCTGAGTGGATATCATTAAGGATGATTCGACCTTCTTCTGGTGTTATGCACTTCTGACCAACTCCAGTCGCGCTTTCTCTGTATAACTGTCCTTTGATTACGGTAAAAGCTTTAGATCGACGGACGATCTGTCGAGCCTCTTCCTCATCCTCCGGGAGCTCTTTTCTCAGGATATACGCGATATATGGAACTGTCCAGTCGGGAATGACCACCAAGACCTCCATGACCAAGTCGACCACTGCTGGGACTTCAACCTCAGTCGGATCTGTGGCACTCATGGGCTGTGGAGCTTCTTCGGTGAAAGGATCTTCTTTGACTGACGGAGTGTGTATATGCTCCAAGAACACACCACTCGGAATGGCTTCTCTCTTGGAACCTATCTTTGCTAGATCATCAGCTGCTTGATTTTTCAGTCGGGGTATATGATGGAGCTCCAACCCCTCGAACTTCTTTTCCAGCTTCCTCACTGCACTGCAATATCCAGTCATGGCTGGGCTTCTCACGTCCCACTCCTTCATCACTTGGTTGACCACTAAATCCGAGTCGCCATAGACCATCAGGCGACGGACGCCGAGTGAAATGGCCATGCGCAATCCGTATAAGAGGGCCTCATATTCTGCCTCATTGTTGGAGGAATCAAAGTGAATCTGGAGCACATATCTGAGCTTATCTCCTCTGGGGGAAACCAGGACAACCCCAGCACCGGAACCATTCAACATCTTAGAGCCATCAAAGAACATGGTCCAATGCTCCGAGTGAACTTCAGTCGGCTGCTGCTGTTCAATCCACTCGGCAAGGAAATCTGCTATTGCCTGGGACTTAATGGCTTTCTTTGCCTCAAACTTGATATCAAGGGGAAGAAGTTCAATCGCCCATTTAGCCACTCGACCAGTTGCATCTCTGTTGTGCAAGATCTCTGATAGTGGAGCGTCGCTGACGACTGTGATGGAATGATCAGAGAAATAATGAGCAACCTTCTTTGTGGTCATGTATATTCCATACACAAGCTTCTGATAATGAGGATATCTTTGCTTGGATGGAGTCAAGACTTCAGACAAATAATACACTGGGCGCTGAACTTTGAAAGCTTTTCCTTCTTCTTCCCGCTCGACCGTAAGCACAGTACTGACGACTTGTCCTGTGGCTGCGATATAAAGCAACAAAGGCTCTTTACTGATTGGAGCAGCAAGCACCGGCTGGGTGGAGAGCAGAGCTTTTAGCTCGGCAAACGCTGCATCAGCTTCTGGAGTCCACTCGAACTTGTCTGCCTTCTTCATCAGTCGGTAAAGAGGCAATGCCTTTTCACCGAGTTGTGAGATGAATCGACTTAATGCGGCCAAGCATCCAGTAAGCTTCTAGACATCGTGCACTCGCACAGGGCGTTTCATTCAGAGAATAGTGCCGATCTTCTCTGGATTAGCATCGATCCCTCGCTCGGAAACGAGAAAACCGAGTAACTTGCCACCAGGAACTCCGAATGTGCACTTCGATGGATTGAGCTTGATATCATACCTTCTGAGGTTGGCAAATGTTTTGGCGAGGTCAGCGAGCAGGTCGGAACCTTTTCGTGACTTGACGATGATATCATCCATATACGCTTCCACATTCCGACTGATTTGAGTGAGTAGACACTTCTGAATCATTCGCATAAATGTGGCTTCGGCATTCTTGAGGCCGAATGGCATGGTGATATAGCAGAAGCACCCGAATGGAGTGATGAAAGCTGTTTTTACCTCGTCGGGTCCGTACAGACGGATCTGGTGGTACCCGGAGTAGGCGTCTAGAAAAGACAATATCTCGCATCCCGCGGTCGAGTCAACAATTTGATCTATGCGAGGGAGAGGAAGATGATCTTTCGGGCAGGCCCGGTTGATGTGCTTGGAATCAATGCACATTCGGAGTGATTTGTCCTTCTTAGGAACCATGACGACATTAGCGAGCCACTCGGAGTGGTATATCTCTCGGATAAATCCTGCCGCCAACAGTCGAGCCACTTCCTCACCAATGGCTTTTCTCTTCTGGACGGCGGACCGCCGAAGATGCTCTTTGACTGGTTTTGCAGATGAGTCGACTCTTAGGCGATGCTCAGCTAGTCCCCTGGGAACACCTGGCATGTCAGCGGGCTTCCATGCAAAAATGTCCCAGTTCTCACGGAGGAACTGGATGAGCGCTTCTTCCTATTTCGGGTCGAGTGTCGTGGAGATGTGGGTCGGAGCTGCATCGGGGTCGGTCGGGTGAATGTGAACAGGCTTCGTCTCACCGGACGACTGAAATGCAGATTCTGTGGCGGGTTTCTTGGATCGCAGCAAGTCACTCGGATCTGCTTTTGCTTGTATTCTTCGAACTCGACCGCTGTCACCTGGGAATCAGCAATCTTTGAGCCCTTCTGAAAGCACTCTTCTGCCTTTTTCCAATCACCGGTGACAGTGATCACTCCTTTGGGGTCGGGCATCTTCAATTTGAGGTACACGTAACATGGTCGAGCCATGAACCGTGCATAAGCTGGTCTCCCCAAAATGGCATGATATGCACTCTGAAAATCCACGACCTCAAACGTCAACTTCTCTTTGCGAAAATGCTTCGAATCACCAAACACCACGTCCAGAGCTATTTTGCCGAGTGACTCGGCTTTCTTCCCTGGTATAACTCCATGAAAGCTCATGTTATTGGTGCTCAGTCGGGACATCGGAATGCCCATTCCTTTCAGTGTGTCTGCATACAACAAATTCAGCCCACTACCACCGTCCATCAGCACTTTTGTCAGTCGAGTGCCTTCGACAACTGGATCGACCACCAAAGCTTGCCTCCCAGGGGTGGAAATATGAGTCGGGTGATCAGATTGGTCGAATGTGATGGGTGTTTGGGACCATCTCAGATAATTTGCTTTTGCTGGGGCAACCATGTTCACCTCACGGTTAATAACTTTCAATCGACTCTTGCTTTCCACATCTGCAAAGATCATCAGAGTGGAGTTGATATGCGGATATCCTTCCTCACTGTCCTCCTTGTCTTCGGCCTTGTCCGACTCCTTCTCCTTGTCTTTAGACTGTTTTCCCTGAAACTGCTGGATCAGGAGTCGACATTGGCGAGTGGTATGCTTCGGGTAGATGATATTCCCCTCTTCGTCTTTCTTCGTGTGGATGTGACACGGCATATCCATCACGTCGTTCCCTTCTTTATCCTTTACCTTCTTAGGGTTCCAGGATCCTTTTGGTTTCCCTTTAAACTTTCCCTGAGTCACGACCAGAGCCTCCCCAGGAGCTGCCGGTTCAGCCTTCCGCTTCTGTTTCCGACTGGTGTTTCCCTTTTCCGACTGACTCGGCTTGTGCTTGCCGCTTCGGAGTCGGTCTTCTTCTTCGCCGTTGGCGTACTTGGTAGCAATCTCCATCATCCGACTCAAGGTCATGTCACCGGTTCGACCAAATTTCAAACTCAATTCTCTGTTCTTGACACCATCCTTAAAGGCGCAGACTGCCTGATGATCAGACACATTCTCCACAGTATGGTGCAAAGTGATCCATCTCTGAATATACTCCCTGAGGGTCTCATTGGTCTTCTGCATGTAGACTTGCATCTCTGTCAATCCAGCCGGTCGCTTGCAAGTTCCTTCAAACGTTCTGATGAACACTCGGGACAGATCTTCCCAAGTGTAAATGCTGCTAGGAGGTAATTGAGTCAACCATGCCCTGGCAGAACCTTCCAGCATGAGGTGCAAATGCTTCATGGCCACCTCGTCGTTCTCACCACCAATCTGAACTGCCACTCGGTAGTCCTCAAGCCAAGTTTCAGGCTTAGACTCACCAGTGAACTTGCTGACTCCTGTTGCCAACCTGAAATTGGGAGGGATCACTGCGGCTCTGATAGCTCTGCTGAAACATTCAGGACCAGAAACATGCACTCAACTGCTCGTGGGCGCATCTCTGTCGAGTCCACCTCGATGGGCTCTGTTCTGGTCGACCAAGCCTTGCACGAAAATGGATCGCGCGTCGAAGCCTGGTTCTCTAGGGTCGACTGGAACTCTTCGCCCCGCACTGAGCTGACGTCTGTCATCTTGCTGCCGAGGAGCGTAAGACCCACCCCTCGGAGGGGAATTGGGCACTCGACGCCTATCATCTCGGTCGTGTCGGTCTCCATATTGGTCTCGCCGATTCTCGCGCCCTTCACGCCGCGGAGGCGATCTGGGGCTGTGAGCCGACTGAACAGTATTCGCAGCGACGGATCGACTGTGAATACTGTTGCGCGACTGCGATACGACCGAATTCTGATCGCCTGCTGCCCGGAGCAGATCCCTGATCTGCATCAAGCCTCTGCCAGCTTCCGACTGAGAGGGCTGGATGGACTCTGCAATACGGGTCGCAGCTGCTAAATTCTGGACTGGGGTTCGATATACCTGAGTCGGCGGGAAGAGTTGACGTCGACTGGTGTCGGGAACTCGTTGCCGCGCGCGCTCGTCGAGTGATCGTTGAAGATTCTCCAGTCGAGTGCGTTCGGCCAAATTGGCCAAACGCGCCTCCTCCAAGGCGCGAGCCTCGGGGATTTCTCCTGCGATGGGAGTACGCAGGGCATCCACGTTCCTGCGGCGAAGTTCCTCTCTTTGCAGAGAGTCGAGTGGCTCGGGCTGGTACTCTTCGTGGTCTCGTGCGGGGTCGCCTCCGTCGCCTGCCCCACCATCACGGGCGAAGCCAGGGGGACTGCGGGGCCCGTCGACCATCAGGATTTCCGCCGCTGGATCACTGCTATCGCACTCGGATGCAGTCTCTGCAGAGCCAGTCGACAGATCAAACAGGCTGTAGAGAGATTCGTCGGGCTCGATTGCCGCAACTTGGGTGGTGGCCGTCTGGCGAGCCACCGCGTGCCTCACCCACCGCTGAAGCCTCAACCGGCCCGAGCGCTTACGCTGGCGGGAGACCGAGAGGGTGGCCGACAGGGGAGTCAACCGATACGGGGTCGACGGTTGCCGCAGCAGAACGCCGCGGACACATGCGCGAAAATGCGTCGCACCGCGGACGGGGAGCGCATCGACGTCGAGTGGAGCCTCCTGGAGCCAGGCGGAGTCGTCGGCGACGAAGGTGAGAGCACCGAGACGGATCTCTCGACCCTCGACCAAAACTCCAGCAGCCATCATGATGAAAGTACTCGGAAGAATCGCAACTTCTCCACAAAATCGCTAAAACACCTGCCCCACGGTGGGCGCCAACTGTCGTGGTTCTAAGTCTGACAGTAGAGTGGGGGTAGGTATGGAGAGGCAAGGTCCTAGCTATGGAGAGGTTGTAAACACAAGAGATGTACGAGTTCAGGCCCTTCTCGGAGGAAGTAAAAGCCCTACGTCTTGGAGCCCGGAGGCGGTCGAGTGGATCTTGTGTATATGGATTACAAGGTGCCGAACCCTTCTGCCTGTGGAGGGGGGTGGCTTATATAGAGTGCGCCAAGTCCCCAGCCAGCCCACGTAATGAAGGGTTTAAGGTGTATTAAGTCCGGGGCGTTACAGGTAATGCCCCACATAAAGTGTCTTTACTATCATAAAGTCTACTTAATTACAGGCCGTTGTAGTGCAGAGTGCTTCTTGACCTTCTGGTGGTCGAGTGAGTCTTCGTGGTCGAGTCCTTCAAGTCAGTCGAGTGAGTCCCTCGTAGGTCGACTGGAAGGTGATCTCTTCTAAGGGTGTCCTCGGGCAGGGTACCTAGATCAGGTCCGTGACCCTACCCTAGGTATGTGACTCCATCAGTAGCGGAATGCGTTGGTGGTTCCAGAATTAGCAACACGGAAGTGGTGGTGGTGGTTGATGATGAATTGACCGTCCCTAAGTAGCCGAAACACCTTAGGAGACACAAGTCACCACTCAAGCAACCACAAATGCTATATGGAACTAAATGGGTTAAGTTGCGGAAAGCGATGGTGGTATGGCGGATGATATGGTGGATGGCCTATGCAAACATGCCAAAATGCCAAATTTTTGATGGGGTCAAATGGTTTTGGAATCTATCTAGATGGATGGGGGATGTCAATAGATACCCAACGAGCTGAAGAACGTCAAAATCGGACTCCGGGAGCAAAAGTTATGGCCGAAACGGTTTTTGTCGGTGAGCTGATTCGGGGAGGTGCGGGTGCCCGGGGGTGGAAGGTGCGGGCACCCGGGGTGGTCAGGGGGTTTGGGCGGAGAAGATGGCCTGGGGGGTCCGGGTGCCCGGGGGTAAGGGGTGCGGGCACCCGGGGTGGTCAGCGGGGTTGCAAGGGGGGTCCGGTGCCCGGGGGTCGTGGATTTGGGCAGAAAATCATGGGAAAATGGAAGAAATTGGTGGATTTCGTCAAGGGAAAGGTGGAGATGGATGGGTGGAATGCTAAATCCACTTGAAACCAAGCAAATTCATGGATCAAATCCACCAAAATCTCATCAAACCAACAAATCACAAAAAATTTGGGGCTATTTTTGGTGAGGAATTTTCGAAATTGGGGAGGAACACAACAAAATTAGGCTAGAGAACAAGATGGGGGCTCCAATTTTGTGAGAAACCATGGCTCATGATACCAAGATGTTGTATGGTGTAACCCTATATGGAGATCTTTCATGAATTGGAGGGGAAATCCCCAAGAACACGAAGAACACAAGAGACGAAAACACTCAAATTGACTAGATCCAATCACGCATATGCTAGATCCAAGAACACACAAGAGGTCACAATGATTCAAGGACAACAAAGGAAATATACAAGGTACTAGTTCATCCCAATCCTATGAGGAGAGAGTTCTTGATGATCCTATGATGGGGATCCTTCCCAAGATGGGGGCTTGATATCCACTAGGGATCTTCTCCTAGGAGGTCTTGATCTCCTAGAGGAGTGGGTACAAGGAGCAAATCTCTCTAATGTCTCTCATATACTTTGCTATCCTCTAAATGAGCTAGGTGGGAGGTAATTATAGTCTAGGGACGAAATAGAGGGAGAGGGGGATACAAAGGTCCAAAATGACCCTGAAAACACACACAATTCAGAGTAGTCCAGGCACCCGGGGTCAAGTGGCCCAGGCACCCGGAGGTGGGCGCGACTGTAGTTGGCCGGGCAACCGGACCGGTCAGGGGTGCCAGCCTTGGCGCGTGGAGGAGAGCCGGGCACCCGAGGGGGTGAGAGTCCGGGCACCCGGGCGAAGCTGGTGGCTGGCGGGGGTAGGCCGGGCACCCGGGGTTGAGGGCCCGGGCACCCGGGGGCGAGCTGGGCGCGGTCCAGTGAGGGGCCGGGCACCCGGTGTCCATAGGTCGTGCACCCGGGCCATACAGGGGCGCCGCACCAGGGGGGCCGGGCACCCGGCGGGAAGAGGGTCGGGCCAACCAGGGAGGCCGCGGCCTCGGCGGTTGGAGGTGGTCGGGCACCCAGGGCCTTTGGTGGCCGGGCACCCGGAGTGGTCCGTGCCCTCCGTTGCACCAATCTTCTCGTTCCCTCGCTGCTCTTCCTTCTCCTTGGTTGCTTGAATCTCCGTCCTCGTATCCTCCCGGTCATCTCCTTGGTACCTAACAAGGCACAACGTTTCTATTTGAGGTAGGACCCGATTCTCATGTGAATTCAAATGGATTTTGAAGAGGAATGAGTCAACCTCGGTTTTGGTGGCACGTGTGTGTGCGCTTGTCATTGGTCTTCTCTGTCCTTGTGGTGGTGGTGTGACGTCCATGGTGATGGTCGAGGGATGCTCCGCATCAATCGGTAACTATGAAAGAAGAATTAAGATAAATCTAATGATGAGGACATCAATACCATTGTTACACCCACAACCCCTGCTCCTATACATACTGGACCAATGACTAGAGCTCGCGCACGCCAACTAAATTACCAGGTACTTTCGTTTCTTGGTAATGATTCTAATGTTCATGAGAATATGATGCTGCCTAAATTGGATACATTTGTTTTGCTTACAAATGAAGGGCCTAGCTTGGAGAAGGATGAACATTGGAGCAAGAGAAAGCATGGAGATGATGGCATGCGCAAGGGGAACAAGAACGGAGTTACGAGTGATGATTTCAGGTCTTTGAAGCCACCATAACGAGTGCATGAAGCTTTGGACGAAATATACAAGATGCCACTTCATAAATTTTGTCCAGAGGCTATTATAGGTGCTGCGTCACCTTTTTATTGGGCCAGGCCCATGTAATTTCGAAATACATTAGTATAGGCTATTTTTAGAGTCCGTATGTGTGGGGAAACAAGAGATAGGGTTGATTTCGGACCCTCCAGCAAGGGCCACAAAATTCCCCCTCTCTTCCTCCATATATACAGCCCTTAGGGCACCGTTTAGACTTTGGGTTTTGTTTAGATTAAAGTTCGCCATAGCTGCAACTTCGCGTACTTCGTTTATGTTCAACGACCAGACAAAGGCGTCATAGAACCCCACCTTGATCAATAAAGCTTTCATCTTATATTCGCAATATCCAGATTACAATCTCAGTTTCTTGCTTGTTCTTCGTTTGCTCGCAGGAAACAGACCCTCGTGGTCAGGTTGATCGTGCTCCGGCGTGGTCAATAACCTCTCGGAGTTGGTTTAGCGATTGCTAAGGCGCGACGTCCTCGCACGTACGTAGTCGGATCGTCAAAGTCGACTTCCACCAAAGCGAAATCCATCATCTCATCGAAAGACGGGACACCTTTGCCTCTATCAAGTGGTATCAGATTTCCAGGTTACTCGGTGAGATTTTACAGTTTTTCGTAGTTTAGATCGAGTCTTTTCTTCATACCTATAGTCCACAGAAAAGCCACAAAAAAATTAGGGTTAGTTCATCATATCCGAACCAGTCTGAGCCATTGCATAATCTTTTCTGTATTTGCGTTGTTGAATTTGCGGTTGCATCGTCGTGTCTACTTGCTGGTCTTAGTGTCTAGTCCTTTAGAGTTTCGAGTTCTGTTCACAAGTTTTCACGCCGCCGCCGCATCATCATCATCACCGCTGCCATATACCACCATCGTCATCACCGCTGCCATATACCACCATCGTCATCACTGCTGCCATCTACCACCATCGACATCACCGCAGCCATATACCACATATCCACCTCCATCACGCCAATCCGAGTCCACCTGCAACATATATCTGCCACCAGTGCAAGTTCCACCAGATTCATCTCCGCCATCAGTCCGAGTTCCACCAGATTCATCTCCGCCACCAGTCCTAGTCTGAGTCCAGTATTTGTTGCTTTGTTTCCGACTTCCAGATCACGCCATACTCTGAGTCGTGATAGAGAAGGACTCCCGAACTTTCGTGTTACCCGCAGTAGAAAAATAGCTCCAGTTTCAAAAAAAAACTAAGTCTGGAAAATTCTGGCGAGGCAGTTTCTAGACCATTTGTAGACTTTTTCGAAAAAAAATTGTTGCAGAGCAAAAAAAAGAGAAAACAAGAGAAAAAAGTGCAAAAAAAGTGCAAAAAAAAGAGAAAAAAATTCAGAGTGTGCTCCTCCTTTGTTTACGTGCAGCGTTGTGATTTTGTTAGTGTTCTAGGCTCGCGTCTCTAGCACAGTCTAGCCTAGGACCAGCACAGTACCGTTGTTGAGCATTTGTTCAACTTTGCATCTCTGAATTGATTATTGCTGACCCTTTTTGCTATCATATTATAAGCCTTCCCAACTCCACATACATCTACGTCGTGCATTTGACTCTCCCTTGTAATCGCTCTATCCAAGCTTTGAGAGTTTTGACTACAACGGTTGCCGATCACCACCTGCTGCTGGGTAAGAACTGGTAAGAATTTGAGATTTGCTTGACGGGTTTGTGATACACCACCACCACTTCTTAGTAGTCTGTAGGATCATATTCTTGTGTGTTTCTATTTGCTGCTAACCATGGTAGGATCCCAAGCCGATGAGACTGATTGGGAGAACCTGACAAACAAATAGCTACATGATAAATTTCAGCAAATGATGAGTGGGCAGGTGCAAGATGTGCTAAACAGATTTGACGAGGCCATGGAGAAGATAGATGGCATTGAGAAGGCGTTCGAAACAAAGCTTGATAGCAAGTTTAATGAATTGCTCCCGCGTTTTCCACAACCACCGCCGGCTGCACCTATCGCACCTCTGCAACAATAACAACAATGCTTCCTTCCAAATCAGTATGGACGAGCAAAGCGTGTTCCTATTGTGGATGGCCAAACTTCTGGTGTTGTTGTTCCTGTTGTTGATGCTTCCTTGGCTCCTTCTATTGTTGCTGCTGGTACCCAGGAGGATGATGAGTATGCGGGCGATTATGAGGATGAGGTTGATCAAAATCAGAACTACGTGCAGCCACCAGCACCACCACCAGAAGGTCGACCTCAGGTATATATTCGTAATGGTAGGCCTGCACCACCACCTCAGGTACGAGATGATGTCCATATTCCTAAACTGAAATTGAATATTCCACCATTTGAGGGTAGATATGTTCCTGATATATATCTTACTTGGGAGTTAGAAACTGAACAACGTTTTACATGTTTACAATATCCCGAGGAGAGACGGGTTGCTGCTGCTGTTTTTGCTTTCACTAGTTTTGCATGTGTATGGTGGTCTGAACATTGTAGATTATATCCTATTCCAACTACTTGGGCTGCTTTGAAAACTGCTATGCGTACGCGTTGGGTTCCACCATATTATCAACGTGAATTGCTTCAAAAATTGCAGCATTTAAGACAAGGGAAAAATTCTGTAGAAGAATATTATCAGGAATTATAAACTGCATGATTAGATGTGGTATTGTTGAGGAGAATGAAGCTATGCTTGCATGTTTTCTAGGTGGATTAAATAGAGAGATTCAGACCATTCTAGACTATAAGGAGTATACTAATATCACTCGTTTATTCCATCTTGCTTGTAAAGCTGAACGTGAAGTGCAGGATCGACAAGCATTGGCGCGAACTAACTTTTCTACAGGCCAACCTTCATCATGGACACCGTGTGCATCTTCTACTTCAACTGCACCAACACCTCAATCAGGTGCCTCCTCCAGCCGTGATACAAGAAAACAGGCACAACCACCATTATCTGCCAAGAGCGCACCTGCCGGGCCTGCACAGAGTTCTTCTTCTTCCATGGCATCAACAGGGCACACAAGTGATATTATTTGTCGTCGTTGTAAGGGAGGAGGTCATTATGCGAGAGAATGCAAATCTAAGCGTGTGATGATTGCTAGCGAGGATGGTGGATATGAGTCCGCTAGTGACTATGATGAGGAGACTTTGGCTCTTATTACACGTGAAGAACATGGTGGAGATGATTCTGATCATGAGACGCAATACATGGCTCCTAAAGACGCTGACAGGTATGAATGTTTAGTTGCTCAACGTGTTTTGAGTGTGCAGGTCACACAAGCTGAGCAAAATCAGAGGCACAATTTGTTCCATACCAAGGGAGTTGTGAAGGAACGTTCCGTGCGCGTCATCATAGACGGAGGTAGCTGCAACAACTTGGCTAGTATGGAGATGGTGGAGAAGCTTTCTCTCACGACAAGACCACATCCACATCCTTACTACATCCAATGGTTCAACAACAGCGGCAAGGTTAAGGTAACATGTACTGTTCGTGTGCATTTTAGTATCTCTACATATGCTGATTATGTTGATTGTGATGTGGTACCTATGCAAGCATGTTCCTTATTACTTGGTAGACCATGGCAATTTGATAAAAATTCTGTACACCATGGTAGAAACAATCGGTATACTCTTGTTCATAAGGATAAAAATATTACTTTGCTTCCTATGACTCCAGATTCTATTTTGAAAGATGATATTAATAGAGCTAATAAAGCAAAACAGGAGAAGAATAAGAGTGAAAATCAGATTGTGGCAAAAGAAATTGAACAACAAATGAAGCCTAATAATAAACCATCTAGTGTTGCTTCTGAAATTAAATTGAAAAGTGCATGTTTATTTGCCACCAAATATGATATTGATGAGCTAGATTTCAGCAAATCTGTTTGCTATGCTTTTGTGTGCAAAGAGGCATTATTTTCATTCGAGGACGTGCCTTCCTCTTTGCCTCCTGTTGTCACTAACATTTTGCAGGAGTTCGCTGATGTCTTTCCACAAGACGTGCCATCGGGATTACCGCCTATTCGAGGGATTGAGCATCAGATTGACTTAATTCCTGGTGCTTCACTGCCAAACCGTGCACCATACCGTACCAATCCAGAGGAGACGAAGGAGATTATGCGTCAAGTACAAGAGCTTCTCGACAAAGGTTATATACGCGAATCCCTTAGTCCTTGTGCTGTTCCTATTATTCTAGTGCCGAAAAATGATGGTACATCACGTATGTGTGTTGATTGTAGAGGCATTAATAATATTACTATTCATTATCGTCATCCTATTCCTAGGCTGGATGATATGCTTGATGAATTGAGTGGCTCCACAATATTCTCCAAAGTTGATTTGCATAGTGGATACCATCAAATTCGTATGAAATTGGGAGATGAATGGAAAACAGCATTTAAAACTAAATTTAGATTATATGAGTGGTTAGTCATGCCTTTTGGGTTAACTAATGCACCTAGTACTTTCATGAGATTAATGAACGAAGTTTTACGTGCTTTCATTGGACGATTTGTGGTAGTTTACTTTGATGAAATATTGATTTATAGCAGATCTTTGGAAGAACATTTGGAACATTTACGTGTTGTTTTTATTGCTCTACGTGATGCACGTTTGTTTGGTAACCTTGGGAAGTGCACCTTTTGCACCGACCGAGTATCTTTTCTTGGCTATGTTGTTACTCCACAGGGAATTGAAGTTGATAAAGCCAAGATTGACGCTATTGAGAGTTGGCCGCAGCCCAAAATGGTCACACAAGTGAGGAGTTTTCTTGGCCTCGCTGGATTCTATAGGCGTTTTGTGAGAGATTTCAGCACCATTGCTGCACCTCTCAATGAGCTTACAAAGAAAGATGTGCCTTTTCTTTGGGGTACCGCACAGGAAGAAGCCTTCACGGTATTGAAA
Organism: Triticum dicoccoides; assembly: GCF_002162155.2. NCBI lineage: Eukaryota > Viridiplantae > Streptophyta > Magnoliopsida > Poales > Poaceae > Triticum > Triticum dicoccoides. The sequence continues at coordinate 246,488,558 of NC_041389.1, forward strand.
GATAAGTTGACACATGCTCCTTTACTCCAACTTCCTGATTTTAATAAGACTTTTGAGCTTGAATGTGATGCTAGTGGTATTGGATTAGGAGGTGTGTTATTACAAGATGGCAAACCTGTTGCATATTTTTCTGAAAAATTGAGTGGGCCTAGTCTGAATTATTCTACTTATGATAAAGAATTATATGCTCTTGTTCGGACTTTAGAAACATGGCAACATTATTTATGGCCCAAAGAATTTGTTATACATTCTGATCATGAATCTTTGAGACATATTAAAAGTCAAGCTAAATTGAATCGTAGACATGCTAAATGGGTTGAACTCATTGAGACTTTCCCTTATGTCATTAAACACAAGAAGGGAAAAGAAAATGTTATTGCTGATGCATTGTCTTGTCGCTATACTATGCTTTCACAACTTGACTTCAAAATATTTGGTTTGGAGACCATCAAAGATCAATATGTGCATGATGCTGATTTTAAAGATGTAATGCAGAATTGTAAAGAAGGAAGAATGTGGAACAAGTTCGTAGTTAACGATGGATTTGTGTTTCGTGCTAACAAGCTATGCATTCCAGCTAGCTTTGTTCATCTTTTGTTGTTGCAGGAGGCGCATGGAGGAGGATTAATGGGACACTTTGGCGTGAAGAAGACGGAGGACATACTTGCTACACATTTCTTTTGGCCAAAGATGAGACGGGATGTTGAGCGTTTTATTGCTCGCTGCACTACATGTCACAAAGCTAAGTCACGACTCAATCCTCATGGTTTATATATGCCTTTGCATGTACCTAGTGTTCCTTGGGAGGATATATCTATGGACTTTGTTTTAGGTTTACCTCGAACAAACAAGGGAGGGATAGCATATTTGTTGTCGTGGATAGATTCTTGAAAATGCCACACTTTATACCATGTCATAAAAGCGATGATGTTGTTAATGTTGCTGATTTGTTCTTCCGTGAAATTATTCACTTGCATGGTGTGCCAAATACTATTGTTTCAGATCACGATACTAAATTTCTTAGCCACTTTTGGAGATGTTTATGGGCTAAGTTGGGGACTAAACTGCTTTTTAGTACTACTTGTCACCCCCAAACTGATGGACAAACTGAAGTAGTCAATAGAACATTGTCTACTATGCTTAGGGCTGTTTTGAAGAATAATAAGAAAATGTGGGAGGAATGCTTGCCTCATATTGAATTTGCTTATAATCGTTCATTGCATTCTACTACTAAGATGTGCCCTTTTGAAGTTGTGTATGGTTTCCTACCTCGTGCACCCATTGATTTGTTGCCTCTTCCATCTTCGGAGAAGGTTAATTTTGATGCTAAACAAGGTGCTGAATTGATTTTAAAAATGCATGAGTTAACTAAGAAAAACATTGAGCGTATGAATGCTAAATATAAACTTGCTGGAGATAAGGGTAGAAAACATGTTGTGTTTGCACCTGGAGATCTTGTTTGGTTACATTTGTGTAAAGATAGATTTCCCGATTTGCGCAAATCAAAGCTAATGCCACGTGCTGATGGTCCCTTTAAGGTGTTAGAGAAAATAAATGATAATGCATACAAACTTGAGCTGCCTGCAGATTTTGGGGTTAGTCCCACTTTTAACATTGCAGATTTGAGCCTTATTTGGGTGAGGAAGATGAAGTTCCGTCGAGGACGACTTCATTTCAAGAAGGGGAGGATGACGAGGACATCAATACCATTGTTACACCCACAGCCCCTGCTGCTATACATACTGGACCAATTACTAGAGCTCGCGCACGCCAACTAAATTACCAGGTACTTTCGTTTCTTGGTAATGATTCTAATGTTCATGAGAATATGATGCTGCCTAAATTGGATATATTTGTTTTGCTTACAAATGAAGGGCCTAGCTTGGAGAAGGATGAACATTGGAGCAAGAGAAAGCATGGAGATGATGGCATGCGCAAGGGGAACAAGAACGGAGTTACGAGTGATGATTTCAGGTCTTTGAAGCCACCATAACGAGTGCATGAAGCCTTGGACGAAATATACAAGATGCCACTTCATAAATTTCATCCAGAGGCTATTATAGGTGCTGCGTCACCTTTTTATTGGGCGAGGCCCATGTAATTTTGAAATACATTAGTATAGGCTATTTTTAGAGTCCGTATGTGTGGGGAAACAAGAGATAGGGTTGATTTCCAACCCCTCCACCAATTGCCACGAAATTCCCCCTCTCTTCCTCCATATATACAGCCCTTAGGGCACCATTTAGACTTTGGGTTTTGTTTAGATTAAAGTTCGCCATAGCTGCAACTTCGCGTACTTCGTTTGTGTTCAACGACCAGACAAAGGCATCACAGAACCCCACCTTAATCAATAAAGCTTTCATCTTATATTCACAATATCCAGATTGCAATCTCAGTTTCTTGCTTGTTCTTCGTGCTCGCAGGAAACAGACCCTCGTGGTCAGGTTGATCGTGCTCCGGCGTGGTCAATAACCTCTCGGAGTTGGTTTAGCGATTGATAAGGCGCGACGTCCTCGTACGTACGTAGTCGGATCGTCAAAGTCGACTTCCACCAAAGCGAAATCCATCATCTCATCGAAAGACGGGACACCTTTGCCTCTATCATCTAACCATAGCATGAAACATATGGATCAAAATCAGCCCCTAACGGAGTAGTGCATAAACTAGGGTTTAAGCTTTTGTCACTCTTGCAACCCCTCATCTACTTACTAATCCCACAATGCCTCCCCTAGGCCCAAGCATGGTAATGTGTCATGTAGTCAACGTTCACACGACACCACTAGAGGAACAACAACATAACACATCATCAAAATATTGAACGAAAACGGACTTCACATGATAACTTATAACAAGGCTCCTCCCATGTCCTCAAGAACAAACGGAACTACTCACAAATCAAATTCATGTTCATGATCAAAGGAGTATTATATATGATTAACAATCCGAACATATGATCTTCCACTAATTAAATCAACTAGCATCAACTTCAAAACATAATCAACACTACTAGCAACCCACGGGTACCAATCCGAGGTTTGAGACAAAGATCGGATACAAGAGATGAACTAGAGTTTGAAGATGAGATGGTGCTGAATATATTGATGGAGATGAGTCCTCCCATGATGAGAGGCGCATTGGTGATGATGATTGCTTCGATTTTCCCCTCCCAGAGGAAAGTATCCCCGCGGAATCACTCCACCAGAGAGAAAAATGCTCCTGCCCAGGTTCCGTCTCGAGACAGCGCCTCGTCCCGAAAGTCTTTTTTTCTAGGTCAAAGGGCTTCATACACAAGAATATGGGCCATGGAGGCCTGCTATGGGCCCCACAAGCTCATAGGGCACGCCCTAGGGGGGTGGGCGCCCCCCTGAGCTTGTGGCTCGCAAGTGGGTCCCCACGAGTAGTGTTTTCTTCTAGTATTTCTTATATATTTCAAAATATATCTCCATAAATTTTCAGGTCATTTGGAGCTCTGGAGAATAGCTATCTCTGAGGTAGCTCTTTTTAGGTCAGAATTCCACCTACCGGCAATCTCCCTCTTGTGATGAAACTTGCAATTTAAGAGAGAAAAGGCATTAGAATTGCATCTAAAAGTGAAATATAACTTTAAAACAATATAAATAACAGTAGGAAAAATATGATGCAAAATGGACATATCATCGCTTCGCTCGGTCACACAGAGCACGCCTAGCACCAATCTGAGCTCGGTCTTGAGCTCCAACCCTACGCGCACCACACACCCGAGCATAGTAGCCGCCACGGCTCGTCGCCGACACCATTTCCATCGTTGTCTGAATGTATATGTTGCATGGTTGGATGTGTCTCACTCTACTCTTTCTTTTGCACCACACACATGGCCTCTTAGTTGTTAGGGACGCTGATCCGGCACACCTCTGAAAGAACATATGGTGCCCCAATGTCTGGTTTTGGTAATTGATGACATTCTCTATGGACTAATGGTTGCCTTGAGTTATATGTGAAGGGTTTTGAAGTCCATGTGTTGGGTTCAAGGAGTTTATGAGTGACCAAGGTGCTATTCAAGGAATTATCCAAAGTTTAGTCAGAGAGAAGACATGATAGAAGGTTGATCAAGACTAAGTCAAGGAGTGAATCAAGTTGATCAACACACAAAGCGTACAAGATGTACCGAGAGGTATCAAGTGATTCCATGGTATGATAAGCATTGTCCATTACGCTTTGTGTACTAACCCATGGTCTATGTGAGAGTTTTTTGTGGGGTTAGGTATGTTTCCATGGTTGTGCATCAAAAGAAAGATATCATATAACCCATGGAGGATAACATCAAGTGGTGATGGTCATCAAGGTTGCAGTGTGCAAGTTCAAGTGGAGCATCGCGAAGAGATCGTGCTTGAAGCTTGGCGTCCTTTGGGGTGACAATGGACTTGTGAAGACGAGCCAAAGAGTAGCTCACCAATAGTGGAGTATGGGGAGCAATCAACTAGTCTTCATCGAGCCAACTCAATCAAGAAAGGTGGTCCAACTTGGGGAAGTCAATATCGTCATCATCAAGCTCAAGTGGACTATGTGCAAGGCAAATTTTCCCTTGATAGGTTTTATATTTTACCAATCTCAAGGTGGTAGTTGGGAGACTAGGTTATATGATCGTTTGTCGTACTATCAAGGGGGGCTCTCAAGTTAGTAGCTTGATCATATCGTTCGTAGAGAGCTCAAACCATTGCATCCTTGCATCATCTTTCTTGGTTCTTGTTTGGTTTTTCTCGGTGTGAGTTTTAGAGCTTCTGGTCATCTTCATGACAAGCTCGAGGTCATCGAAAACGGAGTTCACGTATGCATCTTCTATGATATTTTCAGTGTTGGAGTTTTTGCCGGTTCATCACCGGGAGAGGCTTCACTCCTCTATATCTTAGGCACACTCCCCCTGCCTCTTCTTACTATAACCAACAAGCTTGAGTTTCCGATGTTGGATAGTTCTTGTCGCCCTCTATCCAACAAGCTTGAGTTTGCTCAATTCGAAGCTCATTTGCAGAAGTTATGGTAGTTCTAGTTTTCTTGTACCCATCTGTTGCTGTGCTTGTGAGCTAGAAGCCACAAGCAGTAGTACCGCTCTAGTTAGTGGTAGTACCGCTTGTAAGCGGTAGTACCGTTGTCCAGTACCGCGGCTACTGCCGCTGCTTATGGGAACTCGGCTTTCGTGTCGGGTTTGCGCGGAAGTGCAACAGTAGTGCGAAGCGGTAGTACCGCCTCTAAGCGGTAGTACCGCTTGCTACTACCGATGCACTGCCGCTCCCTCCAGGTATCGATGCACTCTCAGTGGAAGTGAAGCGACAGTGGAGAGTAGCACTACTTCCTATAAGCGGTAGTACCGCTCAGGTGGGCGGTAGTACCACGGTAGCAGTTCTACTGCTCCTCCCTTGTTCCTACTCTGCTTCTGAGTAACCCCGAGCTGCAACCCTAGCGGTACTACCGCTGGGGCAAGCGTCAGTACCACTCTGGCTACACTACCGCCTTGTGGCTTCGTGCCATTGCACTATTTTTGGGTTACTACCGCCCGAGTGGTAGTACTGTTCTATTGAGCGGTAGTACCGCTCTGTGCGGGCTGGAAGCAAGGTAACAGTTGGATTTTCCCCCTCCTATAAAAGGGGGTCTTCTTCCCCATTGAACCTTATCCTTTGAGCTCGTGTTCTTCCCCCATTGTTGACCTTCTTCGAGCTTGCCATCTCTCAATCCCTCCAATGATTCTTACTAGTTCTTGAGGGAAAAGAGAGATGAGATCTAGATCTACGTTTCCACCAATCACTTTCTCCTCTATATGAGGGGAACCCCTTGGATCTAGATCTTGGAGTTCTTCGTGTTCTCTTCTTCGTTCTTCTTCTCATTTTCCTCCCTAGCATTAGTTGCTTTGGTGGGATTTGGGAGAGAAGGACTTGGGCACTCTGTGTGTCCTTGCCATTGCATTTGGTGCATCGCTTTGAGTTCTCCACGGTGATACGTGGAAGTGAAGTTGAGTAGCTTGTTACTCTTGGGTGCTTGGTACCCTAGAGCTTGTTCCTCTTGGGTGCTTGGGCGCCCTAGACGGTTGGTGGTGCTTCGGAGCTCAATCATTGTGGTGTAAAGCTTCGGTCAAGTGTTGGGGTCTCCAATTAGGTTGTGGAGATTGCCTCAAACATTTTGACGGGTACCGGTGACCGCCCCCAAGGGTTGCTAAAGTGTACGGGTTCGGTGACCGCCCCCAAGGGTTGCCATTTGTACGGCTTCGGTGATCGCCCTCAAGGGTCCCTTAGTGGAATCACGACATCTTGCATTATGCGAGGGCGTGAGTAGATTATGGTGGCCCTAGTGGCTTTTCTGGGAGCATTGTGCCTCCACACCGATCCAAACAAAGATTAGCATCCGCAAGGGTGTGAACTTCGTGATACATCATCGTCTCCGCGTGCCTCGGTTATCTCTTACCCGAGCCCTTTATTTATGCACTTTACTTTGTGATATGCATATTGTTTCATGTCATATATCTTGCTATCACTTAGTGTTTATCTTGCTTAGCATAAGTTGTTGGTGCACGTAGGTGAGCCTAGTTGTTTTAGGTTTTGTGCTTGACAAATTAAACGCTAGTTTTATTTCACATTTGTTCAAGCCTAAACCATAATTATTTTAGAGCGCATATACATTCCCTCTCTAGGCGACATCCACAATCTTTCAACCTCCGACTTTGGTTTACCTCACTGCCGGTGCGCAGCTTCACGGATGTGAGTGTCGCCACCATTTGAACCCCCACTATCCGATTTGTTTGTGGCCTGGGTTAAACTCAATTTGGATCATGCCTCATACGAGTCGGTTCGTTCATAGCCCAAGTGGCTATCCTTTTGAATTAGATTCCAGGTGACGTCGATTCGAGTCCCATTCTATGCAGGTTAGGTGCCCTTTTTCTGCGTTTAGTGAGACACTGACCAATAGGCCCTCGAGCCATTGCTGATAATGCACATGTGGTATGACGGCCCCTCCCATGAGTGGCTATAGCTACTTTCGTTTTTCTATGATTTTATATTTTCTCTCTCTTTTTCATAGATTGGAAAATAAAAAACCCAAAAAAATGGCAAGAGTTTCAAAATTTTGTTCACATTAAAAAAACTCTTCGTGTTTTAAAAAATGTTTGGAATTTCAAAAAGGTTTATTTTTTCCAAAAAAAATCAGAATTACAAATTTTCAAATTTGCTCACGTTTTCCAAATTTTATTATTTTATAAAATGTTCAAAGTTCTTCACAATATTCAAGAAGTCTTCGAAAGTTCTAGAAAATTTGTAATTAAAAAATTCTTCATATTTTTTTTAAAAAAATGTCAGTTTTTTCAGAAATTCTTTCTATTTTTCAAAATATGTTTAGGAACTTGCATTTTTCATGTTTTCATAAAAAAATCATTTTGTTTTCAAAAAATTTCCCACAATATTTTTAAACCGTGCTATAGTAAACATGCATAGTACATTAGCCCAGTTGCGTCCAACAAGCGTCCAATAGGATTTACCGCCCGCGCCACCCGATTTCTTCCGGCGACCATTCCGGTGCTTCCCCGGTCTATCCCCACGCGGCAGCGGTTTCCTCCGTCTCCCTCTAGTCACCGCCTCCTCGCGCGGTAGTCCTCCGACGAACAGCGCCCGGCCGCCCGCTGCCGCTTGGCGCCCGCAAGGTGTTCGACAAAATGCCCGCAAGGTATGTATTGCTTCCAACTTCACATTTGTATTAGTGCATGTGGTTTGTAGTTTTTTATAGCCTAGTTTTGAACATTGTAGATGAGTTCGTCGTATGATTCTTCTGAAGAAGAATTTGATATGGAAGAGGAGGAGGATCTTGCAATGATCCTAGCTATGCACATCAATAAAAAACCGAAACACGGTGATTCGGTTATGGGTCGGCAGAAAATTTGGAGGGATATGATCGTTTCCCACAACAGATTGATGAGGCACTATTTTGTGGATAATCCCACATACCCCGAGTCGTACTTTCGTCGCCAGTTTAGGATGGGCGCCGAGTTGCTTGGGCGCATTGCAGAGAAACTAGCGAGCCATGACCGGTTTTTTCAGCAGAGGAGGAATGCCGCCAGAGAGCTCGGGCATAGCACCTTTCAGAAGGTGATAGCCGCTTTGCGTCGGCATCCCCGCTGATCTAATTGATGATCACTTGGGCGTGGGTGAGAGCCAAGCCATCATATGTGTCAAGCACTTCGCAGTTGGAATTGTGCAAGTGTTTGGCCCGGAGTACTTGAGATCTCCCCATGCTGAAGACGCCGCAAGGCTATTGGAGATGAACAAAGCTCGCGGGTTCCCAACTATGCTTGGCTCAATAGATTGCATGCATTGGAGTTGGAAAAATTGTCCAAAGGCATGGCATGGGCAATTTCACGGCAAAAAAGGGTTTCACTATAATCCTTGAAGCGGTGGCCTATCAAGAGACTTGGATTTCACATGCTTTTTTTGGAATGCCTGGATATTTGAATGACATCAACGTTGTCAACCGGTCACCACTGATGAATAAGATTGCAAATGGTAAACTGCCACCGATGCAGTTTATTGCTAATGGTCGTACATACAACTATGGCTATGTAGGGACCAGACCTCAAACAGTCTGATCTCTGTGCATCAGTGTCATCCCTGGATCGGTAATGCTGACACGCACAGTACTCGAGGATTTATAACAGAGTAGCAATCACACACTTATTACATTGAATGTCTCAAAAAAGAACTTATTACAATAATATGGCTTAAGGCCATCTAAAAATCGATAACAGCGGAAGGCTTGGAAGATAAAGTGAGTCCATCAACTCCAACGGCATCACTGAGTGAAAGATAACGACCTATAGCACCTTACTCATCGTCTGAAAAGTCTGCAACATGAACGTTGCAGCCCAAAACGGGTCAGCACATGGAATATGCTGGCAATGTAACACATAGAATAATGAACAGAATAAATGCTATCACTACATGCATATATGGCTGGTGGAAAGCTCTATGGTTATAGTTTCGCATAAAGCCAATTTTTTCCTACAACAAAGGAATACATTTTATTTAACTATCATGGTAGTTGTTAAACATTGAGAAGGTTCCTCCAACTCAATCCCAATTAAGCATCATCATTAAACCCAATCAAATTATATTAAGAGTGATGAGATCAACATGACAATCCAAGAACTAGATACTCAAAACTCCATAACTGAGGACACGGCTAACCATGATTAGTTTGTACACTCTGCAGAGGTTTGCACACTTTTCCCCACAAGACTCGAATACATCCATGGTCGGAGATTCGAGACACAGTCTTTCTGAAACATTAACTCTTTACTCTGGGTGGACAGTTACACCTACTTTCCCCTACATCTGCTTGCCCACCACTGAAAGAGGTCATGCAACATACTCAACTATGCTAGAGACCATAATAGCTTGTGGTTGCACACGGAAGTTTCTAGCATGAATAACCTTATGATCCCTTTGAGCCTGGGTGGCGGACCGTAGGATGATCACACGGGTACTCAGGACAACATTGGATTCTCCAGGTGCCCTGACAACCACTGGGTACTCCAGGGTGCCACAAGCAATCCACCCAGATGTGTGTTTAAGTAGCCACCTTAAGTTAACCATTAATAAAACTCTCACATTTGTCATGAATCACTTGAACCAAACCACATCTACAAGCATAGCATAACAATATAAGCATTACGTAAAAGTAACTCCCAAAGTTTGATAGTAATCAGGGTAATAGGTTCTACCTCATCATCTACTTCCCAGAACCCACATGTTAAACAGATCCTAACCATGCAATTGTTTGAGGGTTGATCTAATGCAATAAAACTGGGTAGTAAAGAGGAATGATCAAAGTGTTACTTGTCTTGCTGATGATCCGTGAAACCTAGAGACTCGTAGTAGCACGCTTCGCACTCTGGGTACTCTATCGCAAACAAAATAATAGCATACAATAAGCACTCAACTGGAAGCACGGGTAAAACTCAAATAAAAGATCTAACAAGAAAGTTCAACTTGAGAACTCTAGTTTGCAAAAAGAATCAAATCAAACAAAATAACGAAACTCAAACTGCGAAAGAAACAAGATCCGTTTACTAATCTGGACTAAAGTCAAATTTTACAGTACCAAAATCTTGTTCAAGTTGATTAAACAAAAAGAGGGCTTCGAGACGAAGATCTGGGCATTTGAAGCACCTGATTCCGATAAGCGAGCGAAAAGACAAACTAAAACGAAAATCAGGATAGAAATCGCGATCGAAAATAATCGCGGAAAACCCCTGAAAAAAGAAAAATTGATGAACAGGCTAAGGAACGAAAGCCGATCTAAAAAACGCATCTAGGTTTTCGAATAAAAACCAAACGGTTTTTGAAATAAAACCGACAGCTACCTCGGCAAGCGTGACGGCGGCAGCGGCGGGCAACTCCGGCGAGGGCGGCGTTCGGCGGCGGTGGGCGGGGTCGGCGGCGACGGTGGCGCGGCGCCGCTAGGGTGAGGGTTAGGGTTCGGGGTGGCGAGGTGGGCTGGCAGCGGGGGCTAGGCCGCGGCTTATAAAGCCGACCGGGCGAAGTGTTCGGGTCGGACACGGCCTGTTAAGTCGGTTGACTTTTTAAAAAAATAATTTCATCACACAGAAAAACAAAGAAAAGAAATACTAAACGGACTCTAAAAATCCTGAAATAAATTTTTCCCGTCCTCTAAAAATATAGCGGAAAAAGTGAACATTTATTTAGGCCTCTAATGCAATTTTGAAAAATGCAATTTTTCCTAATTCAAATAAAATAGCTATAAAACTCTGAATAAATTCTTATTTGATTTTAATATTTAACCTCCAATATTTCTTTATTTTGGGGAAGTCATTTTATCCCCTCTATATTATTTTTCATATTGGAAATATTCGAAGAGAAAAATAATTAAAATCAAATGATCCTCTTTTCAAAATTTGAGAAAACTCAAATATGAAAATAACGAAATCCCCAACTCTCTCCGTGGGTCCTTGAGTTGCGTAGAATATCTAGGATCAACCCAAAATGCAGTAAAATATGGTATGCAATGATGGTCTAATGTATAACATTTCAAATTGAAAATTTGAGATGTTACAGGCTACTATTTTGCGGATGGCATCTATCCAAAGTGGCAAACATTTGTGTAGCCGTTGAAAAAACCGGAAGATAAAAAATATCTTGATTTCCACAATGCTTAGGCGGCGGCTAGAAAAGATGTGGAGAGAGCTTTTGGGATTTTTCAAGCCTAATTTGCTATTGTGAGAGGACAGACTAGATTTTGGGATCAAAAGATGCTTTGGTACATAATGCACACTTGTGTGGTCATGTACAACATGATCATCGAGAATGAGTGTGATCAAGATGTAGATTACTCTCACTATGAGCTCTTGGGACATCTCGTGCGAGTGCAGCGGAGGGCTGAAAGGGTAGCCCGTTTTGTTACCTCCTATCATTCCATTCGACGTCCGGTGGCGCATGATGATCTTCAGAAGGATCTCATTGAGGAGTGGTGGGCTTGGAATGACTGTCAAAGAGCATCATGATTTGTGCATTTGATGTTGTATTGTTGAACTATTTGTTGTATTGATGAAAGATACTATTCGTTTGAGTTGTAATACATTGAACTATTTATTGTTGATTTATTTTGTTTCTGTTTGATCTTCTTGCTTGTGTTTGAAGCGCATATGTTGTTGTGCGAGAGCACGCGCTGCATTTTAGCGCGCCTGCTGGAGCTTTGCGCGCTGCATTTTACCGCGGCTGCTGGAACCAGCGCCAGTGGCGGAGCTAGCATTTGACACCAGGTTGGGCCGCCCCAAAAAATCTTCAGTTTGTTCTTCGGCCACATGTGCAGTCCCCTTCCGACATACTAAGCTTTACTGTGTAGATTCCTACCATGTCTCTCAATAATATGGGTATGATTTCATCAGTTCATCTATATGTGCTGGAACTAATCAAATTCGTCTACAACTGAAAAACACAACTCATCTATGTAATATATAAACATGGCATCTCCCTTTCCATTTCCTGTCAGAGTCAGGCAAACAAAGAAATTTAACTAGAACCGGTCAAAGGGAATTTGAGGTCAGTACCTCTCTCGCAGTCTCCCAATCTGTTCGCCTGAGTGGACTGGGCGTCGTGGCCCGTGGGCGACTTGCCGGCTCCGGCAAGCAGTAGCATGGCCAGGGCGACTGCCAGCTGGGCGCGTTGCTGCCACAGGCATTAGGGCAGTTCCTCCTGGTGGCTGGCGAGGCGACGCCGCAACGGCGAAGCAAGGAAGCAAGTAGCAGGTGGCGAATTGGAATCGAGCCAGACAAGGGTTGTGCGGCCGCCTCGTACGGTGCGATGAGCCTGTGCACTGTGCGTGTTGTGCGTTCGACCTTCTTTCTCCCCCAACTGCTCTTTTTGTCTTGCTGGGCTTCTTTCCCACTGGCCCATGTCTTACTAATCCTATTTCATGTAGACAGGCCCAAAATCCCAGGATGGGCCGCAGCCCACCCTGTCCACTCTGTGGCTCCGCCAGTGACAAGCGTCGTGCGCCGCGTCAAACGAGACAATCGATGCACTGCAAACTGGTTTCTAGCGCGCCGCGTTTTGGACGGTTGTTGGAGATTCTCTTAGAGATGCTCAAGTGAGAGCGTGAGACGTAGTCACGCCCCGCAACGCGCGTCAGGTAGGAGTTCTCGCAACTTTTTTTTGAGGGGCAGGAGTTCTCACAACTAGCGTCCAAGAGAAGAGCTCTCGGTACTGGGTATAGGTGGCCAAATGGGTCGGGATAGCTGGGCCGGCCCGGTAGCACGGCCGGCACGTGCTAAACGGGCCAGGCCCGGCACGCGGCACGCCAAGGGCCGTGCCTGGGCCTGAAGGCCGAGCACGCGGGCCGGCACGGCACGTCCCGATTATCCTTTTTTTATGTATCCTAATGTGGCCCAACAGGTAAAAATAGGCTAAAAACGCCCAGTGTGCAAAATAAAAGGCAGATTAGCGGGCCTGGCGGGCCGGTGGGCCGGCCCAATTAGCATATGGGCCGTGCCTGGGCTGCAGGCTGCAACACGCGGGCCGGCACGGCACGGCCCGTATAATAATCGTGCCTTGGCGGGCCGGGCCGTGCCAGGCACGATTAGGATGGGCCGTGCCATGCCGGGCCGGGCTGGCCCGTTTGGCCAGCTATAGTACTGGGCTTAGGGGCAAGGAAAACGGGCCTCAGAACATCGTGGAAGGTGGGAAAACGGGCCACCGGAGGGCAGCAGGGGAAGGCTCGGGGGCCCGTATCCTCAGGGGTCGACGACGGCCATCCCGTCGACCTCGCTCCCGGCGGCAGGATGCCAGCCGAAGCCTCCAACCTGCGGGGCCGACTTGGGATCTCACCTTCGCCGTGTGATCGATCGCGGGTTCTCCTTGCCCCGCGATCGCTTCTGCCGACAAGTGCAGCGGTAGTGGGTGACATGGTGAGGATTCGCTCGGCACTCCCCTCTCATCAGATTCAAGTCGTAGGATTCTCCATTGCCTCACTTGTATCCTCTAGCTCCCCTTGCCGGTGTGGTGGCTGCGCGCCACTTTTAATGTGGTTATCATCTTATTCCAGCAACAATAGCAAAATTTGTTCCACAAAATGTTCTGTTCAATGTCGGTAGCAACTTTTTTTGAATATGTCGGTAGCAACTTGCCTTCTGCTGATTTGCTCAACTAGGTGCACGTGTGGTGCCCCTGTGCTTTCCGGTGGCTGCTCTAGAGAAATTTGGAATATTACAAGTTTACGCTGTAGTAGATGTTTCTCAAGGAATTATGCACAGTCTAGATAGATAGAAAAGTGTAATCGTGAAGAATGTTGGCTGAACTGCGGATCTGGCATACGAAAGGAATGTATACCTGTAGGTGTCGTGTGGACTGTATGTTAGGGGAGGTGGGGAAATGATTAGTGGGTTTAGTCTAATCCATTTTATGGATTGGTGAATTGAGATAAAAAGTGCGATAAGGGTAGGGATATATAGTGACAGGGATCAGAAATGGAGAAAACACCACTATTGTTGAGGGAACATTTATAGCCTGTACATATATGTAGCTGCTCATTATGCTTGCACTAACATCAAAAAGAAATAATAGGACAAAAGACAAAACAGCTAGGATATGGCATGTGGAATCCAAATCATTATGTTTCCATGCAACCTATTTGTGTAAATCTCCTTGTAGCCTTTCTACATCATGATAGTTCGCAGGCATCGAACAGAACACACCATCATTGGAAAGTGCAGATTCTGGTTGTTTGTACCTAAAACATTTGAATATCTAAAAATATTAGTATGTGATATTGTCAAGTGCAATATTTTTTGTACCTGCAATTCTTTCTGCCATGGATTCAGTGGATAAAATCTGAACGACTTGCAGTGTAAATCAGAAAACTTAGCTCGCCTTGTTTGATGTTTACTTCAAAAATATTGTGTTCTCGTGCAGAGAATTGCGTGTGCTCTTCTTGAACTTTGTAGACGCTGTTGAAGTATATATGTGGATTGCCTGGCCCCTTTCCATCAGTTCACACTTTTGGTTGCGTTGCCTAGTGCATGAAGCTGAACATGGTATCAGGGTGTCAGGTCTTGAGTTCAAGTCCTGGCTTTCGTGGTTTATCCAAAAATTGTTGCTGCCCCCCTCTGTGTCCACGTATAATAGGCCTCTTGAGCCATACCTCTGAGTCTATTCACGTGTTGACGTCCCGCGTCACACGTGAGAGGGGGTGTTGAAGTGTATATGTGGATTGCCTAGCCCTTTCCATTAGTTCGGAGTTTTGATTGCGTTCCCTAGTGCATGAAGCTTAACAGACGCCTCATTTTGAACCAAAATTTGAGCTCATCCTCTCCTTCTTATGCAGAAAACATGTAAATGTTTCTTTTTACCTGTAGTCTTTTGTGGTGATCAATGAAACAAGTCCTCTTGGATCATGTCTGTTTTGTTTTGGGATAAAACACTAAACTTGCTAAACTTGTTTTATTAATTGGAAAAAAATCTTGTGAGATTGGTACGTGCTGGTATACTTTGATTCTTTTTCTGAATGTCATGGTCTAAGCTTGATGCTATAATAAATGGTCAACTTAAAGCCAACAGTGTGAAAATGTTCTGCACAATTTGTCGCCGCTTTTAGATACTAACTAGAGATGTCATGTGACTGCCAACTACCATTGCTGGTAGGGTGAAACTTGTCATGCCAACAAATTATTTTAACACAAACCTTTTGTATATATAACTGTGATTCCATTTGATACTCGGGAGGATTATCTTCTTGAAAATAAAAGAATACCTAGGATGAACCATGTATATTTTCAAATAAGAATTAAGCACCCAAATCCAAGTCGAAGAGGAACCTAATCCATCCGATGGAGTTTACACCCACGGCTCACACCAACTGAGCTAGGACTGCCTGCAAAGATCATCTTATTGACACACATGATTCGTATTGATGTGATCCTAGGATTAGACTTTCTAATTTTATTTAGTTAAGATAGCTGAGATTGGAAGAGCCTTGTTCACTGTTAAACGTCGAACTTCTTACATGGGTGAATAGAGAAAATGCATACTGCTTGTTTGATAGTCCCAAAATATAAATATTTAGAAGATAAATTCAGAATTGATCGTGGATCATACTCTATTTTGTTTGATGTGAAGATATTTGCATCACATACTAGTCACTAGCAGTTCTGTTGACTTTCATTTAGTTCCCAAAACTCCAAAACTGTTCATTTCTATGTTATTTTCCCCTCATTTTATTTGCCTGCATGTTTTCCTACATTAATTGTCCAAATAGGTCGAGTTTACCATCGTGAGCAAATGGTACGTCCTGATCTACCTCCTCCGCTTGAAAGTTGCAAACCATGTCTTATTCATTTGCCAAGGTCTACCTGCCTATTTTTTATCAATTGGGTTCAGGATGAATTGGCCCAAATAATAATAATGAACTGGTTGGCTGGTTGCTCTAATGGATCCTTCGACATGTGCCAGGTCAGGCTTGATCTGAACTGCCAGGCCGTTAAAATGCCTCCTACCTTGTATGGCTTGGACTCAGCAAAATGTCAAATAGATAAAAGACTAACCTGGTTATATGATTAGGTACCGAACTGTGAGCTGAGCCATTATGTTGTAAGGGCACACAATTGGTTAATGTGCTACAAATAATGAATGTGTACAAGGTACTACCATATTTCTAGAGGATGGGGGAAAGAGGGTCAGTTTACAGCTAAATTTGAGTAAATTATTAATATGCAATGTGTATCAAATGGATATTGTTTTGTTGCTGGGTGTAAGAACATGATGAAGGCAAAATAGGGTGGGGGGTGGGGTTCCCACTGCGTACTTTTAGCATTTCTAGTGGGTGATCCTCTAGATCATGGATATCTCCATGTCTCTCTGAATATAGTGGCAGTGCAATACAGTTAGGAGGGTTTTCATTGTTCTATGAGGTGACACAACAATATCTAACAAAGTTCTGTTACAGGAGATTGCTTGTCAGAAAAGCCGAAAAGGTGCACATAACATGGAACCAGCATGCGACATACAGTAGATAAAGCCTTTTTGCCAGTTAGGATTGTCTACTTGACCCTGGATTTCGTGATAACTGGCTAATACACGACTTGGAACCACAAACATGGACCACTTGCTGCACTGGCATTTGTGAACATGATTATCAATCTTACTGCTTACAAAACAATCTAATTCTAATACAATCTTCAAAATGCATTTGATTTATTTGTAGATCCATGAGGAAGTAATGTGGCAAGGAAGCATTGGTTCACGAGCAAGTAATGTAGCAGACGAGTATCCACTTCGAAAAGAAGATTGGAACTCCATAGGCCTTTATTTGTCATAACTGGGACAACGAGAGCTGGATTTTCAGCGCCTCCTGGCAGCAGTCTCTCTCTGACAGTTGAAGTAGACAGCCGCCACAGGGAGGCCGAGGTCATTCTCCGCAGCAAACTGGCGGGTGTTGAAATGATCCCTGAAGGAAGGCACAGTTACAGTCTGCCTTCGCTTCTGCTTGAAGAGCACAAAAATGAACCTGTGGATGCCTATGTTCGGCTTTGGGCTCTCATAGCTTATAACTTCCCGTCCTGCAGTTGGAAAGTTGGATGGTTATTTATCAAAATGCAGAACATGGAATAGACCAATTCAAATCTGTTCGAAAGGACCTACCAAAAGAAGCATCTGTTGTCCCAGGTATATCAGTAACAATCCTGTAAGCGTGACATATATGACAAAATGGCTCCCATTAGAAGTCTTCAGAAAACAGTCTTCATATAAAGGCAATATGGAGATGTGCTGCTATCTAGCAACATATACTAATTTCTAGTTGATCAGTGGCCACCCAGCAGAAAGAAATGTGCAGAAGAAAGATTACCAGTGAAGGTGCTCCCTTAGATATGGATCACTTGGCCCTGGCACATCAGGGTCTGTCATAACCTGAAATATGAATAATTGTGGCCATTAGGAAGAAAAAACAAGTATATAATACTCAAGAGTTGGATATGGAGTTCCCGGATTGAATTAAATGCACTTACCAGTGTGAACAAGGATCGCAAGTCACCCCCTTGGACCTCTACTCGTGGTTTAGATACAACCGCTGATGGGTAGAGCTCATGGCCATTGAAGACAAGCTTGTTGGAGTTATAGGTCGTTACCATCTTCACACATGGGTTAAATGTATCAAGAACTTCTCCAATCACCCGCCCCACAATAAGAGGTTCCACAGACCTAGACATGGTTGGAAGGGGAGGGAGGTATTTTGGTCTTGCACGGTAAATGCTCTGTCTGGTTGTTGCGAAGCTAATATACTTCGATGTGCCTTGAGCTGCTTATTGGGCATTGCTAGAGTATGAGCATCTATTTATAGTGGCAAGAACGCTGCTTCTTCAAGTGTGAGACATGAGTAGTATGTGTGTTCTTTTTTAGTTGGGTATGCGTGGAAAGAACTGAAAAGGCCACACAGAGGATCTAACCACTTTTTCCAAGACAGCCAACCAAAGGCCTTGTTTCTTCTCGAACAGTTGCACACAGAATCTGTACAAGTAATACTTCATGTGTCTTCTTTTAAGTTCTAGGGACAATAACTATTTTTACAAGAATCATGAGGTATCAATGATGATAAGTACAAATGTGCACACTTGTTTTATCTTCATTTGTTGGTACATCTCTTCAGTTCTAATGTTTGGTATTGATATTAATATACTAGATAAAATAATAATATATTTGTCTTGATTGAAATGAAAAATTAATAATTAAAGCTGATGGTTTACCACTGTTGAGTTCTCTGAAAAGGTATTAAATCACTACCTCCGTGTTATTTCTTTTGGAAACATTAGACACCTTCATGCAAGTGGGACGCTGACTATCTTATGTTTGTACTCGACAGTTTTTTATTTTTTTATTTTTGCAAGAGTATCAGCAGATTGTCCTGCTTAGTTTTGCACATTGTTATTTTGTCATCTATCATTAGTATTTCCAAAATGTTATCAAAGGAACATTTTGCAAATTTGCAGTCACATTGCACTACATCTGTTTTTTTTGGAGAGCACACCAAAAATACCTTAGTCACAAAAATACATCTAGATGCAATTGTTTGCAGCAAGGCAAGGAAGTAGGCCCTTGTGGAGAAAATGGAAAAGGAGGAATGATGCTTTTTCTAAACTATCAATTCATTTTTGCATACTTGATTTGATGTTTACAGAAATTTCTGGTCTGGCTTTCTGATATTCCGCTCTCTAAGTATTATTTTTGAGTTATCTAGTGGAGACAAACATGCGGCACTGCCCACGTGGAAGCCTCTTCACCCTCAAATGCTCGTCTTTGCAGCGTTGGTTGTTTAGGTAAGCCTCATTTAACTGTTTCTTTTTCTGTTAAGGAAAAGAAAAGTTGTTGTTGAGTTTAATTGCTGCTGGAATTAGAATCTTTCCTAAAACTGGCGATACCAACAGCATTACCATTATTAGCTGTTTATTCTCTTCTTTGGAGTAGTAAGGGAACACACCATGGAAGAGAATAAAGCAATGGAATGCTGTGCAGCCACCACTTCATTGTGTAGGGTGCTCTCTAGTGCCGAGATGTCATTTCAATGATAAAATTGCCAGTCATCTTGGTTGAGGCATTAAAATTGTATTTTTCTACATTTCCATAAGTAGTGGAGCCAAGTACAGCTTTATGTTACTATGTTCTGGTCTAGTGCCATCATGCCTGCTTGACATTTGTGCAGGGAGTAGTGGAGTCAAGTACAGCGTGTGAAAATTTTCCGCTCCGTTCTGATTCCATGTTGGTTTCTCGACACCTAGGCCTACCTCAAGTAGTGGAATCGAATAGCTATTCCAACCAGTGTAATTGTTTTCTCTCCATGAGCAGCATATTTTTTTGGTAGATGCATCATGACCACTGGTTCTGGTTAGTTGTTTTCCCACTTCTAATTATTTTCACTGAATTTCATGCTATTCTTCATCGAAAAAGGATTACTTGAAAAATGGCTATCATATACCCATTTGCATGGAAGGAAAAACAATACTGAGCACCTGCCAAAGTTCATAGAGACCTACGCCGTACAAGTTTTGTTTGGTATATATGCTGACAGACAGGACAGCAAGCAGAAGCACTTGGACAAGTTGCGATTGGAGATTGTGGAGTCCAAGTCGATGAAGAGAAGATGGTGCACAGAGAGTCCAAAACTCTAGGGAAAAGTAGGAGAATATTATAGGGAAAATAAATTTGGAAATCCAATTGTTTATTATTCTTGCAGGAAACCGAATGTACTACTCCCTTCATTCCACAATGCAGTGCGTGTTAGGATTTAATTAATCCTATTAATCCCTGCTTTTCCTAACCGAGGCGGTTGCCTCGCATCCCTTCGGTCGTACCCCTTCGGGGGTTATATATATGTGTGTAATCCCATCATCAATAATGAGAACGATTCACTTTTACATCTGTGTCAAGGCTCACTCGATTGTCTCTCGTTTCCCTTTCAACAGTGCGCTCGCGCTTCATGAGATTCAAGTTTGACCGTAAATTTAACCAACAAGACCGATTGCGGCGGGGTCAAAAATTATATCATTGAATTCATATTGAAAATACGAATTCACTGGTATAACTTTGCCCCTGCCGCAGTCGGTCTCGAGTAAATTTACGGTCAAACTTGAATATCGGGAAACGCGGGCGCACTACATTGTGGAATGGAGGGAGTATTAGGTAAGGTCTAACTAAGGAGCCTAATTGTGTTAGGAAGGTCAAGAGCTTAAGCATCCACTTTATAAGGATGCGATGCATGTATCTTGTATTAAATCAGTGAAGAAGAAAGGTCTCCTCCATTTGCTATCTTGCAAATCCATGCTAACTAGCCCTAGTCTCGCCATACAGTGGATTTTTTTTCTCCAAAGGAGCCGAAGCTCTATATTAATCAAACACCAACACTACAAAAATCCCTAAAAGAAAAGGAAAATACAATCCATTCCTTGAGGAACCGTCCATCCTCTCCGTCGTGCACATTCCAATGGCACGCCAGTAACCGATCTCTATGGGGAAGTGCTGACTATGTTGATCCAAAAGGATCCATGGCTCGGAGAAGAAGGTGACACTGGGTCGATGATATCTAGATGTCCACCTAAATCGATGGAATATCCGTATCTATATCGTTGTTGCTGTAGTAGCACTGACCCGACGATGACACAACCAACTCCCCTTTTTGTCACAAAGATAAATGTAAACCTATCCACCTGATTTCGTCAGTAGATCCGATGGCGCACACACTGTCGAAGCGAGAGAAGACGGCGGAAGAGACCTTATTGAACACTAAGACCACCACCATTGGAAGGGGCGAAGCTGTGGATAACGAGGACCTACATGTCCTCTCAATCTCGTCGCCGATCCATCGACGCACATACCTACGGGGCTGGAGAAGAAGCCGAAGGAACCATTATTGAACACCGCTTTCCGAAAGACCAAATTGACGAACAAACAGATACCTATCTAATGCCCCAAGACAGGAAACTACAACTCTCATTAGATCTTCATAATTGCGCTACACATATTAAGGTCATTAGATGTTCGCAAGTATACCTGCAGAAGTCACATGCATATATGATCCTGTAGATTTACATATATGTATGCCCACGAAAAGATAGGCATTATTTTTGAAAAAGACACCCAAAGGGATATTATAGTTGAAATTTATCAAGAAATACAGTAGATGATGCAATGAAAAGACAACAAGATACAAACCAACAAGCAAAAAATAAAGTTACACAGAAGACCATAGTGGCCATCTTTTCCTTAGATTGTGCGACGCCCGCCGGAGCAGGAAAACTGCACTGCAACAACGTTCAAATGGACACCTACAAACGCCCTTGCCATGCTAGACTTTAAAGACCGCAATAGCTACTCACGGCTAGAAATCAGATCTGTTAAGTGTTGAAGTATTGTCGGTAGGGGCATCAACACACGGAACGTTGGCTTGCAATCCTTCACGACCATGCCACAGGGTTGGAGAAACCTGGTCATGCCGCAGAACAACTCAAAAGAAGATGTCGAAGTGGCCGCACTAAGATTAAGCCAACTGCTTGCCTTGATTAATACACTGACTGCCAAGATCTGAATAGAGGCAACAAATCTAGCAACACCGACTGTCTTGGTTGATGCGAAATTAGACGCCGTCGAGATAGGGAGAGGCTACACACACCTTATGCCAACGCGTCATCACTGGCCTTGTTGATGCGACGAAGGAAATAATAACTTACTAAAACTAGGGAAAACAGAAGGGGAGGGTCCTCACTCGGCTTGCCGTAGACAAACCGCGGAATGAAAGAGAGGAGGGAGATTGGGGCGGCAGTAATTATTGGCTTCCATGCAGATGGAGATGTTTTCTGTTTGCTGTCATAAACGTTACCCGACACCTTTTGGATTGCTTGAGCTAAAAGGAGCCGCCCATCAATCTTCCGTCCCTCACTCAACATGGAGAGTGGTAAGCAACACATGAATGCACATTGGTGGGAGGATCATTATGGGCCAACTTGGGGAGGCAAGGGGATACTCAGATGATGACAGCAGACTAGAGAGGGAGGATATCTTGTTCCACAGAATCTCCATGGGTCAATGTGTCACCTCTTGATTGAGTATGAGTCAGCACCCAAGCACTCAAGATATCAGCAACTGCCTGTGCCTTGGGTTGACAAAGGCCAGTGAGGCTAGTTCCGTGTGATTGTGAATTTGGTTCGTGGATGGGATGGTCAATGGCCAAGAGTCATCAAAGTATTTATTTTTTACCCCCACTTGACGGCAAGCCAAGCCAACGATCAGTTGAAATGTCAATATAATGTTCATCTCCTGTAGCAATTTATATGACTGAAAAATTACCATGGCATAGTCCTGTCGTTGTAGGTTCCCAAACTTGTAAAGAAACGTGCTTTTTTTCTTGACCGTATTTTTTTTACGATGGTAAAAGAGTTTTATTCTATATACATAGGGTTACGATCGAGAGGTAAAAGTTCCTGACAACAGACGAGATACTGTAGTTCACTGGGCACTGTCTTTTCTTTTTCACCAACAGTTGCTTAGCCTGAAAGGAGCATGTGGTCTACAGTTTGAAATATTCTTCTCAGTACCCACTTGCACAAGTTGCAGCCCAAGAACGCAAGGATGCGAGCAAAGGTCATGGAAGAGGGCAGTAGTAAGTAGTACGTGGTTACTACGCATGAATATGATCATGTGGTTTTGAAATTTATGATATCAACCGCGCGCACGCCTCTGAACTTACCACTGTTTTACGTCCACTGGGCTGAGCAATGACCAAGAGTCGTACATATATCACGACAATTGTGTGATAGCATCTCCATTATCCAACAACTTGCTACCCAACGTCCTTTTCTTCTTTCTTATAAAGGGACTACGCTGGCAAGAGCAGTCCTGAACAATTTTTCAGTTAAAGATAAACAAAATTCTGCACATGCTGAGGCTGAGCAAAGGGGGAAAAAAGGCCCAAAGCTAACAGCTAAAACCAACTATGCAAGCCACAGAGAAATGACAGCAAAGTTGATGTCCAATCCTGACCAAGTGCTTTGCGAGAAGCGTTGGGCCAAGTCATCAGCACATCTTTGTTGCGGGAAACCTTGGGGTAGTGGCGCTTCCACCAATTCCATAGGGGTGTCTAAAAAACAAAAACAAAATCCATAGGGCAGAGATAAGCACTGTCAACGAAAGTTCACAAACCCCGGTACAGCTGAGGTCTGAAGACATCCCAGAGAAGAGCCGGAACCAGCAGGCAAAACCTGCTGAATGGATGAACTATGTACAAGGATATATTCCGCAGATTCTGAGAGAGTACATAAGAGCAATTCAAACCGATCCTTAACAAGTTTTAGAGTAAGATTTCACTTTTCCTCCTCTGAACTATACCTGACTGATCCCTTAAAAGCTTTAAAGGAGTAAAAATTATCCTTCTCGGCCGCTCTGACTCTTATTTTTACTCAGCCGCCCATTCATGGAGTAAAAAAGATTCCCCTATCCCTCCGCATCCACCCCACCCCACGTCGCACCCACTCCGGCGCCCCCCTACTTGCCTCTGTCGGCACCACGCGCCACCGCCGATCCCCGTAACACCTGCCGCGCTCCTCTCCACCTCGATTTGATCGGTTCTCGTTGCCGGCAGGGCCTAAATCTGTAGATCTACGACCATCGACGCCGTCATCGGAATATACGAACTCAGTCGCCGGCGCCGACACGTTTTGGATGGATTCGACGGGGACCGAACCATGCAACCCCCTCGACTGCTCTGCACGACCTCTCGGTATGTCCTCCTCCTCTTGGCGCTCGCATGTCACACGTTGGCTGACTATCGGTACATCCACGTCCGACCGTCGGCCTGGCTCAACACTCGCCCAACAGGTTGACGGCTCGCCGTTGCCGGTCATCAAGTGTGACCACTACCCACGACACGTGTTCCGCGGGGTTTAAGCACGCGGAAACATCCCGGATGGGTGTCCTACAAGTGTGAAAAGGATGGAGTGAGTGCCATTTTGTACAAGTGTTCTTTGGATTCGTCGCAATTTGAAACTCATTGTTTGCTCAAATTTTTTTGTAGGATGGACGCAAGTTTTGGTATTGGAAAGAAGAGTACATTGATCTATTGAGAGCGAGAAATTTGCTAGATATTCATGGGCTACTTGCTAGAGATGAGACTAGAGAGGACGCAATGTCCAAGTACGAGGAGGCGAAGAAGAAAAAAGTATACAAGTTCGAGAAGCCAATGGAGAAAAACAACAATATGGGCAATGAAGCCATAGGAAAAAGCATTGATAGGATTAGTAGGAGCAGCTAGGGAAGTTGCTTTTCTATTAAAGTGTGCAATTTTTCTTTTAAAATTGGTGAAGTACATGACCAAGATGTCGTTTAATCAAATAGTATAATAGTGAAGTTTATGTCAATGGCCAAAAAAGAAAAAAATTGGCAAAATAATATTTTTACTCCTCTAAGTTTAAGGGGTCGGTCAAAACCGCTTTTTTAGAGGAGCAAATATGATCCTCTAAATGATACTCGACCATATCTTCTTCTAAATTTGAGGGGATCAGTTAGAGATGCTCTAACCAACATGGAGCCTCAACCCATCCCGCAAGCATTCGGACATAGCTATTTGGACGCGGTTTGCCATACAACACAGTACCTCATTGGTCCATGGACCTGTTCGTACGTTTGTTTTCCTGCAAACCAGAGGGGTTTTTCTAGCGCCCGGACCGCTTTCATGTACATATCTGACACCTCGGACCCACCCAAAAACCTTTCTTCTGCCCCTTCCGTGTGAAGCGCTTGTTGTGCATTCATGTCAGTCAGCGCTGCTACTCCCGTCGAAGTTGTTGGATTCTCCGAAGAGGAGAGGTGATGAGACATAGCAACATAGGTATTTCCCTTAGTTAAGAACTAAGGTTTATCGAACTAATAGGAGTCACCAAGCTAACAATATAAATATCACCTGCACACAAACACAATACAAATGCTTGCACTCAACTTGGAAAGGGGTTGTCAGGCCCCTTTGCTATTTATAATATTAAGAGCAAATAGATATTAGTAGCAAAACGACAAAAGGTACAGGAAAATAAAATAGAAAATTTTGTTAGAGTTTTCTATTGATCGAGAATGGACCCATGGTCAAAGGTTCACTAGTGGCATCTATCCCGAAATCATACAATGGCATGAGCAAATTACTATTTGGAAATTGAAAGAATAGAGGCAATTTATAACTATGATCATTTATGGTGTAATCTCACATAGGCATTACGTCCGTGATAAGTAGACTGTTAATCCAACTGCATCTACTACTATTACTCTACCCCAAGACCACTATCCAACATCCATCTCAAATTATTTAGTTTGCAAGAAAAAGAGTAACGCAATAAGCAAGATGAAATTATGTAGACAAGAAGAAATCTAGCAATAAGATTAAACCCCGTCGTTTTATCCTTAGTGGCAACAATACAAAGATGTGCCTTGTCCCTTTCTGTCACTAGGATATAGAAATCATCGCAAGATTGAACCACTACCATGCACCAATCCCTCTGATGCACTACCCATTTATCTTGGCCGGAGAAGACAAATAAATCAGAAAGCATACATAGCTATTTAATTATGCAGCAAAGAAACTTCAAGATATTCAATATAAATCAATGAACAAATTGATCATAAATCCGTAATTCATCGGATTCCAATGGACACACCACAAGAATTACGTCGAATTGATCTCAGAAGAGAACATGGTATTGCAGATCCAAAAGAGAAGAGAGAAAGCCATCTAACTACTACTATAGACCCGTAGGTCCTAAAGGAACACTCATACACCATCTAAACGAACGATTGCCTACCCTGTTGAAACTTCTTATTGCACCTCCTTACCTTGCTTTCAATGACTTTCTTGAATTTCAACTTGAGAGATGCCTCCATGCCACGTTCACTGAGTTAGCCCCCATGTACCTATCTTGTGTTGAGCTCCGTCCTTCCCGAGTCTTTCCCCCTTACTCCACCCCTTAAATCTCGGGACGAGATTTCTTGCAGCGGAGGAGAATTTTGATGCCCGGATAATTAAGCTACAGTAACCTCACCCTAATGATGCCATGTCATCACCTTTTTACTAAGCCAATTGTCACTTGATTAAAATTCAAGTCAATTTCAAAATCAAATAACAAGTCAAATTATTATTTCTTCAAAGTATAAAACTAAAATGTTAGAATTTTAGTATAGTTTCCCTTGATCATTTGTCATGTTGAATCAACATGATTTGGCTCTCCGTTTAATCTCTAGTAAAATATAAAGTGGTCCAATTGCAACAAACATAACCTTTTCAAAATAAAACAAATATTTATGCAAAACTTTATGTACCACTCCATAATATTGTGCTTGAATTTTGTGCCAAATTTCAAGTTAAACTAAATTCATTTGCTATAGCAATTAAATAGAAAACAGTGGTAGAAAAAAAAGGAAAAAGAGGAGGACCTAATCTACTGGACCCTTCCGGCCCTTCAAGTAAAACAGGCCCACCCACCCTCAGTTTCCCCTTCTTCCTGCTACAGGAAACAGAGGGGGTCATGGAGGCCATCCATGGCTCCCCGGCCAGGTGCTGGCCATCCACGGCCTCCCCCTCGCCTATTTATTCCCGGCGACCTTCCTCCCCACCGAACCCTAGATCTATACCTTCCCTTCCCTCGCGCCCCCTTCTCCTCTGTCATAGTCGCCATTGCCACCCAAGGGCGCCGCACCCGACGCCACCATCACCGGAGACCGCCGTCGTCGAGTTTCCCCGACTCCTCCCTGAGCTTGCTTTTGCTCAACTACACGGCCCCAGTGAGGCCCCCTCCTTCGTTCTCCCCTCTGTTCCCCGCTTGAGACACCCGCTGCCTCCCCCGCTCGTTGGTCGTCACGCGTCGTTCGCCTCGCCAGCCTCGCCGTGCCAACCGCCCGACCGCACGCGCCCGGCCTGCCTTGCGCCCCCGCTGCTCGTCTGCGCTTGCCCCGCTCATTGCCCGCCGCCGACTGCTGCCGCTCCCCTGCCTGCGACCCATGCCCCTCCCATCACGCCCTTGCGCGCGCCCGCTTGTGTGTGCTGGCCGCAAGCCCGCCTGCGCACGGCCTCGCCCCGCTCGCCTCTCTTGTTGCTGTCGCCTCCGCCTGCCAGCGCGCCGTCGCCGACCACGTCTGCGCCTGCGCCCCTCGGTCCCGCTCAACCTCGCTGCTGTTGTCGTCCGCGCAACCCTCCCGTCGTCGTGCTGCTGCTGCTACGGCTGGCTACCGCCGGCCATCGCGGTGCACGCCCATCGCCCCGCTGTCCTGCGCCGGGGCCACGCCGGAGGCCGTCGGGCCTCTCCCTTTGCTGCTTGCCCCACCCCTGCCACCGGTCGCCGCTACCCTACCACGCTTGGCTCAGCCTTCCCCCGGGCGGCACCCGCACCGCACGCTCGGGTCTGCCCGCGGACGCGCCATTAGCCCGTCGCCCGCTAAGTCCCTTGGCCCACTAACCAGGAAGGCCCACACCCCTGCCTATTAAAAAAGTTTTAAAAAGTATATACATAATTAATATAATTAATAATTAGTTAATTAACTTAATTAATTTATCTTAATTAGCCTAATCACCTACTTTAGTTAATTAAACTATTAGACTAAGACTAATTAGAGTATGACAGGGGCCCACACCGTGTTGACCAGTCAAATGTTGAGTGGTCAACTGGGACCCCCTGGCCCACCTGTCAACCCCTCGGTACACTTTTGTGTACCCTATGTTGGGTGCATCTAGCATTTTAGCTTTTTTCGAATTAAATTAAATTCCAGAATATTGTGAAAACTTTGAAAAGTCATAGAAAATTATCCGTAGCTCGGATGAAAATACTTTGTACATGAAAGTTGCTCAGAATGACGAGATGAATCCGAATACGCTCTCCGTTCATATGTCACATGCCCCTAGCATAGCGAACATGAAATCGTCCCCCTCCGTTTCATTTGTCGGAAAATGCCAAACTTCAGGAAAACTTTCCCAGATGTTATCTCCCTTCACCAGTATCGTGTAACACTGCGTTAGAACACCCCTAGGACTTCTTATTGTCTTGTCATGCATAATATTGCACTTGTCTGCACTGTATTTATTGTTTCTTCCCCCTCTTCTCTCCGGTAGACCACGAGACCGCTGCTGATGTCCCTATGATCGACAACATCGACGACGACCCTCCTCCCGTTTCAGTAGAGCTTCCAGGCAAGCCCCCCTTTGATCCATCCTGATATCATCCATTTCATTCTCTCTCTTGCTTGCATTAGATTTTGCTACTGTAATTGTTTGCTCCTATTCTGATGCATAGCCTACTTTTGTACCTGATGTTGTACCTTACCTGCTTATCCTAAACTGCTTAGTATAGGTTGGTTAGTGATCCATCAGTGACCCCCACCTTGTCCTTGTTGGCCCTGCTTCATCATCGATGACTCGAGCAACGTGATCGACGACCAGAGCCCGACACCTCACCTCACCTCACATCACACCCCCTTTATTGCTCGACTCTGCAGAGGAACTATCGAGTGCCAAGGGTGATACCTCGTAACGTACTCCTGATGATAACTCTGTAGTGTAGCTATTCGGTCATGGTCATCAAGGGTGATTCCTCCTGCAACACTCTCGATATGACTCTGTCGTGCAACACCTCAAGTGTGAACCTCGAGGGTGATTCCTCCTATGTTCACCTTGATGATTACATCGAGTGGAATCCATCGAGGGTGATTCCTCAGGGTTTCCCCCTTGATGTTTGGACACACGGTTACCTTGACTTTACTTGAGACCTTTGTGGAAGTCGGGTGGGCCGAAGAGTACCCGCAAGATAATTATGTGGCACGACGGGGCATTCCGGGCCCTTGCCGTAAGTCCATGAGACGGGGCGATGGGGTCACATTATCATGAGTCTCTGCTCGTCTCCGCAAGCCCCTAATACACTAATGGTTTGGGTATTTGTCCTGAGTTGGCCTCTAGCCTTTACGCACTAACCACCATGCGAGAATAGTTA
Organism: Triticum dicoccoides; assembly: GCF_002162155.2. Classification (NCBI taxonomy): domain Eukaryota; kingdom Viridiplantae; phylum Streptophyta; class Magnoliopsida; order Poales; family Poaceae; genus Triticum; species Triticum dicoccoides. The sequence continues at coordinate 246,517,572 of NC_041389.1, forward strand.
TGGGCCTCGACGTCGTAGTATCAGCCAAAGCTTTGTCAAACTCCAGTTCAGCATTGCGGCACGGCCGGGCCGGCACCATCCTGTAGTGGTGGAGCCCGGATCCTCCCTGCATGCAATGACCCAGAGTGCAACGGGCGATGGGACCAAGACCTCGGAGTGCATAGGATGTAGACTGGCTGGGACCTCTCTACTGAGCCTAGGTAGGGCTGCGATGTGTTGATCTTCCGAGGCCAGGCATTGACTCAGAAAAGTGTGTCCGGCTAGAGCAATCAAGCGTGTTGGGTAATGTGGTGCACCCCTGCAGGGAAGATTACCTATTAATAGTCGTGTCCATGGTAACAGACGTTCATACTTGTATCCTGATCTATTACAACTAGAAATAGATACTTGAGATATGTGGCCCCGGGATTGCTTTCTCGCAGGGAGTCGAGGAAGATCTCTGGGCATTAATACTACAACATGTTTGTTAAAATATAAACTGCTATTCTATACTCTTCTAAATGTTGCAAGATGCTTGGAGCTGCTTGAAGATGCTAGTCTTCGATAGGCTAGGCCTTCTCCTCTATTATGGCATTATGTAGTTCAGTCCACTGATACAACCCTTCCATTTGATACCAATGCATACTTAGTATAGATCTTATGCTTGCGAGTACTTTGGATGAGTACTCACAGTTACTTTGCTACCCCTTTTCCCCCTTCTTTCTTCTTTTCGGTTGTTGCGACCAGATGGTGGATCCTTGGAGCCAGATGCCACCGCTGATGGATACTAACACATGGAGGCCGCCGAAGACCAGGAGTAGTTAGAAGGTCCCAGGTAGGAGGCCTTGCCTCTTCGATCGTGACTGCTTTTGTGCTAGCCTTCTTAAGGCAGTCTTGTTTAACTTAGGTCTGTACTCAGATATTGTTGCTTCCACTAACTCTTGTGCATCGAGCTATGTATTCGAGCCCTCGAGGCCCCTGGCTTGTAATATAAAGCTTGTATTATTTCAATTTGTGTCTAGAGTTGTGTTGTGATATCTTCCCATGAGTCCCTGATCTTGATCGTACACATTTGCATGTATGATTAGTGTACATTCGAATCGGGGGAGTCACAAGTTGGTATCAGATCTGACTGCCTGTAGGATCCCCTTTTCCAACTCCTTGGCCAAAGTTGAGTCTAGTCTTTGAAAAACTATTTTACTAACATGGCTGTGTGGCTTACGGGCCCACGTCACCAGTGGGTGGTATTATGATCTTTTACTCATTGTCTATACTTTGGGACTCTGACCTCTCTTCTATTCGGGTTAAAAGATTTTGTTAACTTTAACTCTAGGTTCTCATAAAGACTTTCTCCTGGAGAGCCCTTTCATTCCAGATGATGTCCTGCTTCACCCGAAGATTACGAAGAAGATACCCTTCACTATTTTCCCGAGACTTTTGTGCTCATCGCTTTTACACTTCACTACCTTCAATATATCCTTATGGATAACTTCTTACACTTGTCGTCCATACAATCATTCCCAGTTGCTCTTGTTATTACAAGATACATCGAATTATTCTCTGACTTGTGAGAATCCCCTGCGTCACTGCCCTGCGATTCTTTGCCACATAAATACATATACGGATAATTCCTCACACTTATAGAGGATTTGTTCATTCCTAGTTGATCAAGTGATTCACAAGATACTTTGAAATATTATCCGATCTTCCGATAATCCTCTCCAACTATTACTGTGCAAAGTACTGCTCTGCAAATACTTGTCTGCTTGCATTATGGATACTTTCCATATGTCTAGCAATATTCAGTAGTATCCTTTGTCATCTTTATTTTGAACATTTAATTCGATATGTTTGTGACTGCTTGCAATCATCAATCACAGTTAGAATTCTTATCTTCGGCTCAGACGTCACCCTGGACATGAGCTAGTGTTCGACAAATCAAACCTTGATTGATTGTTGATCTATGTCTATTCAACTTACTTGTCTTTGATCAGAGACTTTGCTTCTAATCCCCCGATTTGGAATTCGTAATTCCGTTACATTTGAGCTTTGAATTAGTCAGTTGTTTCTATAATCTGATCTCCTTGAATTCTTTCTTCTTCTGGGTGAGTACCGATACTCAGATCAAACCCTTGTGGACAACAAGGTCCTTTGTTGGATTTTATCCGACAACGTCCTTCATATTCAATCAGCTTGTGAGCCTTTCCTCGGATACATAATGCCTTTGGTATATTGTATCCTCTGCTTCCTCAACCATGGTCTACTTTCGAGCTTGAGTTACTTATTCCTAAAGTTTGTGGTATATGTTCCCAAGATGCCCCGATGGGTTGAATCTATGTCTTCCCTAAATCCGCGTGAACTTGAAAGTTATGTGGGTTATATCTAATGGCGTTTCTTTGGATAAATTTTCAGTTCTACAACTTCGTTGAACACAAGAAGTAAATGGAAGGTTATGCTTGATGAAGTGGGAGTCGACCTTGAGCCTTTGTGTTCATGTCCATGGACCCGATGTGGAACTTTTCGTGGAAGCTTCTTGTTATAATAATAATAATCCCCTTATGATAAGTTAATCTTGCATCTATGTTTGGTTGATACTGTTTCTTGGAAAAGTTAAAGTACTTGTCTTTTGTAGATCTTTTCATCTGTCCAACCTCTATCCAGTTCTACCTTCGAGTATTACCCTATGGTATCTCGAGAATATCACGAAACTACATAACTTATTATGAGTTCTTCATCAACTATTATTTCTCGCCGATTCCAATTTTCCACGGGTTCTGAGTTGTTAGACACTCGAGAACACCGATAACTGATTCGAGTCTACACTTTCCTTTCCATTGTTTTGTTTAACCTTTCTTGTAACCTAACATATCTGAGCAGTGATAATTCCCTGCTTATGCACCTTGGTGTATAAACTCTGTCAGTAAGACCTTGTTACTATTGTTGATGGAATTTCGGTATCCACCGATGGATGAGAACTTTGCCTATTGGTCCACCTCATCTTAATGAGCAGGAAAATGGTTCTCTTCGTCTCTCGCCCTTTGTACCGACGTGTTGCCGACAAAGCTAACAGTTTATGCCCTGACATGCCTTGCTATCAGTGCCCTTCCTACTTTGAACCCACATGGTGGGCCTATAACCTACAGTTCCACAAGATCGAAACCTTACTCTCCTATACATCCCTGTTTTCCAAATTTGTTCCTCGCACTTGCCTTTGTATGTAAATCACGAGCCACCTTCCTAGTGATCTATTCTGGTATCAGATGCAATACTTATTCCCATTGCTCTGAACCCCTTTCACCCTCTGTTTCAGGGAACGAACGATTGCCTACCCGGTTGAAGCTTCTTATTGCACCTCCTTACCTTGCTCTCAATGACTTCCTTGAATTTCAACTTGAGAGATGCCTCTATGCCACGTTCACTGAGTTAGCCCCCATGTACCTATCTTGTGTTGAGCTCTGTCCTTCCCGAGACTTTCTCCTTTACTTCACCCCTTAAATCTCGGGACGAGATTTCTTGTAGTGGAGGAGAATTGTGATGCCCGGATAATTAAGCTACAGTAACCTCGCCCTAATGATGCCATGTCATCACCTTTTTACTAAGCCAATTGTCACTTGATTAAAATTTGAGTCAAATTATTATTTCTTCAAACTATAAAACTAAAATGTTCGAATTTTAGTGTAATTTCCCCTGATCATTTGTCATGTCGAATCCAACATCATTTGGCTCTCCGATTAATCTCTAGTAAAATATAAAGTGGTCCAATTGCAACAAACGTAACCTATTCAAAATAAAAGAAATATTTATGTGTTTTCAATTGGCTCAAAACTTTATGTGCCACTCCATAATATTGTGCTTGAATTTTGTGCCAAATTTCAAGTTAAACTAAATTCATTTGCTATAGCAACTAAATAGAAAATAGTGGTAGAAAACAAAGGAAAAAGAGGAGGACCTAATCTACTGGACCCTCTTGGCCCTTCAAGCAAAACAGGCCCAACCCACCCTCTGTTTTCCCTTCCTCCTGCTACAGGAAGAGAGGGGATTGTGGAGGCCATCCGTGGCTCCCCGGCCAGGTGCCGCCCATCCACGGCCTCCCCCTCACCTATTTATCCCCGGCGACCTCCCTCCCCGCCGAACCCTAGATCCCTACCTTCCCTTCCCGCGCGCGCCCCCTTCCCCTCTGTCATCGTCGCCATTGCCGCCCGAGGACGCCACACCTAATGCCACCGCCGCCGTCGAGCTTCCCCGACTCCTCCCCAAGCTTGCTTTTGCTCAACTAGAAGGCCCCGGTGAGGCCCCCTCCTCTGTTCCCCGCTTGAGACGCGCATAGCCCCCCTCCCCCGCTCGTTGGTCGTCGCCCGCCGTTCACCTCGCCAGCCCTGCCGTGCCAACCGCCCGACCGCACATGCCCGGCCTGCCTCGCGCCCCCTGCTGCTCATCTGCGCTTGTCCCGCTCGCCGCCCGTTGCTGACTGCTGCCACTCCCTTGCCTACGGCCCACGCCCCTCACATCGCGCCCTTGCGCGCGCCGCACGGCCTCGCCCAGCTCGCCTTTATCTTGTTGCTGCCGCCTCCGGCTGCCTGCACACCGCCGATGACCGCGCCTACGCCAGCGCCGCCCGGTCCCGCTTAACCTCACTGCTGTCGCCGGCCGCGCAACCCTCATGCCGCCTTACTGCTGTTGCTATGGCTGGCTACCGCCGGTCGCCGCGATGCACGCCCGTCACCCCGCTGTCCTGCGCCCGGGGCCGCGCCTGGCTGCGCTGGAGGCCGCGTCGGGCCTTCCCCTTGCCACCGGCCGCCGGTGCCCTACCGCGCCGGGCTCAGCCTCCGTCCGAGTGGCACCCGCACCATGCGCCTGGATCTGCCCCGCCGGCGCCCCATTAGCCTGTCGCCTGCTAAGCCCCCCGGCCCCCTGACCAGGGGGCCCACACCCCTGCCTATTAAAAAAAGTTTAAAAATATATATACATAATTAATATAATTAATTAATTAGTAAATTAACTTAATTAATTAATCTTAATTAGCCTAATAACCTACTTTAGTTAATTAAACTATTAGACTAAGACTAATTAGAGTATGATAGGGGGCCCACCCCTTGTTGACCAGTCAAATGTTGACTGGTCAACTGGGACCCCCTGGGTACACTTCTGTGTACCCTGTGCTGGGTGCATATAGCATTTTAGCTTTTTTCGAGTTAAATTAAATTCTAGAATATTGCTAAAACTTTGAAAAATCATAGAAAATTATCCGTAGCTCGGATGAAAATACTTTGTACACGAAAGTTGCTCAGAATGACGAGACGAATCCGAATATGCTCTCCGTTCATCTGTCAAATGCCCCTAGCATAGTGAACATGCAACCGTCCCCCTCCGTTTCATCTGTCCAAAAATGCCAAACTTCAGGAAAACTTTCCTGGATGTTATCCCCCTTCGCCGGTATCGTGTAACATTACGTTAGAACACCCCTAGCACTGCTTATCGTCTTGTCATGCATAATATTACACTTGTTTGCACTGTATTTATTGTTTCTTCCCCCTCTTCTCTCCGGTAGACCCCGAGACCACTCTGATACCCCTATGATCGACGACATCAACTACGATCCTCCTTCTGTTTCAGCAGAGCTTCCAAGCAAGCCCCCCCCTTTGATCATCCCGATATCGCCCATTCCATTCTCTCTCTTGCTTGCATTAGATTTTGCTATTGTAATTGTTTGCTCCTATTCTGATGCATAGCCTATTTTTGTACCTGCTGTTGTACCTTACCCGCTTATCCTAAACTTCTTAGTGTAGGTTGGTTGGTGATCCATTAGTGACCCCAACCATGTCCTTGTTGGCCCTGCTTCATCATCTACGACTCGAGCAACATGATCGACGACCAGAGCCCGACACCTCACATCACATCACACCCCCTTTGTTGCTCGACTCTGCAGAGAAACTATCGAGTGCCGAGGGTGATACCTCGTAATGCACTCCTGATGATAACTTTGTAGTGTAGCTATTTGGTCGTGGTCATCGAGGGTGATTCCTCCTGCACCACTCCTGATACGACTCTGTTGTGCAACACCTCAAGTGTGAACCTCGAGGGTGATTCCTCCTACGTTCACCTTCATGATTACAACGAGTGGAATCCACCAAGGGTAATTCCTCAGGGTTTCCCCCTTGATGTTTGGACACACGGTTGCCTTGACTTTACTTGAGACCTTTGTGGAAGTCGGGCGGGCCCGGAGAGCACCCGCAAGATAATTACATGGCATGGCCGGGCATTCTGGGCCCTTGCCGTAAGTCCACGATATGGGGCGACTGGGTCACATTATGGTGAGTCTCTGCTCGTCTTCGCAAGCCCCTAATACACTAATGGCTTGGGTATTTGTTCTAAGTTGGCCTCTGGCCTTTACGCACTAACCACCACGTGAGAATAGTTATGGGCCTCGACGTTGTAGTATCAACCGAAGCTTTGTCAGATGTCCAGTTCAGCATTGCGGCATGGCTGGGCCGGCACCATCCTATAATGGTGGAGCCTGGATCCACCCTGCACGCAACGACCCGGAGTGCAACAGGCGATGGGCCCAAGACCCCGGAGTGCTTAGGATGTAGACTGGCGGGGACCTCTGTGCTGAGCCTAGGTAGGGCTGCAACGTGTTGATCTTCCGAGGCCGGACATTGACTCAGAAAAGTGTGTCCGGCCATAGTAATCAACCGTGTTGGGTAACGTGGTGCACCCTGCAGGGAAGATTATCTATTAATAGTCGTGTCCACGGTAACAGACGTTTAGACTTGTATCTTGGTTTATTACAACTAGAGATGGATACTTGAGATATGTGGCCCCGGGATTGCTTTCTCGCAGGGAGTCGAGGAAGATCTCTAGGCATTAATACTACAACATGTTTGTTAAAATATAAACTACTATTCTATACTCTTCTGAATGCTGCAATATGCTTGGAGCTGCTTGAAGATGCTAGTGTTCGATTGGCTAGGCCTTCCCCTCTATTCTGCCATTCTGTAGTTTAGTCCACAGCTACAACCCTTCCATTTGATACCAATGCATACTTAGTATAGATATGATGCTTGCGAGTACTTTGGATGAGTACTCACGGTTGCTTTGCTACCCCTTTTCCCCCTTCTTTATTCATTCTGGTTGTTGCGACCAGATGGTGGATCCCTGGAGCCGGATGCCACCGCCGATGGATACTAACACATGGAGGCCGCCGAAAACCATGAGTAGTTAGGAGGTCCCAGGCAGGAGGCCTTGCCTCTTTGATCGTGGTTGCTTTTGTGCTAGCCTTCTTAAGGCATTCTTGTTTAACTTAGGTCTGTACTCAGATATTGTTGCTTCCTATGAGTCTTGTGTATCGAGCTATGTACTCGAGCCCTCGAGGCCCCTCACTTGTAATATAAAGCTTGTATTACTTCAGTTTGTGTCTAGAGTTATGTTGTGATATCTTCCCGTGAGTCCCTGATCTTGATCGTACACATTTGCGTGTATGATTAGTGTACGTTCGAATCGGGGGCGTCATGGGTTTCCCCCTCTGACAGAACTCTAGAACAGGGCTCCAGACGGGATTGCTTCGGAACAAACACTAATATAGCAAGGTGCTATACAAACAGTTTTTAACCCCTTTCCGTGATGGCGTTTCGAACCATCGCCAAGTGAGTGACTGCGATAGGGGGGTCCTTCCCACACGACCTAGAAACCGTCGGGGATATGCCTTCATGGCACACACGCTCGGCAAAATGAGGTCGTGCGCGACTGACGAGCATTCAAATACGTTTATACATACATTTGTGCTAAAAAAATACAATTATACAGGCCAAATCGCTTCCAATCGTAAGTACATCCCACACAGTTAGTTCCCGCTAAATGTTTACGTTCGTATGTACATTCCACATAGTCAATACAAGGAATACGTTTCCGTTAGTATGTACATCTCACACAGTTAATCCAAGAAGTACGTTTCGGTTTGTATATACATCCACACAGTCACTCCAAGGCAAACGTTTCCGTTCGCAGGTACATCACACACAATTTTCCCCATTAAATCATTTGTGATAGTGTTGCCATTGCACATGTATTAACAATTTTATTGTTTGCGTTATTGAATGCATCACACAAAGTGCATAGAAGAAACTGTGTGGCAAAGGCTGTCCATCACACACACCTTTTAAGTAGTAAACGTTTGTGCAAGGTGGCGTAACGCAAACAGTTTTCAAGAGGATGACGTGTGTGATTGTTCATTCATCCAACACGGTTTATTCCTAGAAACTGTGTGTGTTGCCTGAGTTCATCGCCCACGGTGTTTTCTCAATAACCGTTTGTGATAGAAAAACCCAACTAGCGGGCTAATTGGCCATTAGCAGGCTAATTGCCCTATTATTAATAATCCATTTATTAATCTAATTGACATTTCATATTAAGCACACAATATATTTCATTTCCATATTAAGGAAGCAGGATTTCATAATTGAAATACATCAGAGTACAACATCATATAACTTCAGCACCCAGCTACCCCAGTACACAACTGCATCAGCACCAAGTTTCACATGCAACATCTATAACATTTTGGAATTAGCATCATAGATGGTACATAGATAGATGAATCACATCTGGAAAACAACTAAAGCGAAAGGCAAATATTGATCCTTCATTGATGTTAAAGGTCTTTGCAACTTTAGGCCAGTGCATGTGGATGATTGATGCGTCTCCAACGTATCTATAATTTTTGATGTATTCATGCCATGTTTAGTTTTGGTATGATTTGGTAGAACTAACCCGGACTGACGCTGTTTTCAGCAGAACTACCGTGGTGTTATTTTTTGTCCAGAAATAAAAGTTCTCAGAATGCGCTAAAAATCAACGGAGATTTTTTTTTGGAAAATATAAGAAATATTGGAACGAAAAGTTATCGGAGGGGAGTCCCGTTGTCCCCATGAGGATGGAGGGCGCCCCCACCCCCTGGGGCGTGCCCCTATGCCTCATGGACTCTCCATGGGGCCCCCTGACTTGTTCTCGACGCCAACCTCTCCTATAAATCCCCAAACCTCCAGAAAATAACCTAGATCGGGAGTTCCGCCGCCGCAAGCCTCTATAGCACTCAAAAACCAATCGGGACCCTGTTCCGGCACCTTGCCGGAGGGGGGAATCATCACCGGTGGCCATCTTCATCATCCTGGCGCTCTCCATGATGAGGAGGGAGTAGTTCACCCTCGGGGCTGAGGGTATGTACCAGTAGCTATGTGTTTGAGATCTCTCTCTCTCTCTCTCTCTCTCTCTCTCTCGTGTTCTTGATTTGGCACGATCTTGATGTACCGCGGGCTTTGCTATTATAGTTGGATCTTATGATGCTTCTCCCCCTCTAGTCTCTTGTAATGGATTGAGTTTTCCCTCTGAAGTTATCTTATCGGATTGAGTCTTTAAGGATTTGAGAACACTTGATGTATGTCTTGCATGGGATACCCATGGTGACAATGGGGTATTCTATTGATTCACTTGACGTATGTTTTGGTGATCAACTTGCGGGTTCCGTGACCTTGGGAATCTATGCATAGGGGTTGGCACATGTTTTCGTCTTGACTCTCCGGTAGAAACTTTGGGGCACTCTTTGAAGTTCTTTGTGTTGGTTGAATAGATGAATCTGAGATTGTGTGATGCATATCGTATAATCATACCCACGGATACTTGAGATGACATTGGAGTATCTAGGTGACATTAGGGTTTTGGTTGATTTGTGTCTTAAGGTGTTATTTTACTACGAACTCTAGGGTTGTTTGTGACACTTATAGGAATAGCCCAATGGATTGATCGGAAAGAATATCTTTGAGGTGGTTCCGTACCCTACCATAATCTCTTTGTTTGTTCTCCGCTATTAGTGACTTTGGAGTGACTCTTTGTTGCATGTTGAGGGATAGTTATATGATCTAATTATGTTATTATTATTGACAGAACTTGCACTAGTGAAAGTATGAACCCCATGCCTTGTTTCGAAGCATTGCAATACCGTTTGTGCTCACTTTTATCATTAGTTACCTTGCTGTTTTTATATTTTTAGATTACAAAAACCTATATCTACCATCTATATTGCACTTGTATCACCATCTCGTCGCCGAACTAGTGCACCTATACAATTTAGCATTGTATTGGGTGTGTTGGGGACACAAGAGACTCTTTGTTATTTGGTTGCAGGGTTGTTTGAGAGAGACCATCTTCATCCTACGCCTCCCACAGATTGATAAACCTTAGGTCATCCACTTGAGGGAAATTTGCTATTGTCCTACAAACCTCTGTACTTGGAGGCCCAACAACGTCTACAAGAAGAAGGTTGTGTAGTAGACATCAATGATTGACCTGTTGGGGAACGTTGCAGAAAATTAAAAATTTTCCTATGGTTTCACCAACATCCATCTATGAGTTCATCTAGCAACGAGTCATGGGAGAGTGATTGCATCTACATACCACTTGTAGATCGCGTGCGGAAGCGTTCAATGGAACGGGGTTGATGGAGTCGTACTCGCCGTGATTCAGATCACCGATGACCTAGTGCCGAACGGACAGCACCTCCACGTTCAACACACGTACAGAGCGGATGACATCTCCTCCTTCTTGATCCAGCAAGGGGGAAGGAGAGGTTGATGAAGATCCAGCAGCATGACGGCATGGTGGTGGATGCAGCAGAACTCCGGTAGGGCTTCGCTAAGCAACTACGGGAGGAGGAGGAGGTGTTGCAGGGAGGAGGGAGGCGCCAGGGCTTATGGGTGCGGCCACCCCTCTCTCCCCTCCCTTTATATAGGCGCATGAGAGGGGGGAGGGCGCAGCCTTGCCCCTTCCTCCAAGGAAGGGGTGCGGCCAAGAGGGGGGGGGGAGGAGTCCATCCTCCCCAAGGCACCTCAGAGGTGCCTTCCCCTCTTTGGACTCTCCCCTCTCCAAGTCTTCTTGGCTCATGGGCCTCTTGGGGCTGGTGCCCTTGGCCCATATAGGCCAAGGCGCACCCCCTACAGCCCATGTGGCCCCCGGGGCAGGTGGACCCCCCCGGTGGACCCCCGGACCCCTTTCGGCACTCCCGGTACAATACCGATAAAGTGCGAAACTTTTCCGGCGACCAAAATAAGACTTCCTATATATAAATCTTTACCTCCGGACCATTCCGGAACTCCTCGTGATGTCCGGGATCTCATCCGAGACTCTGAACAACATTCGGTATGCTGCATACTCATATTCATACAACCCTAGCGTCACCGAACCTTAAGTGTGTAGACCCTACGGGTTCGGGAGACACGTAGACATGACCGAGACGGCTCTCGGGCAATAACCAACAGCGGGATCTGGATACCCATGTTGGCTCCCACATGCTCCTCGATGATGTCATCGGATGAACCACGATGTCGAGGATTCGATCAAACCCCGTATACAATTCCCTTTGTCAATCGGTACGTTACATGCCCAAGACTCGATCGTCGGTATCCCAATACCTCATTCAGTCTTGTTACCGGCAAGTCACTTTACTCGTACCGTAATGCATGATCCCGTGACCAAACACTTGGTCACTTTGAGCTCATTATGATGATGCATTACCGAGTGGTCCCAGAGATACCTCTCCATCATACGGAGTGACAAATCCCAGTCTCGATCCGTGTCAACCCAACAGACACTTTCGGAGACACCTGTAGTGCACCTTTATAGTCACCCAGTTACGTTGTGACGTTTGGTACACCCAAAGCACTCTTACGGTATCCGGGAGTTACACGATCTCATGGTCTAAGGAAGAGATACTTGACATTGAAAAAGCTCTAGCAAAACGAACTACATGATCTTGTGCTATGCTTAAGATTGGGTCTTGTCCATCACATCATTCTCCTAATGATGTGATCCCGTTGTCAATGACATCTAATGTCCATAGTCAGGAAACCATGACTATCTGTTGACCAACGAGCTAGTCAACTAGAGGCTCACTAGGGACATGCTATGGTCTATGTATTCACACATGTATTACGATTTCCGGATAATACAATTATAGCATGAATAAAAGACAATTATCATGAACAAGGAAATATAATAATAATGCTTTTATTATTGCCTCTAGGGCATATTTCCAACAGTCTCCCACTTGCACTAGAGTCAATAATCTAGTTACATTGTGATGAATCGAACACCCATAGAGTTCTGGTGCTGATCATGTTTTGCTCGCGAGAGAGGTTTAGTCAACGGATCTACGACATTCAGATCTGTATGTACTTTGCAAATATCTATGTCTCCATCTTGAACATTTTCATGGATGGAGTTGAAATGACGCTTGATGTGCCTGGTCTTCTTGTGAAACCTGGGCTCCTTGGCAAGGGCAATAGCTCCAGTGTTGTCACAGAAGAGTTTGATCGGCCCCGACGCATTGGGTATGACTCCTAGGTCGGTGATGAACTCCTTCACCCAAATTGCTTCATGCGCTGCCTCCGAGGCTGCCATGTACTCCGCTTCACATGTAGATCCCGCCACGACGCTCTGCTTGCAGCTGCACCAGCTTACTGCTCCACCATTCAACATATACACATATCCGGTTTGTGACTTAGAGTCATCCAGATCTGTGTCGAAGCTAGCATCGACGTAACCCTTTACGACGAGCTCTTCGTCACCTCCATAAACAAGAAACATGTCCTTCGTCCTTTTCAGGTACTTTAGGATATTCTTGACCGCTGTCCAGTGTTCCTTGCCGGGATTACTTTGGTATCTTCCTACCAAACTTACAGCAAGGTTTACATCAGGTCTGGTACACAACATGGCATACATAATAGATCCTATGGCTGAGGCATAGGGGATGACACTCATCTCTTCTTTATCTTTTGTCGTGGTCGGGCATTGAGCCGAGCTCAATCTCACACCTTGCAATACAGGCAAGAACCCCTTCTTGGACTGATCCATTTTGAACTTCTTCAAAATCTTATCAAGGTATGTGCTTTGTGAAAGACCTATGAGGCGTCTCGATCTATCTCTATAGATCTTGATGCCTAATATATAAGCAGCTTCTCCAAGGTCCTTCATTGAAAAACACTTATTCAAGTAGGCCTTAATGCTGTCCAAGAATTCTATATCATTTCCCATCAAAAGTATGTCATCTACATATAATATGAGAAATGCTACAGAGCTCCCACTCACTTTCTTGTAAACGCAGGCTTCTCCATAAGTCTACATAAACCCAAACGCTTTGATCATTTCATCAAAGCGAATGTTCCAACTCCGAGATGCTTGCACCAGCCCATAAATGGATCGCTGGAGCTTGCATACTTTGTTAGCATTCTTAGGATCGACAAAACCCTCCGGCTGCATCATATACAGTTCTCCCTTAAGATGCCCGTTAAGGAATGCCGTTTTGACGTCCATCTGCCATATCTCATAATCATAGTATGCGGCAATTGCTAACATGATTCAGACGGACTTAAGCTTCGCTACGGGAGAGAAAGTCTCATTGTAGTCAATCCCTTGAACTTGCCGATTACCCTTAGCGACAAGTCGAGCTTTATAGATGGTGACATTACCATCCGCGTCCGTCTTCTTCTTAAAGATCCATTTGTTTTCTATCACTCGCCGATCATCGGGCAAGTCAGTCAAAGTTCATACTTTGTTTTCATACATGGATTCTATCTCGGATTTCATGGCTTCTAGCCATTTGTTGGAATCTGGGCCCGCCATCGCTTCTTCATAGTTCGAAGGTTCATCATTGTCTAACAACATGATTTCCAGGACAGGGTTGCTGTACCACTCTGGTGCGGAACGTGTCCTTGTGGACCTACGAAGTTCAGTAGCAACTTGATCCAAAGTACCTTGATCATCATCATTATTTTCCTCTTCAGTTGGTGTAGGCATCATAGGAACATTTTCCTGAGCTGCACTACCATCCTGTTCAAGAGGTAGTACTTCATCGAGTTCTACTTTCCTCCCACTTACTTCTTTCGAGAGAAACTCCTTTTCCAGAAAGGATCCGTTCTTGGCAACAAAGATCTTGCCCTCGGATCTTAAGTAGAAGGTATACCCAATGGTTTCCTTGGGGTATCCTATGAAGACACATTTTTCCGACTTGGGTTCGAGCTTTTCAGGTTGAAGTTTCTTGACATAAGCATCGCATCCCCAAACTTTTAGAAACGACAGCTTAGGTTTCTTCCCAAACCATAATTCATACGGTGTCATCTCAACAGATTTAGATGGTGCCCTATTTAAAGTGAATGTAGCTGTCTCTAGAGCGTATCCCCAAAATGATAGCGGTAAATCGGTAAGAGACATCATAGATCGCACCATATCCAATAGAGTGCGATTACGATGTTCGGACACACCGTTTCGCTGAGGTGTTCCAGGCGGCGTGAGTTGTGAAACGATTCCACATTTCCTTAGTGTGTACCAAATTTGTGACTTAAATATTCTCCTCCACGATCCGATCATAAGAATTTTATCTTTCGGTCACGTTGATTCTCTACTTCATTCTGAAATTCCTTGAACTTTTCAAAGGTCTCAGACTTGTGTTTCATCAAGTAGACATACCCATATCTACTCAAGTCATCTGTGAGAGTGAGAACATAACGATATCCTCCGCGAGCCTCAACACTCATTGGACCGCACACATCGGTATGTATGATTTCCAACAAGTTGGTTGCTTGCTCCATTGTTCCGGAGAACGGAGTCTTGGTCATTTTGCCCATGAGGCATGGTTCACATGTGTCAAATGATTCATAATCGAGAGACTCTAAAAGTCCATCAGCATGGAGCTTCTTCATGCGCTTGACACCAATGTGACCAAGGCGGCAGTGCCATAAGTATGTGGGACTATCGTTATCAACTTTACATCTTTTGGTATTCATGCTATGAATATGTGTAACACTACGTTCGAGATTCATTAAGAATAAACCATTGACCATCGGGGCATGACCATAAAACATATCTCTCATATAAATAGAACAACCATTATTCTCGGATTTAAATGAGTAGCCATCTCGTATTAAACGAGATCCAGATACAATGTTCATGCTCAAACTTGGAACTAAATAACAATTATTGAGGTTCAAAACTAATCTCGTAGGTAAATGTAGAGGTAGCATGCCGACGGCGATCACATCAACCCTGGAACCATTCCCGACGCGCATCGTCACCTCGTCCTTCGCCAGTCTCCGCTTATTTTGCAGCTCCTACTGTGAGTTACAAATATGAGCAACGGCACCGGTATCAAATACCCAGGAGTTACTACGAGTACTGGTAAGGTACACATCAATTACATGTATATCAAATATACCTTTAGTGTTGCTGGCCTTCTGATCCGCTAAGTATTTGGGGCAGTTCCGCTTCCAGTGACCCTTCCCCTTGCAATAAAAGCACTCAGTCTCAGGCTTGGGTCCATTCTTTGACTTCTTCCCGGTAACTGGCTTACCAGGCGCGGCAACCTCCTTGCCGTCCTTCTTGAAGTTCTTCTTACCCTTGCCCTTCTTGAACTTAGTGGTCTTATTGACCATCAACACTTGATGTTCTTTCTTGATTTCAACCTCTGCTGACTTCAGCATAGAAAATACTTCAGGAATGGTCTTTACCATCCCCTGCATATTGTAGTTCATCACAAAGCTCTTGTAGCTTGGTGGGAGCGACTGAAGGATTCTATCAATGACCGCCTCATCAGGGAGGTTAATATTCAGCTGGGTCATATGGTTGTGCAACCCAGACATCTTGAGTATGTGCTCACTGACAGAACTATTTTCCTCCATCTTACAACTATAGAACTTGTCGGAGATGTCATATCTCTCAACCCGGGCGTGAGCTTGGAAAACTAGTTTTAGCTCCTCGAACATCTCATATGCTCCGTGATGCTCAAAACGCTTTTGGAGCCCCGGTTCTAAGCTGTAAAGCATGCCGCACTGAACGAGGGAGTAATCATCAACACGTGTCTGCCAAACGTTCAAATCGTCTTGCAGTGCTGGGAGAGCAGGTGGGTCACCTAACGGTGCTTCAAGGACATATGCTTTCTTGGCAGCTATGAGGATGATCCTAAGGTTCCGGACCCAGTCTGTATAGTTGCTGCCATCATCTTTCAGCTTGGTTTTCTCTAGGAACGCGTTGAAGTTCATGTTGACATGAGCGTTGGCCATTTGATCTACAAGACATATATTGCAAAGATTTTAGACTAAGTTCATGATAATTAAGTTCATCTAATCAAATTATTTAATGAACTCCCACTCAGATTTGACATCCCCTTAGTCATCTAAGTGTTACACGATCCGATTCGACTAGGCCGTGTCCGATCATCACGTGAGACGGACTAGTCATCGTCGGTGAACATTCTCATGTTGATCGTATCTTCCATACGACTCGTGTTCGACCTTTCGGTCTCCGTGTTCCGAGGCCATGTCTGTACATGCTAGGCTCGTCAAGTTAACCCTAAGTGTTTTGCATGTGTAAAACTGTCTTACACCCGTTGTATGTGAACGTAAGGATCTATCACACCCGATCATCACGTGGTGCTTCGAAACAACGAACTTTAGCAACGGTGCACAGTTAGGGGAGAACACTTCTTGAAATTGTTGTAAGGGATCATCTTATTTACTACCGTCGTTCTAAGTAAACAAGATGCATAAAACATAATAAACATCACATGCAATTATATAAAGTAGTGACATGATATGGCCAATATCATATAGCTCCTTTGATCTTCATCTTCGGGGCTCCATGATCATCTTGTCACCGGCATGACACCATGATCTCCATCATCGTGTCTTCATGAAGTTGTCACGCCAACGACTACTTCTACTTCTATGGCTAACGCGTTTAGCAATAAAGTAAAGTAATTTACATGGCGTTCTTCAATGACACGCAGGTCATACAAAAAATAAAGACAACTCCTATGGCTCCTGCCGGTTGTCATACTCATTGACATGCAAGTCGTGATTCCTATTACAAGAACATGATCTCATACATCACAATATATCATTCATCATTCATCACAACTTCTGGCCATATCACATCACATGACAATTGCTGCAAAAACAAGTTAGACGTCCTCTAATTGTTGTTGCATCTTTTACGTGGCTGCAATTGGGTTCTAGCAAGAACGTTTTCTTACCTATGAATAACCACAACGTGATTTTGTCAACTTCTATTTACCCTTCATAAGGACCCTTTTCATCGAATCCGCTCCAACTAAAGTGGGAGAGACAGACACCCGCCAGCCACCTTATGCAACTAGTGCATGTTAGTCGATGGAACCGGTCTCACGTAAGCGTACGTGTAAGGTTGGTCCGGGCCGCTTCATCCCACAATACTGCTGAAGCAAGATAAGACTAGTAGCGGCAAGCAAGTTGACAAGATCTACGCCCACAACAAAATTGTGTTCTACTCGTGCAATAGAGAACTACGCATAGACCTAGCTCATGATGCCACTGTTGGGGAACGTTGCAGAAAATTAAAAAATTTCCTACGGTTTCACCAAGATCCATCTATGAGTTCATCTAGCAACGAGTCATGGGAGAGTGATTGCATCTACATACCACTTGTAGATCGCGTGCGGAAGCGTTCAATGGAACGGGGTTGATGGAGTCGTACTCGCCGTGATTCAGATCACCGATGACCTAGTGCCGAACGGACAACACCTCCGCGTTCAACACACGTACGGAGCGGATGACGTCTCCTCCTTCTTGATCCAGCAAGGGGGAAGGAGAGGTTGATGAAGATCCAGCAGCACGACGGCGTGGTGGTGGATGCAGCAGAACTCCGGCAGGGCTTCGCTAAGCAACTACGGGAGGAGGAGGAGGTGTTGCAGGGAGGAGGGAGGCGCCAGGGCTTATGGGTGCGGCCACCCCTCCCTCCCCTCCCTTTATATAGGCGCATGAGAGGGGGGAGGGCGCAGCCTTGCCCCTTCCTCCAAGGAAGGGGTGCGGCCAAGAGGGGGGGGGGGAGGAGTCCATCCTCCCCAAGGCACCTCGGAGGTGCCTTCCCCTCTTTGGACTCTCCCCTCTCCAAGTCTTCTTGGCGCATGGGCCTCTTGGGGCTGGTGCCCTTGGCCCATATAGGCCAAGGCGCACCCCCTACAGCCCATGTGGTCCCCCGGGGCAGGTGGACCCCCCCGGTGGACCCCTGGACCCCTTTCGGCACTCCCGGTACAATACCGATAAAGTGCGAAACTTTTCCGGCGACCAAAATAAGACTTCCTATATATAAATCTTTACCTCCGGACCATTCTGGAACTCCTCGTGATGTCCGGGATCTCATCCGGGACTCCGAACAACATCCGGTATGCTGCATACTCATATTCATACAACCCTAGCATCACCGAACCTTAAGTGTGTAGACCCTACGGGTTCGGGAGACACGTAGACATGACCGAGATGGCTCTCGGGCAATAACCAATAGCAGGATCTGGATACCCATGTTGGCTCCCACATGCTCCTCGATGATGTCATCGGATGAACCACGATGTCGAGGATTCGATCAAACCCCGTATACAATTCCCTTTGTCAATCGGTACGTTACATGCCCAAGACTCGATCGTCGGTATCCCAATACCTCGTTCAGTCTTGTTACCGGCAAGTCACTTTACTCGTACCGTAATGCATGATCCCATGACCAAACACTTGGTCACTTTGAGCTCATTATGATGATGCATTACCGAGTGGGCCCAGAGATACCTCTCCGTCATACGGAGTGACAAATCCCAGTCTCGATCCGTGTCAACCCAACAGACACTTTCGGAGACACCTGTAGTGCACCTTTATAGTCACCCAGTTACGTTGTGACGTTTGGTACACCCAAAGCACTCTTACGGTATCCGGGAGTTACACGATCTCATGGTCTAAGGAAGAGATACTTGACATTGAAAAAGCTCTAGCAAAACGAACTACACGATCTTGTGCTATGCTTAAGATTGGGTCTTGTCCATCACATCATTCTCCTAATGATGTGATCCCGTTGTCAATGACATCTAATGTCCATAGTCAGGAAACCATGACTATCTGTTGACCAACGAGCTAGTCAACTAGAGGCTCACTAGGGACATGCTATGGTCTATGTATTCACACATGTATTACGATTTCTGGATAATACAATTATAGCATGAATAAAAGACAATTATCATGAATAAGGAAATATAATAATAATGATTTTATTATTGCCTGTAGGGCATATTTCCAACATGACCGTCCATCCTTCGTCCTCTTTAGGAACACTTCAATATTGAACCGTGGGTGTTGCATGAAAACCTTCCTCGCCTCCTGACCATACAGGTGATTTGCGAGGTAATCATCAGTGAACTGCTTTGGAAAGGCCTAAAAACAAGGATGTGCATAAATATCTTCTCTATATTGGAAATGGGGCAAAGGGATAAAAAAGGCAAGGTATAATAGTTAGTATCATCTTGTAGTGAACTGATGTCTTCTTCATTGTGCAGACAAAGATCTTGTTGTTTTTTGTCGCTAATTTCTTTATCCTAACAATCTTTCTGAGTTTCTTGACTTGACTGATATTCATGGACAACTCATTTCCCCATATGCAAAAAGGGTCGAACAGTGGGTCAAAACCTCTGACAGCAGGACCTACATGTGCAATACCAAATTGTTAAAAACCTAAATATTAGAATGGTTCCTGGAATTGCACAATAATGTGCTATTAGACAAAGGACCATGCATGTGCAAACCTCCATTGTAAATCTCAGTGCTTCCCATTGTTTCCCTGCAACACATATAAGGTAGTTAGTCATCAGGTTAAGTGAGGGTTCGCATGCTATCAGTAAAATATGTTGATGAAAAATAAGCACATTGCAGATTCATCAGATTAATTCAAGCCACATGGGAAAACCATTTATTAAAACCAAGCATCATTAAGAACAAGGAAATATAGCGGTTGTATATGTTTCGCATGTATTAAGTGCAGCCAAATTCAATTTATTCCTCACATGCACAACAATAGAAAATTTTACCCACGACAATTGGACATCGCATTGCAGAACTGAACCAACAGTTAACTAAACACCACAACAAATGAACCAAACATTAACTCAGCACCATATTGCACAATATAACATACTCTTAATATAATATCAGACAGTTAACCAAACCAAGAATGCTTAACAACTTGGAAATATAGCAATTGTATTTGTTTCTCATGTATTTAGTACAGCCAAATTTGATTTATTTCTCACATGGTATACAATAACGGAATGCACCCACAACAATTGAACATCGCATTGCAGAATTGAACTAAAGATTTAACTAAACACCACAACAAATGAACCAAACATGAACTAAGCACCACATTGCACAATGTATAACATACTAGAAGATCAGACAGTTAACCAAACCAAGCATGCTTGACAACTTGGAAATATAGCAATCGTATTTGTTTCTCATGTATTTTGTAAAGATAAATTCGATTTATTTCTCACATGGAAGACAATACAAAATTGCAGCCTGAAGAATTGAACACTACATTTGCAGAATTGAACCAAATAGTTAACTGAAGACGACAATTGATTAACCGAACAGTTAATAAGTGAGCACTACATTGCATGACATATAGAACATATACACCAGAGCAACAGATTGCATGGTAAAAGTAGATAGAAGAATTCACTAGAATTTGTTAAGGAAAGGCAGGAGCAACACATGCAATGGGTAAACCAAGCATGCTTAACCGGCGTAGCTAGCAAACTGAACGTGGGTCCTTATAGTGAGCTAATAAGACAAGCTACTCCTCATCGTCGGAGATATCGATGATGATTGGCTCCTTGGACATGGAAGCGAGCGAGGCCTCCACATCATGGGTGCCCTCATCGTAGTGGTGAGTTGCATGAGCCGCTCTGAGCACCAACCTGCTGGCTCTCGAGTTGAGGTAAGCACATGCATGCTAAGAAAGCACCTCGCAGTCTTTGTTGAAGGCACCGAGGGTGGCCTCGAGAAAACGCCACGAACTGTCGTTTAAAGCAGTCAACTGCATCGCGGTGTCGACGCGTGAGGCATCGATGGTGGCCTCGACAACGAGGTGCTCCTCCAAGATCTGGGGGTCGACACGAGTGGTAGCCATCACAACCTCATCCGCGTGTGCAGCCGCGATTTGCTTCTCCACTACCACATGCTCCTTGAGCTCCTGGCTATACTGCATGCACCATGGCTTAGGGCGGCGTTTATTTGGTGGAGGGGTCGGTTATTTGGGTGGAAGGTGTTGCGCCAGCGGTCGGGGCATGTGGGATGTGGAAGGAGGAGGAGGATGGGGGTCGGGTGTGGATTACATGTCTCGATAGACGAGGCGGAGCAGTGTGAAGGAGGGTTGCCGACGAGGAGGCAGTGCTACAAGCAAGGAGTGAAGGTTTCAACTTGGAAAGGAAGGCGTAAATAGGGTAAATGTGGCTTTTGGTAAGGAGGAGGGGGCAGGGAGGTAGATATTTCCGCATAAGCCAAATTTTTTGAATCGGTGCGGCAAAAAAACTAGCGCGCAAAGTGTCATCAGACACGGTCCCTTATTCAACACTATGTACAATATGTGAACATCACAAACTATTCAGATAGCTTAACCCGTGTGTGATGAGTTTGAACATCAAAAATTTTGGTTCGAATTTCCTTGGTTATAGTGGTCATCCACGTCATTGCATAATTTGGGTACACAAAGGAGACTACAACTCACCCACACTTCTTAATCGAGCAAGTTCAACAATTAAATACAGCTAGCTGACCTAAACATTACTCTAACAAATTAAAGACTGGCGCTCTTATAATTAAACAAGACAAAGAGTACTACTCCGGCTTGTGCTTGTCGATCTTCGCCGCCTCCTCCATGTACAGCTCGCGCCCGGCGATGTCCTGGGGAAGGGGCTCCATGGCATACATCGCACCATAATCGGCAAGCATCTCTCCATCCGCGTTCCCCATCTCTTTGCAAAAGGCCGCCACGAGATGGGCGTGGGCGGCCGCGATTTGGGCTTGGATGGGCACCGTCGTGGCAAGGTTACCACGGAGGAACAGCTAGCTGCTCGAACGCTCTCGGTGATTGCCAACTCTTTCGTCGTGGGTTGCCGGCCGTTGTCGGAGAAGCTTCGTTCGATTTGTGCGGTGACCGCTAGGAACAAGGCCTGGGGGGCCTCGACATGGTCATGGGCATCCTCCATCGGGGCTAAGGCCGCCACTACGGAACAGATAACTGCTGTGCCACTCTTGCCAGTTGGTATCCCCGAGGCAGATGTTGGTGCTGCCACCTGAGAAGCAACAGCGGCCACTTGGGCTGCCTTGGCCGCCCGGTCATAGATTGCGGCCGCGCTCAAGCAGCTTGTTAGCACGCACATGGCGGTTGCGGCCGCAGTCTCGCCTAAGTTTCCCTCACGACGCGGGTCCATGTTCACATCTTTCATCGGCGATGATTGAACAGTGAAGTGATATTTGGGGAGCGAGCTAGTGTGATTGACACGTCGGCCGTGGACTGTAGCCGACACACCTTCTCGCGTAAGACATATGTGTACTGTACTCCAACAATGCTCCAAGATATTTTATATTGCATCTCACATAGTTGGTGATAATAAATTGTGTGCGATCTACTTGATTTTCGTCTTGATTTGAATTACATAATGGGGTCACAGCGGCAAAGGACGGTGTTTGAAATGCCAGAAATTTTATCTGTAGTGAACATGAAACTATAGGTGTGTCGTCAAAAAATTGGAATTATTCAGGGTTCGTTTGGACATTTTTATATTAACTTGGTTTTCTAGGCATTTCAAGTGCACAATTCAAAATTAAACTACATGCACATGCTCCAGCGCACCAAAATGGTTTGGAAAATCATATATGTGTCCATGGGTTGATGCTTATGTCCCATGCAAGAAATAGGGATGAATTTCAAACACCACGACACCATGGCTCTCTGGCAAAAGTTGAGATACATGGTTTTAAAATTCTATTAAATCAAAAACACGTCTGAAATTCATGAAACTTGACATGATATCATTGAATGACATCAACATGCCGTGGTAAAAATATTGTCCCATTTGGGGCAGGTTTGGGTATAAGATTCTCACAAACCAGATCTTCTCACAACAAGCCTGATGGTTTTGGTAGGGAACGTGCCACGTTTGTGGATGAAACAATATCCCTTGCCTCTTCTTGCTTTCAAAACTTTTCTAGTGTCAACATAGAACAACAGGAGTGTTGTGTCAATTTTTGGGATTTTCTGGGGTTTGCTTGGACATTTTTATACATTAACTAAGTTTTCTATGCATTTACGTGCATAATTCAAAATTGAATTACGTGCACATGCTCCAGTGCATATAAATGATTTAAAATTTCAAATGTGTGTCCTTGGTTGCATGCTTAGGTCCCTTGCAAGAAATGGGAATGAATGTCAAACACCTTGCCACTGTCGCTCGGCCGCAAACATTGAGATACATGGTTTTAAAATTCTATTAAATCCAAAGCTCAATTTAAATTCATGAAACTTGGCATGCTATCATGGAATGCCATCAACATGTTGTGGTAAATTTTTTGTCCTATTTGGGACAGGTTTGGGTATAAGCTTCTCACATACCAGAGCTTCTGACAACAAGCCTCATGGTTCCGGTAGAGAATGTGCCTCCTTGGTGGATGAAACAATATTCGTTGCCTCTTCCTGTTTTCAATTTTTTCCTAGTGGCAACATAGAGTAACCGGAGTGTCGTGTCAAAATTTGCAATTTTGGGGTTTGTTTGGACATTTTTATACATTAAGTGAGTTTCTAGGCATTTTATGTGCATAATTCAAATTTGAACTACATGCACATGATCCAGTGCAGAAAACTGGGTTGGCATATCAAATGTGTGTCCTTGGGTGCATGCTTAGGTCCCATGCAAGAAATGGGAATGAATTTCAAACACCAGGGAACTGTTGATTACCGGCAAAACGTTGAGATACTTTGTTTTTAAATTCTAGTAAATCCAAAACTTGTCTGAAATTCATGAAACTTGGCATGCTATCATGGAATGGCACTCGACATGCTGTGGTAAATTTTTGTCCCATTTGGGGCAGGTTTGGGTATAAGCTTCTCACAAACCAGAGCTTCTCACAACAAGCCTGATGGTTTCGGTAGGGAATGTGCCACCTTTGTGGACGAAACAATATCTGTTGCCTCTTCTTGGTTTCAAAATTTTTCTAGTGTCAACATAGAACAACAAGAGTGTTGTGTCAATTTTTGGGATTTTTCGGGGTTCGCTTGGACATTTTTATACATTAACTGAGTTTTGTATGCATTTATGTGCAGAATTCAAAATTGAACCACACGCACATGCTCCATTGCATATAAATGGGTTAAAATTTCAAATGTGTGTCCTTGGGTGCATGCTTAGGTCCCATGCAAGAAATGGGAATGAATTTTAAACACCAGGGCACTGTTGATTGCCGACAAAACATTGAGATAATTTATTATTAAATTCTAGTAAATCCAAAACTCGTCTGAAATTCATGAAACTTGGCATGCTATCATGGAATGGCACGCGACATGCTGTGGTAATTTTTTTATCCCATTTGGGGCAGGTTTGGGTATAAGCTTCTCACCTACCAGAGCTTCTAACAACAAGCCTCATGGTTCCGGTAGGGAATGTGCCTCCTCGGTGGACGAAGCGATATTCGTTGCCTCTTCCTGTCTTCAATTTTTTCCTAGTGGCAACATAGAGCAACAGGTGTGTGATACGTCTCCAACGTATCTATAATTTTTGATTGTTCCATGCTATTATATTATCTATTTTGGATGTTTTATATGCATTATTATGCTATTTATATTATTTTTGGGACTAACCTATTAACCTAGAGCCCAGTTCCAGTTTTTTCCTCGTTCTAGAGTTTTGCAGAAAATGAATACCAAATGGAGTCCAAACGGAATAAAACCTTTGTGGTGATTTTTCTTGGACTAGAAGACAACCAGAAGACTTGGATATGAAGTCGAAGAAGCCACGAGGCGGCCACAAGGATGTAGGGTGCGCCCAGGGGGTAGGGCGCACCCCCACCCTTGTGGGCCCCTCATGCACCTCCTGACCTAATTTCTTTGCCTATATATTCCCATATATCCCCAAACCAACAGGGGGAGCCACGAAAACACTTTTCCACCGCCGCAACCTTCTGTACCCATGAGATCCCATCTAGGGACCTTCTCCGGCGTCCTGCCAGAGGGGGATTCAATCATGGAGGGCTTCTACATCAACACTATGGACCCGAAGGTCTGTGATAAACTACTCATGCTTCATCGGAGAGGTAATGGTGTTGATGTAGAAGCCCTCCATGATCGAATCCCCCTCCAGCAGGATGCCGAAAAAGGTCCCTAGATGGGATCTCACGGGTATAGAAGGTTGCGGTGGTGGAAAAGTGGTTTCGTGGCCTCCTGGATGTTTTCAGGGTATAAGAGTATATATAGGCGAAGGAACTAGGTCAGGGGAGATACGAGGGGCCCACGAGGGTGGGGGCGCGCCCTACCCCCTGGGCGTGCCCTCCCGCCGCGTGGCCGCCTCGTTGCCTCTCCGACTTCATCTCCAAGTCTTCTAGTTTGCTTTCGGTTCAAGAAAGATCATCACGAAGGTTTCATTCCGTTTGGACTCCATTTTGTATTCCTTTTCTGCAAAACTCTAAAATAGAAAAAAACATAAACTGGCACTGGGCCCTTGGTTATTAGGTTAGTCCCGAAAATAATATAAAATAGCATATAAATGCCTATTAAACATCCAAAACAGATAATATAATAGCATGGAACAATAAAAAATTATAGATACGTTGGAGACGTATCAAGCATCCCCAAGCTTAATTCCCACTCGTCCTCGAGTAGGTAAATGATAAAAAACAGAATTTTGATGTGGAATGCTACCTAACATATTTATCCATGTAATATTCTTTATTGTGGCATGAATGTTCAGATCCGAAAGATTCAATACAAAAGTTTAATATTGATATAAAAACAATAATGCTTCAAGCATACTAACAAAGAAATCATGTCTTCTCAAAATAACATGGCCAAAGAAAGCTTATCCCTACAAAATCATATAGTTTGGCTATGCTCCATCTTCATCACACAAAATATTCAAATCATGAACAACCCCGGTTTCAGCCAAGCAATTGTTTCCTTTAGTATTCTCAAATTTTTTCAACTTTCACGCAATACATGAGCGTGAGCCATGGACATAGCACTATAGGTGGAATAGAATGGTGGTTGTGGAGAAGACAAAAAATAGGAGATAGTATCACATCAACTAGGCGTATCAACGGGCTATGGAGATGCCCATTAATAGATATTAATGTGAGTGAGTAGGGATTGCCATGCAACGGATGCACTGGAGCTATAAATGTACGAAAGCTCAAAAAGAAATTAAGTGGGTGTGCATCCAACTTGTTTGCTCATGAAGACCTAGGGCATTTGAGGAAGCCCATCGTTGGAATATCCAAGCCAAGTTCTATAATGAAGAATTCCCACTAGTATATGAAAGTGACAAAACAAGAGACTCTCTATCATGAAGACCATGGTGCTATTTCGAAGCACAAGAAAAAAGGATAGTAACATTGTCCCTTCTGTCTTTTTCTCTCTTTTTTTATTGGCTTCTTTGGCCTCTCTTTTTTATTGGCTTCTTTGGCCTCTTTTTTTATTTCCTCACACGGGACAATGCTCTAATAGTGATGATCATCACACTTCTATTTATTTACAACTCAAGAATTACAAATTGATACTTAGAACAAAATATGACTCTATATGAATGCCTCCGGCGGTGTACCGGGATGTTCCATGATTCAAGAGTGACATGTATGAAAGAATTATGAACGGTGGATTTGCCACAAATACGATGTCAACTACATGATCATGCAAAGCAATATGACAATAATGAAGCGTGTCATAATAAACAGAATGATGGAAAGTTGCATGGCAATATATCTCGGAATGGCTATGGAAATGCCATAATAGGTAGGTATGGTGGCTATTTTGAGGAAGGTAAATGGTGGGTGTATGGTACCGGCGAAAGTTGCGAGGCACAAGAGAGGCTAGCAATGGTTGAAGGGTGAGAGTGCGTATAATCCATGGACTCAATATTAGTCATAAAGAACTCACATACTTATTGCAAAAATCTAAAAGTCATCAAAACCAAGCACTATGCGCATGCTCCTAGGGGAAGGGTTGGTAGGAGTTAACCATCGCGCAATCCCGACCTCCACACATAAGGAGGATAATCAAAGAGATACCTCATGCTTCAAATTTGTTACACAACGGTTACCATACGTGCATGCTACGGGACTCACAAACCTCAACACAAGTATTTCTAAAATTCACAATCACACCACTAGCATGACTCTAATATCACCATCTTCATATATCAAAACAATCATAAAGACTCAAACTTCTCATAGTATTCAACGCACTTTTTTTATGAAAGTTTTTATTATATCCATCTTGGATGACCATCATATTAGGACTAGTTTTATAACCCAAGAAATTACCATGGTGTTATAAAAGACTCTCAAAATAATATAAGTGAAGCATGAGAGTTCAACAATTTCTATAAAATAAAGCCACCGCCGTGCTCTAAAAAATATAAGTGAAGCACTAGAGCAATATTGTCTAGCTCAAAAGATATAAGTGAAGCACATAGAGTATTCTAATAAATCACGATTCATGCGTGTCTCTCCCAAAGGGTGTGTACAGCAAGGATGATTTTGGTAAATTAAAAAGCAAAGACTCAAATCATACAAGATGCTCCAAGCAAAATACATATCATGTGGTGAATAAAAATATAGCCTCAAGTAAAGTTACAGATAGACGAAGATGAAAAAGGGGATGCCTTCCGGGGCATCCCCAAGCTTAGGCTTTTGGTTGTCCTTTAATTTTACCTTGGGGTGCCTTGGGCATCCCCAAGCTTAGGCTCTTGCCACTCCTTATTCCATAGTCCATCAAATCCTTACCCAAAACTTGAAAACTTCACAACACAAAACTTCAACAGAAAATCTCATGAGCTCCGTTAGTATAAGAAAATAAATCACCACTTTAATATACTGTTGTGAACTCATTCTTTATTTATATTGGTGTAATATCTACTGTATTCCAACTTCTCTATGGTTCATACCCCCCGATACTACTCATAGATTCATCAAAATAAGCAAACAACACGCGAAAAACAGAATCTGTCAAAAACAGAACAGTCTGTAGTAATCTGTAACTCCTGAATACTTCTGTAACTACAGAAGTTCTGAAATAAATAGGTGGACGCGAGGAATTTGTCTATTAATATTCTTCAAAAATAATCAACTCAAAATAAATCTTCTATAAAAAATGACAGCTAATCTCGTGAGCGCAAAGTTTCTGTTTTTTACAGCAAGATCACATTAACTTTCACCCAAGTCTTCCCAAAGGTTCTACTTTGCACAAACACTAATTAAAACTTAAAACCACATCTAACCAGAGGCTAGATTAATTATTTATTACTAAATAGGAGCAAAAATCAAAGAACAAAAATAAAATTGGGTTGCCTCCCAACAAGCGCTATCGTTTAACGCCCTTAGCTAGGCATTGATAATTTTAA
Source organism: Triticum dicoccoides (assembly GCF_002162155.2). NCBI lineage: Eukaryota > Viridiplantae > Streptophyta > Magnoliopsida > Poales > Poaceae > Triticum > Triticum dicoccoides. Next base: position 246,546,049 of record NC_041389.1, read on the forward strand.
TGATGCTCACATGAAAGACAAGAATTGGAGCACAAAGAGAGCATCATAAAACACATGACAAACAAATCTAAGCCTAACATAATTCCTATGCATAGGCATTTTATAATCAAACAAATTATCAAGGCAAGCAAGAACTAGCATATGCAAGGAAGAAGAAAGAGACAATAGCAATCTCAACATTAAGAGAAATAATTTAGTAATATGAAAAATTCTACAACCATATTTTCCTCTCTCATAATAATTACATGTAGGATCATAAGCAAATTGAACAATATAGCTATCAAAAAACATATTCTCAACATAATCCATATGCATGCGAAGTTGACACTCTTCCAAAATAGTGGGATCAACATTAACTAAAGTCATGACCTCTCCAAACCCACTTTTATCAGAACTTTCATAAGATTGAACATTCTCCAAATATGTGGGATCTAAAGTTGACACTCTTCCAAACCTACTTTCAATATTATTGCAAACATTATTATCAATCTCATATTCATCACAGGGCTTAAATAAATTTTCAAGATCATAAGAAGAATCACCCCAATCATGATCATTGCAACAAGTAGTGGACATAGCAAAACTAGCATCCCCATGCTTAGGATTTTGCATATCATTAGCATAATTGACATCAATAGAATTTATAGTAAAATCATTACAATCATGCTTTTTATTCAAAGATCTATCGTGAATCACTTCATAAATTTCTGCATCACAATTTTCAGATTCACGAGTTTCAAGAAAAACTTCATAAAGATAATCTAGTCCACAAAACTCACTAGCAATTGGTTCATCATAACTGGATCTCTTAAAAAGATTAGAAAGTGGATGAGGATCCATAAACTTAGATATTTAGCAAGTGAAGATGCAAGCAAATAAAGGGCAGATGGTAACACAAGCAAACAAAAGATCAAACGGAAGAGGGGCGAAGAAAAGGCAAAGGTTTTCGAAAATCGTTTTAGAAGTGGGGGAGATGAAAACGAGAGGCGAATGGTGAATAATGTAATGCAAGGGAGAAGATTTTATGATGGGTACTTGGTATGGCTTGACTTGACGTAGATCTCCCTGGCAAGGGTGCCAGAAATCCTTCTTGCTACCTCTTAAGCTTGCGTTGGCTTTCCCATGAAGAGGAAAGGGTGATGCGGCAAAGTAGCGTAAGTATTTCCCTCAGTTTTGAGAACAAAGGTATCAATCCAGTAGGAGACAACGCACAAGTCACCAAATGCCTACACAAACAATCAACAACTTGCACCCAACGCAATAAAGGGGTTGTCAATCCCTTCACGGTCACTTGCAAAATTGAGATCTGATAGAGATAGATAAACGGTAAAGTAAATATTTTTGGTATTTTTGTTTTATAGATTGGAAAGTAAAGATTGCAAAATAGTAGATCAGGAACTAGCAAGATGTAAACGAGATTTAATAATATGGAAAAGAGACCCTGGGGCCATAGGTTTCACTAGTGGCTTCTCTCAAGATAGAAAATATCTGTGGGTGAACGAATTACTGCCAAGCAATTGATAGAAAAGCTCATACTTATGATGATATCTAAGGCAATGATCATGAACATTGGCATCACGTCCGTGTCAAGTAGACTGACTCCTGCCTGCATCTACTACTATTACTCCACACATCGACTGCTATCCAGCATGCATCTAGAGTATTAAGTTCATAAAGAACAGAGTAGCGTTTTAAGCAAGATGACATGCTGTAGAGGAATTAACTCAAGCAATATGATGAAAACCCCATCTTTTCATCCTCGATGGAACAATACAATACGTGCCTTGCTGCCCCTACTGTCACTGGGAAAGGACACCGCAAGATTGAACCCAAAGCTAAGCACTTCTCCCATAGCAAGAAAGATCAATCTAGTAGGCCGAACTAAACCGATAATTCGAAGAGACTTGCAAAGATATCAAATCATGCATATAAGAATTCAGAGAAGAACCAAATAATATTCATAGATAATCTTGATCATAAATCCACAATTCACCGTATCTCGGCAAACACACCGCAAAGAGTATGACATCGGATAGATCTCCAAGAACATCAAGGAGAACATTTTATTGATAACCAAAGAGAGAGAAGAAGCCATCTAGCTAATAACTATGGACCCGAAGGTCTGTGGTAAACTACTCATGCTTCATCGGAGAGGTAATGGTGTTGATGTAGAAGCCCTTCGTGATCGAATCCCCCTCCGGAGGACGCCGGAAAAGGTCCCTAGATGGGATCTCAAGAGTACAGAAGGTTGCGGTGGTGGAAAAGTGGTTTCGTGGCTCTCCTGGATGTTTTCAGGGTATAAGGGTATATATAGGCAAAGGAACTAGGTCAGGGGAGCTAGGAGGGGCCCACGAGGGTGGGGCGCGCCCTACCCCCCTGGGTGCGCCCTCCTGCCTCGTGGCCGCCTTGTTGCCTCTCCGACTTCATCTCCAAGTCTTCTGGTTTGCTTTTGGTCCAAGAAAGATCATCGCGAAGGTTTCATTCCATTTGGACTCCGTTTGGTATTCCTTTTCTGCAAAACTCTAAAATAGGCAAAAAAACAGAAACTGGCACTGGGTCCTCGGTTAATAGGTTAGTCCCAAAAATAATATAAAATAGCATATAAATGCCTATTAAACATCCAAAACAGATAATATAATAGCATGGAACAATCAAAAATTATAGATACGTTGGAGACGTTTCACCTTGTTGCACTTCTGCTACTATTATCGTTACTTGCTTGTTACAAACTATCTTGCTATCAAACTACTCTGTTACTTACAATTTCAGCACTTGCAGACATTACCTTGCTGAAAACCACTTGCATTTCCTTCTGCTCCTCGTTGGGTTCGATACTCTTATCGGAAAGAGCTACAATTGATCCCCTATACTTGTGGGTCATCAATGGGGCTTTCATCATATTGCTTGAGTTAATTCCTCTACATCATGTCATCTTGCTTAATGCGTTACTCTGTTCTTTATGAACTTAATACTCTAGATGCATGCTAGATAGCGGTCGATGTGTGGAGTAATAGTAGTAGATGCAGAATCGTTTCGGTCTACTTGACACGGACGTGATGCCTATATTCATGATCATTGCCTTAGATATCGTCATAACTTTGCGCTTTTCTATCAATTGCTTGGCAGTAATTTGTTCACCCACTTCAATATTTTCTATCTTGAGAGAAGCCTCTAGTGAAACCTATGGCTCCCGGGTCTATTTTCCATTATATAAGTTTCTGATCTACAATATTAGTTTCCGATCTACTCTATTTGCAATCTTTTACTTTTCGATCTATAAACCAAAAATATTTACTTTACTGTTTATCTATCTTTATCATATCTCACTTTTGCAAGTAACCGTGAAGGGATTGACAACCCCTTTATCGTGTTGGGTGCAAGTTTGTTTGATTGTTTGTGCAGGTATTCAGTGACTTGTGCGTTGTCTCCCACTGGATTGATACCTTGGTTCTCAAACTGAGGGAAATACCTACTCTACTTTGCTGCATCACCCTTTCCTCTTCATGGGAAAAACCAACGCAAGCTCAAGAGGTAGCAGTGTGTCATGTTAAAATTTGCAATTTTGGGGTTTGTTTGGACATTTTTATACATTAACTGGGTTTTCTAGGCATTTTATGTGCATAATTCAAATTTGAACTACACGCACATGCTCCAGTGCAGAAAAATGGGTTGACATATCAAATGTGTGTCCTTGGGTGCATGCTTAGGTCACATGCAAGAAATGGGAATGAATTTCAGACACCAGTGCACTGTTGGTTGCCGGCAAAAAATTGACATAATTTGTTTTTAAATTCTTGTAAATCCAAAACTCGTCTGAAATTCATGCAACTTGGCATGCTATCATGGAATGACATCAACATGTTGTGGTAAATTTTGTTGGGAAATGTAGCATGCAATTTCAAAAAAATTCCTATGCTCACGCAAGATCTATCTAGGATATGCATTGCAACGAGAGGGGGAGAGTGCGTCCACATACCCTCATAGACCGAAAGCGGAAGCGTTTGTTAATGCAGTTGATGTAGTTGAACTTTTTCTCGTTCTAACCGATCAAGCACCGAACATACGACACCTCCGAGTTCTGCACACATTCATTTCGATGACGTCCCTCGAACTCTCGATCCAACAAAATGTCGAGGGAGAGTTCCGGCAGCACGATGGCATGGTGACGGTGATGGTGAAGTGATCCGCGTAGGGCTTAACCTAAGCACTACATGAATATGACTGGAGGCGTAAACTGTGGAGGGGGGCACCGCACACGGCTAACAATGTTTGATGTGTGTTCTAGATGCCCCCTCCTCACGTATATAAAGAAGGGAGGGGGAGAGAGGCAACCCTAGGCGCGCCCAAGTAGGAGGAATCCTACTTGGGCTCCTAGTCCAGTCCGGCCTTCCCACTTTCCTTTTACCGGAAGGGGGAGAAGGGAAGAGAGGGGGGAGAAGGAAAGAGGGGGGGCGCCACCCCCTCCTACTAATCCTATTCGGACTCCTTCCTTGGGGGGGAGCCACCCCTATGTGGGCTGGTGTGCTTCCTCCTAAGGCCCATATGGCCCATATCTTCCCCCGAGAGGTTCCGGTACCCCCCCCGGTACTGTGATATGTACCTGATACATTCCGGAACACTTCTGGTGTCTGAATACTATCATCGAATATATTAATCTTTACCTCTCGACCATTTCTAGACTCCTTGTCATGTTCGTGATCTAATCCGGGACTCCAAACAACATTCACTCACCAAATCACATAACTCATATAAATACAAATCGTCATCGAACATTAAGCGTGCGGACCCTACGGGTTCGAGAACTATGTAGACATGACCGAGACTCCTCTCCGGTCAATAACCAATAGCGGAACCTGGATGCTCATATTGGCTCCCACATATTCTACGAAGATCTTTATCAGTCGAACCATTATGACAACATATGTTATTCCCTTTGTCATCGGTATGTTACTTGCCCGAGATTCGATCATCGGTATCTCCATACCTAGTTCAATATCATTACCGGAAAGTCTCTTTACTCGTTCCGTAATGCATCATCCCGCAACTAACTCATTAGTCACATTGCTTGCAGGGCTTATTATGATGTCCATTACCGAGAGGGCCCAGAGATACCTCTCCAATACTCGGAGTGACAAATCCTAATCTCGATCTATGCCAACCCAAAAAAACACCTTCGGATATACCTGTAGAGCATATTTATAATCACCCAGTTACGTTGTGTCACAGCCTGATTTTTGGCCCTTTCTTTTTCTTTTGTTTTTCCGAGGTTTTTGCGTGAGTTTTCTTTTTCCGTGGCTTTGTGGTGTGGAAACTAAAGAAGATGCCCTCTTCTTTGTTTCCAGAATGGCTTATCATTCCCAAATCTTTCCCTAGACCCTGTCATTTCCATCCTAGTCCAAATCCCAATATTCTTTTTATTGGGAATATTCCTTTTCTATTAAAGGAATAACTCCAATTGCCCTAGGTTGTGAAGCAACCTATATTTCCATCACTCCTAAAATTCCCAAATAATTCCCATAACTTTTTTGGGTCATATATTGATCAAATAAGGCAAAACATTTCATTTCCATGTTCAAAAATAATTCCCCAATATTCCTTTTCCTATTCTGCCCTGAATGGCACTTTGTGAAGGAAGTGTCATTTATATTTCTCCTATTGACTCCCAACCTTTTTGGGCATGTTTATATGTCCAAATAATTGTCCCATGAACAAGTTCAAATTTATTTGCCAAGCCAATCTTCCTCAGTGAATTTTCAAATTTTTGTCTGACAGAAGGCTTTGTGAAGGAAGTACTAGCTAGGAGTATCCAAATGAGTTGAACTTTTGCACACTCCTTAATGAGCTCATATTAAACCCGTCCACCCATTTGCAGCCCCATAAAATCATCTATGTGAGCACAGGAGCAAATCTTTGTTTCTGGCAATATTTTCAGGTTGTGAAGCAAGTATATTTTATATTGCTTCAAAAATCCTGATAAATTACCAGATCATTCTTATACCCTTGAAACATACCTCCACCGAATTTGACATCATTTCATTGACCCATTTGACCACCATAATTATTTCAAGTTTCTGGTCAGCAGAGATGTTTGTGAAGCAAGTACCATTTTGGCTTTGACAAATGGCATGATACTTGGTGAGCATCTTCATTTGACCAAATTACTAAGCCTTGCCCAATCTTAGCTCAAGAGGACACTCCATGTGAGTGCACCATCCTAATCTTGATTCTGGACCATATATGGCAGTTGCAAAGCAACCCTGTTAAATCCTGATCCAAACCCATCCATAGTTACCAGGATGTAAGTCCTTCTTTACCTCAACCTCCCAGACAACTCCATTTAACCCAATCACATCCCTATTGAGCAGCAGTACACGATCAAGTTTACTGCAGTAAACTAAAGAGGATGATTTCGTTTTAACCAAAGCCTCTTTCACCTAGTTACTACCACATTTCAGACCAACATTCGAAGGACTTACCACTAGACATCAAATGCCAGTTGTTTGCATCCCACACATGCCAGCACTGGTGGTGACCACCGTTTTGGTATGCCATGAGCGTGTCTAGTGGGTGTTTGTGCTAGACCCCCTGCCCCTCTCGCTGTCTTCGTGCCCGTGATCATGTCCAGCGTGTTCCTCTCCTCGTCTCCGTTCTCCTGGACCCCTCTCCCCCTCCGGCAGCTTCCTCACTGACGCAAACCACCACGCGCCCACGAGAGATCTGTAGCCGACCGTCTCTGTTCGCGCCGTGGTTTCTTCCTTCACTTGTCCCCGAGCTCTGCCTCGTCTCCGTGACCCCTGAGCCTCGTCTGCGACCTCCCTCATTGTGATCCCGAGCCCTCCCGTGCTCGCTGGCCGCGCCAGAGCCTCGGCCGGACGTGCACGCCGGCACCCGAGCCCATCTCCTCGCCCGCGGCTATATATAGCCATCCCCGAGCCTCTCCGAGCTCACCCCGAGCCTCACCTCAGTCCCAGGACCCCGCCTAGCCTCTAGCCCGAGCCCCTGGAGCTCTCTGCGCCCCTCATCGCCGCCATGGTCGCCGCGGCCATCCTCTCAAATTTGCCCAGAGTCGAGCCCCTCGCCTCCTTCTACCACCACCAGAGCCTCCACCACTCTCCGGCGAACCTCCCCATGCCCTTAGCCTCACCGGAGTTGCCCTCATCGCCGAAATCCATCTCCACCCGAGGCCATCTCCGCCGGATTCCACCGCCTAGCCGCTCCAATCCTCCTCGGCGTCCGTGGAATGGCCCATCCGACGCGGCTCCGTCTCCCGAGCACGCCGGTGGTCCAAGCGCCGCGAATGGTGGCCCGTAGCACCGGCAATCGTCGCTGGAGCTCGCCCCGTCCTCTGCTCCGTCAGGCGGCGTCGGGACGAGGAAGGAGACAAGCCAGGTGGGCCCCCCTGCGCGCGGACCCCACCGATTAGCCCCTCAGGCGTTGACCGAGCCCAGCCAGGTGGATAAGTGACGGGGGCCCCACCCGTGGGACCCGCACGCGTCGGCCCCCCACTGTTCATTTGGATAAGGTGAAAACGTATTTCCCAGATTACGTTTTCTATTATTCTGTTGAGGCCCCTGTTTGAAAATCTTTTCATTACAGATAAGTCGCTGGCAGTAAAACCCTTATAACTTTTTATCCGTAACTCCAAATGAGGTGAAACCAACGCTCACTTCTTCGTCTCGTTGAGATCTTTCTATTGGTCATATTTTCACTATGGTTTGACACTCTGAAAATGACCTTTATGCCCTTGCTCTTATTCAGCCCCCTCCGAGAGAGAGCGTTTTCCGGCGAATCTTTCCGCGGCTTCACCGCACTTCTCCCCGGTGCTTTCTTCATCCCCAGGCTAGCCGTAATACCCACTTGCATGATAGTCATGCAGTAGCCATGGTTTTCAACTTGAATCTTTATTAAATATTTGTTTGTTGAAAAGTTGGTTATCGTTGTTCCGGTGATGTTCAGATTTGCATGTTCACTTTTGTGCTATGTTGTCTTATACTCTGTGATCATGTTATACCTGCTAGTATTACCTGTCATATGTTTATGCTTGCTAGTAGTACATGTTGATGATGGTGATGGTCATACCAGTCAGTATGCCATGTTCACTTGATATGAGTTATTGTTGATATGGTGGAAAGTTATGTGATACTCTCATGATGATGTTGATATCATGTTCGTGTGTTATAGTTGGCATCATGTTATTTTATCATGGCTCAACATATTTGCATTCAAGTTTAACCGGATTAAATTGAACTTGAACACCTATTGGCTGAGTCATGGTGCCGCTGAATCGATGCTGACCAGTGCAACCACGCTTACCGGTATGGGACAGTCGTAACTGGGTCTATTGTCGTGCCTCTGGTCGGTACCTCAATGTAGGGAAGGTTATGGGCGCATGCTACCCTGATCAGGTAGGCGGAGCATAACCTTGTGAGCCCGTTGTTAAGTTAATTTGGTACCGGATCCCAGTGTGGATCATGGCCACGACGGTGGTCGAGGTGTCTGGAGGTAGACATGGGGCCACCCAGGACTAGCCCGGTGGGGTCTGAGTCGGAAGGGCCGGGAGAGTGTCATGACAATAGATCGGTTTTGTCGGAACGTTGTTGGCCCACTCGGATGGGAGAGTGAGGCCATGGGTTTCGTAGTGTGGGTACAGTGTACTAACCTCTGCAGAGTGTATATTAATCTATCGATAGCCGCGCCCGCGGATAAGGGCCCAGGTCGAGAGAAGGTCACACCGTGAGTCAACGTAATAAAAATAATTTGCTTAATAACAGTGAGATAAGTTGGCCAAGTGTTGGTCGGGTTGTGATCGACGTAAGGATCACGTGCCATTTAGTGGTCGAGTTGTGATCGCCGTAAGGATCACGGGCCATGTATTGGTCGGGTTGTGATCGCCGTAAGGATCACGATTTTAGACTAAGTGTTGGTCGGGTGGTGATCGCCGTAAGGATCACGGTGGTATCGAGAATACCGAGCTGTTGTATATTCGTGATGTTGTACGAGAGTCGCGGGTAAAGATCAAGCTCCTTGTGGTTATTTAATGATCGCTACGGTATTGTTTATGCCAAGCTTGATTTGATCCTAAGATGATCGTGTGATGTCCAAGGTTGGTAAGTGATGCATGTGTTGGTCACGAGGTAACCGAGCATAATAAGTGGTGCATATGGTGTCATCATGTTGCATGCTAGTATTGTTGGATTAATATGTTCATGTTGTGTTAGCTGTATCATGTTTATGATGGTCATGCCATGTTATGCTGATGATCTCATGATAATTCATGTTTAACCTGTAATTGCCATGCTGTTGTCTGTCTCGAATGCTTCTGGTTATTTGTGAGCTTGCAAGTACATTCAATGTACTGACCTGGCGTGTCATGCCAGTTTGTAGGTCATTCCGGATTTGATTGCTTGCTTGTTGTGGTTTCCATTTGTGCGAGCTAGGATAAGCGTTCCAGCCAGAGTCCCTGCGGAGTGGAGTTCACCACTGTCGCTGTTGTTCTGCTGCTAGAGTTATTCCGCTACTTCGAGTTGTTCTGCTGCTTGCATAGAGCAACGAAGGATGGCGTAGTGTTGCTGTGCCGATGTTATTCATTGTAATATCGGAGACCTTGTAAGCATATTCATGTAATAATAGAAGGCTGGTTTGTTCTATGCTAAGCAGTGCCGTATTCCAGAAGACTTCTCCTCGATCTCTGGGCTGGAATATGGGGCGTTCCGGTTTTCTCTGAGCCGGGGTGCCACAGGCTTGGTATCAGAGCAGGTCTGGCTGTAGGACGCCCTAGACCGCGCGAACGTTAGAAAGCGGTAGTATAGACCCCAGTTGGTTTGTTGCACTTGATTGCTGCATTTGTTTGTTGCATAGCATGCATATAGCATTATTATTTGTACTAATGGTTTATCTGGTGAGTGTAGCTGGCATCGGTTCGGATCCACTACAGCTCAATCTTTGCATTTCTCTAGTTCCTTTTTTCTTTCGGTGTTTGGTGTCGTTTCTGTCCCAGCAGAGTGATGCCAAGTGATCCCGACACTGTTTGCAAATATGGTGCTCAGGTATCGTGTTGATGTCTTTCTTTCAGCCCTGCCTATCGTTTCAGTGATAGAAATGCTTCTATCCCGGACCGTTCTTTTATTTTGACGTGTTGGCAACCCTTAATGATCTTAGTTATCAAGGAAGGGCAATGTCAGCAGCCTTAGTTTTTCCCGCAATCCTATTTCTCAGACGAGTATGGATCTTTTTCCGTCCGCTTGATAATAATGTGGTTGCGACCTTCGTGTCCTACTGCATGATTACCAAGTACGTCCTTGCCTCCGAGCTAGTTCAGGTTGCCACCTGGCTAATCTAGCACTTGGTGTAGCGTTGTTTACATCAATTCTTCCACACATTTATTCGTCCTCGTGCACATTGTCACAGCATGTTAGACCGCAATACCGGAGTTTCCACGAGATTTGTGTGCTTAGGTGTGCATGCATATTATTGTGTGAGTAGAAGTAATATGTGATGATTGCTTGATTAATTATATTAGTAGAATGCTTGTGTGCTTTTGTTTTGGTCTTATCTGTTGTTCCTTTCTTTGGGCCTCTGGTGTTACAAATTTTTCCCCTATTAAAGTTGCTCGTCAGCCGACACTGGACCCGAAGAGTCAGCAAGAAATGTTTATATTTGGAAACTCAGCTAAACAGAACGGAATCATCAGCTGACTGCAGTGAAATTGGGAATATTTTGTTTGGATGCAAAAGAAATCCTGGATGGACCGCCAGTGTCAAGTTTGCATTAGCGTGCACTCATCACAACAAAATGATTAAATCAGCAAGAAGATAAATTGTGTGCAAGGCTGAAAGAATATTATCAAAGGTATGGCTCAGATACAAGTTTAAATTTTCCGTTGAGGATGATTTTGGAACTCGATGTACCTGGAAGCAAGCAAAATATGGCATATACTCGGAAAGGAGAATAGTCCAGTAAAACCCTATTTCATGCAAGAAATCAACATCAGAAATATTCAGATGGTTATATATGTGGAAATCGGTCCAGATATCACAATAAGAATCTTCTGGTGTAAGCAACCCAATCTTCCCTCGCAAGATACCAGAGAAGCTTCCAAGGCAAGATTCATCTATCTTCCTCAGTACGATACGTGGATGATTCCCCGTGCGAGGTACCCTGTCTTCTTCATTAAGCAACCGCAAAAGCTTCTAGCATAAGGTACCGAGTCTTTCCCCAGCAAAGTCTTTAAGGGGGTAAGCTTCTGAAGCACGATACCCAGTCTTCTTCAGCAAGCTGTCTGATGAAAGTTTCGAGCTCAAGCCAGCAAACATTCCTCAATAAAACATTGGTACAAGGTAGTACGCTGTAAATTGACAGCATATGACAGTGAATCCCAAGAATCAGATCCGCAACAGTTTGGTCAGAATCAAGAATCAGTCAGAACACACGTCTGTCTCGGAATCAGGTCCTCATATATATGCAATGAGCATACCACCAAGATCTTACAAGTCACTCGAATGAGGATCTGATAACCACGTGAGGATGATTGATAGAAGAAAGCCAGTATACGCCGTAGTGTGACATAGGATTATGAGGATTGACGGCATCAATGAGCTCAATACAAGTACCCGTGAACCCGAGAAATGATCCTGATGAACCCTTGTCCCCTTTTCTCCGATGACGACACCACGCCTGTGATCTGAGCTATTTCTAGCTATCCGGGGTGGATGCCTATTTTTGTTTCTCTCTTCAACAACTGTCACAAGTCTGCGCTGCTTTTCGGCCGTCTCGTACAGCTGTTGAGTTTCTTTTTGTGACAGTAGCCCTATAGCTGCTTTTTGGCTATTTTAGGGAGCTGCCACCTTCTTCTTATCGACCCGGTCTCATGCTCTGAGCAGTGTTTTTCGGCCGTCCTGAGCTGTGGTTGAGTTATTTCAGTAATGTCCTAGATCTGAGTTGTAGAGACCGTTTTGGTGGCTACTGATTTATTTACCAATTTCTTGCAAGGGTTTCGGATGATCATTTCCCAACGATCAGAATTTGAGAGGTGTTGAACCTGTCATTTAATGGGTTACCTTGTCAGGAAAAGGAGGATAAGCTACAATTGCCGAAAAATTGCACCGACAATACCTATGGTCATACAAAGAAGCAATATGGCCCAGCTCTTTCAGCCAAAGATCCAGACCAAGAAAACAATAGTGAAGGAGCAAGACCCGTGATGCAGGTATGAAAATTGTTGCACGAACCCCATGGTGCAGATCCCCAGACAATCTAAGTCAGTATTGATCCACATGGATATGCCTACAGCATGAGTAATCGATATGAGGGATAACAGTCTAGAAGCCCGAGTCCTCACTTATATGAATCATCATGCATAGCCTGTCGTGAACAAATTTTTTCCGTCAGAAGCACCGTCAGTCAAGTCTGCAGATATTATCATACAGACCAAACCCTTTATGCTGGTCGCGACATGAGAAAATCAAATACTTGGTACGGATCCGATACTCACAACAATGGAACCAGTTAAGATGATTCAGAAACTTCTGCAATGAGTCAGAATCTGTCAGGAAACGGTTATGTTTTAACTCACTATTTGGAACCCAAAGGACCTGCATTTAGTGGAGAAACCCAATGCAATGAGTCAGAGCTTGAGTTTTTATCAGAAAATTCTGATCATCATTACATGAAAGTTTGTCAGTGCCGGGTGGCACACCCAGCGGAAATCACTTTTGGATTTGTGAGACAGACATATATTTCAGTCGTGATAATTAAATCACACTCAGCTAGTCCACAGATCTAAAAAGAAATTGGAGCCTATATAAACATGAACAAGCCAGGTAAGATCTGTTAGATTGTGGATACAGTAAAGCGAACCACCCAGGGCTAGTCAGATAAATTTTTATGGGAACAACAATAAAGGAAAAAGGATACCCAAGTTGGAAATGGTTTCCTTAAGTCAGAATATTCATACTTATTCCCTGAGAAACCAAATCTCGAGGATGAGATTTCTTTAAGGGGGTAAGGTTTGTCATAGCCTGATTTTTGGCCCTTTCTTTTTCTTTTGTTTTTCCAAGGTTTTTGCTTGAGTATTCTTTTTCCGTGGCTTTGTGGTCTGGAAACTAAAGAAGATGCCCTCTTCTTTGTTTCCAGAATGGCTTGTCATTCCCAAATCTTTCCCTAGACCGTGCCATTTCCATCCTAGCCCAAATCCCAATATTCTTTTTATTGGGAATATTCCTTTTCTATTAAAGGAATAACTCCAATTGCCCTAGGTTGTGAAGCAACCTATATTTCCATCACTCCTAAAATTCCCAAATATGTCCCATAAATTGTTTGGGTCATATCTTGATCAAATATGGCAAAAGTTTTCATTGCCATGTTCAAAAATAATTCCCCAATATTCCTTTTCCTATTCTGCCCTGAATGGCACTTTGTGAAGGAAGTGTCATTTATTTTTCTCCTATTGACTCCCAACATTTTTGGGCATGTTCAGATGTCCAAATAATTGTCCCATGCACAAGTTCAAATTTATTTGCCTAGCCAATCTTCCTCAGTGAATTTTCAAAGTTTCTGTTTGACAGAAGGCTTTGTGAAGGAAGTACTAGCTAGGAGTATCCAAATGAGTTGAACTTTTGCACACTCCTTAATGAGCTCATATTAAACCCGTCCACCCATTTGCAGCCCCATAAAATCATCTATGTGAGCACAGGAGCAAATCTTTGTTTCTGGCAATATTTTCAGGTTGTGAAGCAAGTATATTTTATATTGCTTCAAAAATCCTGATAAATTACCAGATCATTCTTATACCCTTGAAACATACCTCCACCGAATTTGACATCATTTCATTTACCCATTTGACCACCATAATTATTTCAAGTTTCTGGTCAGCAGAGATGTTTGTGAAGCAAGTACCATTTTGGCTTTGACAAATGGCATGATACTTGGTGAGCATCTTCAATTGACCAAATTACTAAGCCTTGCCCAATCTTAGCTCAATAGGACACTCCATGTGAGTGCACCATCCTAATCTTGATTCTGGACCATATATGGCAGTTGCAAAGCAACCCTGTTAAATCCTGATCCAAACCCATCCATAGTTACCAGGATGTAAGTCCTTCTTTACCTCAACCTCCCAGACAACTCCATTTAACCCAATCACATCCCTATTGAGCAGCAGTACACGATCAAGTTTACTGCAGTAAACTTAAGAGGATGATTTCGTTTTAACCAAAGCCTCTTTCACCTAGTTACTACCACATTTCAGACCAACATTCGAAGGACTTACCACTAGACATCAAATGCCAGCTATTTGCATCCCACACATGCCAGCACTGGTGGTGACCACCGTTTTGGCATGCCATGAGCGTGTCTAGTGGGTGTTTGTGCTGGACCCCCTCCCCCTCTCGCTGTCTTCGCGCCCGTGATCATGTCCAGCGTGTTCCTCTCCTCGTCTCCGTTCTCCTGGACCCCTCTCCCCCTCCGGCAGCTTCCTCACCGACGCAAACCACCACGCGCCCACGAGAGATCTGTAGCCGACCGTCTCTGTTCGCACCGTGGTTTCTTCCTTCGCTTGTCCCCGAGCTCTGCCTCGTCTCCGTGACCCCTGAGCCTCGTCTGCGACCTCCCTCATTGTGATCCCGAGCCCTCCCGTGCTCGCTGGCCGCGCCAGAGCCTCGGCCGGACGTGCACGCCGGCACCGAGCCCATCTCCTCGCCCGCGGCTATATATAGCCATCCCCGAGCCTCTCCGAGCTCACCCCGAGCCTCACCTCAGTCCCAGGACCCCGCCTAGCCTCTAGCCCGAGCCCCTGGAGCTCTCTGCGTCCCTCATCGCCGCCATGGTCGCCGCGGCCATCCTCTCAAATTTGCCCAGAGTCGAGCCCCTCGCCTCCTTCTACCACCACCAGAGCCTCCACCACTCTCCGGCGAACCTCCCCACGCCCTTAGCCTCACCGGAGTTGCCCTCATCGCCGAAATCCATCTCCACCCGAGGCCATCTCCGCCGGATTCCACCGCCTAGCCGCTCCAATCCTCCTCGGCATCCGTGGAATGGCCCATCCGACGCGGCTCCGTCTCCCGAGCACGCCGGTGGTCCAAGCGCCGCGAATGGTGGCCCGTAGCACCGGCAATCGTCGCTGGAGCTCGCCCCGTCCTCTGCTCCGTCAGCGGCGTCGGGACGAGGAAGGAGACAAGCCAGGTGGGCCCCCCTGCGCGCGGACCCCACCGATTAGCCCCTCAGGCGTTGACCGAGCCCAGCCAGGTGGATAAGTGACGGGGGCCCCACCCGTGGGACCCGCACGCGTCGGCCCCCCACTGTTCATTTGGATAAGGTGAAAACGTATTTCCCAGATTACGTTTTCTATTATTCTGTTGAGGCCCCTGTTTGAAAATCTTTTCATTACAGATAAGTCCCTGGCAGTAAAACCCTTATAACTTTTTATCCGTAACTCCAAATGAGGTGAAACCAACGCTCACTTCTTCGTCTTGTTGAGATCTTTCTGTTGGTCATGTTTTCACTATGGTTTGACACTCTGAAAATGACCTTTATGCCCTTGCTCTTATTCAGCCCCCTCCGAGAGAGAGCGTTTTCCGGCGAATCTTTCCGCGGCTTCACCGCACTTCTCCCCGGTGCTTTCTTCATCCCCAGGCTAGCCGTAATACCCACCTGCATGATAGTCATGCAGTAGCCATGGTTTTCAACTTGAATCTTTATTAAATATTTGTTTGTTGAAAAGTTGGTTATCGTTGTTCCGGTGATGTTCAGATTTGCATGTTCACTTTTGTGCTATGTTGTCTTATACTCTGTGATCATGTTATACCTGCTAGTATTACCTGTCATATGTTTATGCTTGCTAGTAGTACATGTTGATGATGGTGATGGTCATACCAGTCAGTATGCCATGTTCACTTGATATGAGTTATTGTTGATATGGTGGAAAGTTATGTGATACTCTCATGATGATGTTGATATCATGTTCGTGTGTTATAGTTGGCATCATGTTATTTTATCATGGCTCAACATATTTGCATTCAAGTTTAACCAGATTAAATTGAACTTGAACACCTATTGGCTGAGTCATGGTGCCGCTGAATCGATGCTGACCAGTGCAACCACGCTTACCGGTATGGGACGGTCCTAACTGGGTCTATTGTCGTGCCTCTGGTCGGTACCTCAATGTAGGGAAGGTTATGGGCGCATGCTACCCTGATCAGGTAGGCGGAGCATAACCTTGTGAGCCCGTTGTTAAGTTAATTTGGTACCGGATCCCAGTGTGGATCATGGCCACGACGGTGGTCGAGGTGTCTGGAGGTAGACATGGGGCCACCCAGGACTAGCCCGGTGGGGTCTGAGTCGGAAGGGCCGAGAGAGTGTCATGACAATAGATCGGTTTTGTCGGAACGTTGTTGGCCCACTCAGATGGGAGAGTGAGTCCATGGGTTCCGTAGTGTGGGTACAGTGTACTAACCTCTGCAGAGTGTATATTAATCTATCGATAGCCGCGCCCGCGGATAAGGGCCCAGGTCGAGAGAAGGTCACACCGTGAGTCAACGTAATAAAAATATATTGCTTCAAAAATCCTGATAAATTACCAGATCATTCTTATACCCTTGAAACATCCCTCCACCCAATTTGGCATCATTTAATTGACCCATTTGACCACCATAATTATTTCAAGTTTCTGGCCAGCACAGATGTTTGTGAAGCAAGTACCATTTTGGCTTTGCCAAATGGCATGATACTTGGTGAGCATCTTCATTTGACCAAATGACTAAGACTTGCCCAATCTTAGCTCAATAGGACACTCCATGTGAGTGCACCATCCTAATCTTGATTCTGGACCATATATGGTAGTTGCAAAGCAACCCTGTTAAATCTTGATCCAAACCCATCCATAGTTACCAGGATGTAAGTCCTTCTTTAGCTCAACCTCCCAGACAACTCCATTTGACCCAATCACATCCCTGTTGAGCAGCAGTACACGATCAAGTTTACTGCAGTAAACTTAAGAGGATGATTTCGTTTTAACCAGAGCCTCTTTCACCTAGTTACCACCACAGTTCAGACCAACATTCGAAGGACTCACCACTAGACATCAAATGCCAGCTGTTCGCCTCCCACACATGCCAGCACTGGTGGTGACCACTGTTTTAGCATGCCATGAGCGTGTCCAGTGGGTGTTTGTGCTGGACCCCCCCACTCTCGCTATCTTCGCACCCATGATCATGTCCAGCGTGTTCCTCTCCTCGTCGCCGTTCTTCTGGACCCCTCTTCCCCTCCGGCAGCTTCCTCACCGATGCAAACCACCGCGCGCCCACGAGAGATCTGTAGCCGACCATCTCTGTTCGCGCCGTGGTTTCTTCCTTCGCTTGTCCCCGAGCTCTGCCTCATCTCCGTGACCCTTGAGCCTCGTCTCCGACATCCCTCGTCGTGATCCCAAGCCCTCCCGTGCTTGCTGGCCGCGCCAGAGCCTCGGCCGGACGTGCACGACGGCACCCGAGCCCATCTCCTCGCCTGCGGCTATATATAGCCATCCCCGAGCCTCTCCGAGCTCACCCTGAGGCTCACCTCAGTCCCAGGACCCCGCCTAGCCTCTAGCCCGAGCCCCTGGAGCTCTCTGCGCCCCTCATCGCCGCCATGGTCGCCGCGGCCATCCTCTCAAATTTTCCCGGAGTCGAGCCCTTCCCCTCCTTCTACCACCACCAGAGCCTCCATCACTCTCCGGCAAACCTCCCCACGCGCTCAGCCTCGCCGGAGTTGCCCTCATCCCTGAAATCCATCTCCACCTGAGGCCATCTCCGCCGGAGTCCACCGCCTAGCCGCTCCAATCCTCCTCGGCGTCTGTGGAATGGCCCATCCGACGCGGCTCCGTCTCCCGAGCACGCTGGTGGTCCGAGCACCGCGAATGGTGGCCCGTAGCGCCGGAAGTCGTCGCTGGAGCTCGCCCCGTCCTCTGCTCCGTCGGGCGGCATCGGGACGAGGAAGGAGACGAGCCAGGTGGCCCCCCCTGCGCGCGGACCCCACCGGTCAGCCCCTCAGGCGTTGACCGAGCCCAGCCAGGTGGATAAGTGACGGGCCCCACCCATGGGACCCGCACGCGTCAGCCCCGCCACTGTTCATTTGGATAAGGTGAAAACGTATTTCGGAGATTACGTTTTCTGTTTTCTGTTCAGGCCCCTGTTTGAAAATCTTTTCATTACAGATAAGTCCCTGGCAATAAAACCCTTATAACTTTTTATCCGTAACTCCAAATGAGGTGAAACCAACGCTCACTTCTTCGTCTCATCGAGATCTTTCGGTTGGTCATGTTTTCACTATGGTTTGACACTATGAAAATGACATTTATGCCCTTGCCCTTATTCAGCCCCCTCTGAGAGAGAATGTTTTCCGGCGAATCTTTCCGCGGCTTCACCGCACTTCTCCCCGGTGCTTTCTTCATCCCCAGGCAAGCCACAACACCCACTTGCATGATATTCATGCAGTAGCCATGGTTTTCAACTTGAATCTTTATTAAATATTTGTTTGTTGAAAAGTTGGTTATCGTTGTTCCGGTGATGTTCAAATTTGCATGTTCACTTTTGTGCTATGTTGTCTTATACTCCGTGATCATGTTATACCTGCTAGTATTACCTATCATATGTTTATGCTTGCTAGTATTACATGTTGATGATGGTGATGGTCATATCAGTTAGTATGCCATGTTCTGTGGATATGAGTTATTGTTGATATGGTGGAAAGTTATGTGATACTCTCATGATGATGTTGATATCATGTTCGTGTGTTATAGTTGGCATCATGTTATTTTATCATGGCTCAGCATATTTTCATTCAAGTTTAACCGGATTAAATTGAACTTGAACACCTGTTGGCTGAGTCATGGTGTCGCTGAATCGATGCTGACCAGTGCAACCACACTTACCGGTATGGGACGGTCCTAACTGGGTCTATTGTCGTGCCTCTGGTCGGTACCTCAATGTAGGGAAGGTTATGGGTGCGTGCTACCCTGATCAGGTAGGCAGAGCATAACCTTGCGAGCCCGTTGTTAAGTTAATTTGGTATCGGATCCCAGTGTGGATCGTGGCCACAACGGTGGTCGAGGTGTCTGGAGGTAGATACGGGGCCACCCAGGACTAGCCCGGTGGGGTCTGAGTCGGAAGGGCCGGGAGAGTGTCATGACAATAGATCTGTTTTGTCGGAACGCTGTTGGTCCACTCGGATGGGAGAGTGAGGCCATGGGTTCTGTAGTGTGGGTACAGTGTACTAACCTCTGCAGAGTGTATATTAATCTATCGATAGCCGCGCCCGCGGATAAGGGCCCAGGTCGAGAGAAGGTCACACCATGAGTCAACAGTAATAAAAATAATGTGCTTAATAATAGTGAGGTAAGTTGGCCAAGTGTTGGTCGGGTTGTGATCGCCGTAAGGATCACGGGCCATTTAGTGGCCGGGTTGTGATCACCGTAAGGATCATGGGCCATGTATTGGTCGGGTTGTGATCGCCGTAAGGATCACGGGCCATGTATTGGTCGGGTTGTGATTGCCGTAAGGATCACGATTTGAGACAAAGTGTTGGTTGGGTGGTGATCGCCGTAAGGATCACGATTTGAGACAAAGTGTTGGTCGGGTGGTGATCGCCGTAAGGATCATGGTGGTATCAAGGATACCGAGCTATTGTATATTCGTGATGTTGTACGAGAGTCGCGGGTAAAGATCAAACTCCTTGTGGTTATTTAATGATCGCTACGGTATTGTTTATGCCAAGCTTGATTTGATCCTAAGATGATCGTGTGATGTCCGAGGTTGGTAAGTGATGCATGTGTTGGTTACGAGGTAACCGAGCAGAATAAGTGGTGCATATGGTGTCATCATGTTGCATGCTAGTATTGTTGGATTAATATGTTCATGTTGTGTTAGCTATATCATGTTTATGATGGTCATGCCATGTTATGCTGATGATCTCATGATAATTCCTGTTTAACCTGTAATTGCCATGTTGTTGTCTGTCTCGAATGCTTCTGGTTATTTGTGAGCTTGCAAGTACATTCAATGTACTGACCTGGCGTGTCATGCCAGTTTGTAGGTCATTCTGGATTTGATTGCTTGCTTGTTGTGGTTTCCATTCGTGCGAGCTAGGATAAGCGTTCCAGCCAGAGTCCCTGCGGAGTGGAGTTCACCACTGTCGCCGTTGTTCCGCTGCTAGAGTTATTCCGCTGCTTCGAGTTGTTCTGCTGCTTGCATAGAGCAACGAAGGATGGAGTAGTGTTGCTGTGCCGATGTTATTCATTGTAATATCGGAGACCTGGTAATCATATTCATGTAATAATAGAAGGCTGGTTTGTTCTATGCTAAGCAGTGCCGTATTCCAGAAGACTTCTCCTTGATCTCTGGGCTGGAATATCGGGTGTTCCGGTTTTCTGTGTGCCGGGGTGACACACGTTGTGACGTTTGATAGCACACAAGGCATTCCTTCGGTATCAGGGAGTTGCATAATCTCATAGTCAAAGGAATATGTATAAGTCATGAAGAAAGCAATAGCAATAAAACTTAGCGATCATTATGCTAAGCTAACTGAAGGGTTTTGTCCATCACATCATTCTCCTAATGATGTGATCCTGTTTCATCGAATGACAACACATGCCTATGGTTTGGAAACTTAACCATCTTTGATTAACGAGCTAGTAAACCCTTTGGGGCACTGTGTTTTGTCCATGTATCCACACATGTATCAAGTTTCCTGTTAATACAATTCTAGCATGAATAATAGACATTTATCATGATATAAGGAAATATAAATAACAACTTTATTATTGCCTCTAGGGCATATTTCCTTTAGTCTCCCACTTGCACTAGAGTCAATAATCTAGTTCACATCGCCATGTGATTAAACATTAATAGTTCACATCGTCATGTGATTAACACCCATAGTTCACATTGCCATGTGACCAACACCAAAGGGTTTACTAGAGTCAATAATCTAGTTCACATCGCCATGTGATTAACACCCAAGAGTACTAAGGTGTGATCATGTTTTCCTTGTTAGAGAAGTTTAGTCAACGGGTCTGCCACATTCAGATCTGTATGTATTTTGCAAATTTCTATGTCTACAATGCTATGCACGGAGCTACTCTAGCTAATTGCTCCCACTTTCAATATGTATCCAGATTGAGACTCAAAGTCATCCGGATGAGTGTCAAAGCTTGCATCGACGTAACTCTTTACGGCGACCTCTTTATCACCTCCATAACCGAGAAATATTTCCTTAGTCCTCTAGGGATAACTTTGACCAATGTCAGTGATCCACTCCTGGATCACTATTGTACCCCCTTGCCAAACTCATGGCAAGGTACACAATAGGTCTGGTACACAGCATAGCATACTTTATAGAACCTACGGCTTAGGCATAGGGAATGACCTTCATTGTCTTTCTATTTTCCACTGTGGTCGGGTTTTGAGTCTTACTCAACTTCACACCTTGCAACACAGACAAGAACCCTTTCTTTGACTGATCTATTTTGAATTTCTTCAAATTTTTGCCAAGGTATATACTCTTTGAAAGCCCTATTAAGCATCTCGATCTATCCCTATAGATCTTGATGCCCAATATAGAAGCAACTTCATCGAGGTCTTTCATTGAAAAACTCTTATTCAAGTATCCTTATCCAGAAACTCTATATAATTTCCAATAAACAATATGTCATCCACATATAATATTAGAAATGCTATAGAGCTCCCACTCACTTTCTTGTAAATACAGGCTTCTCAAAAAGTCTGTATAAAACCATATGCTTTGTTCACCTTATCAAAGCATATATTCCAACTCTGAGAT
Source organism: Triticum dicoccoides (assembly GCF_002162155.2). Classification (NCBI taxonomy): domain Eukaryota; kingdom Viridiplantae; phylum Streptophyta; class Magnoliopsida; order Poales; family Poaceae; genus Triticum; species Triticum dicoccoides. The sequence continues at coordinate 246,567,853 of NC_041389.1, forward strand.
GCTTGCACCAGTCCATAAATGGATCGCTGGAGCTTGCACACTTTGTTAGCACCTTTAGTATCGACAAAACCTTCTGGTGCATCATATACAACTCTTCTTTAAGAAATCCATTAAGGAATGTAGTTTTGACGTCCATTTGCCAGATTTCATAATCATAAAATGCGGCAATTGCTAACATGATTCGGACAGACTTAAGCATCGCCACGAGTGAGAAAATCTCATCGTATTCAACACCTTGAACTTGTTGAGAACCTTTTGCGACAAGTCGAGCTTTGTAGACAGTAACATTACCATCAGTGTCAGTCTTCTTCTTAAAGATCCATTTATTCTCTATGGCGTGCCGATCATCAGGCAAGTCAACCAAAGTCCATACTTTGTTCTCATACATGGGTCCCATCTCAAATTTCATGGCCTCAAGCCATTTTGCGGAATCTGGGCTCATCATTTCTTCCTCATAGTTCATAGGTTCATCATGGTCTAGTAACATAACTTCTAGAACAGGATTACCATACCACTCTGGTGCGGAACGTGCTCTGGTTGACCTACGAGGTTCGGTAGTAACTTGATCCAAAGTTTCATCATCATTATCATTAGCTTCCTCACTAGTTGGTGTAGGCATCATAGGAACGATTTTCTATGATGAGCTACTTTCCAATTCCAGAGAAGGTACAATTACCTCATCAAGTTCTACTTTCCTGCCACTCACTTCTTTTGAGAGAAACTCCTTCTCTAGAAAGGATCCATTCTTAGCAACAAAGACCTTGCCTTCGGATTTGTGATAGAAGGTGTACCTAACAATTTCTTTTGGGTATCCTATGAAGACACACTTTTCCGATTTGGGTTCGAGCTTATCAGCCTGAAGTTTTTCACATAAGCATCGCAACCCCAAACTTTAAGAAACGACAGCTTAGGTTTCTTGCCAAACCACAGTTCATACGGTGTCGTCTCAACGGATTTAGATGGTGCCCTATTTAAAGTGATGCAACTGTCTGCAATGCATAAACCCAAAACGATAGTGGTAAATCGTTAAGAGACATCATAGATCGCATCATATCTAATAAAGTACGGTTACGACGTTCGGACACAACATTACGCTGTGGTGTTCCAGGTGGCATGAGTTGTGAAACTATTCCACATTGTTTTAACTGAAGGCCAAACTCGTAACTCAAATATTTGCCTCCGCGATCAGATCGTAGAAACTTTATTTTCTTGTTATGATGATTCTCCACTTCACTCTGAAATTCTTTGAACTTCTCAAATGTTTCAGACTTGTGTTTCATCAAGTAGATATACCCATATCTACTCAAATCATCTGTGAAGGTAAGAAAATAACGATACCCGCCACGAGCCTCAACACTCATCGGACCGCATACATCAGTATGTATTATTTCCAATAAGTCAATGGCCCGCTCCATTGTTTCGGAGAACAGAGTCTTAGTTATCTTGCCCATGAGGCATGGTTCACAAGTATCAAATGATTCATAATCAAGTGATTCCAAAAATCCATCTGCATGGAGTTTCTTCATGCGCTTTACACCAATATGACCTAAACGACAGTACCACAAGTATGTTGCACTATCATTATTAACTTTGCATCTTTTGGCATCAATATTATGAATATGTGTATCACTACGATCGAGATTCAATAAACCATTCACCTTGGGTGTATGACCAGAAAAGGTTTTATTCATGTAAATAGAACAACAATTATTCTCTGACTTAAATGAATAACTGTATTGCAATAAACATCATCTAATCATATTCATGCTTAACGCAAATACCAAATAACATTTATTTTAGGTTCAATACTAATCCCGAAGGTAGAGGGAGTGTGCGATGGTGATCGTACCAACCTTGGAATCACTTCCAACACACATCGTCACCTCACCCTTAACTAGTCTCTATTCATTCTACAACTCCTATTTCGAGTTATTAATCTTAGCGACTGAACCAGTATCAAATTCCCAGGGGCTACTACGAACACTAGTAAGGTACACATAAATAATATGTATATCAAATATACCTTTGTTCACTTTGCCATTCTTCTTATCCGCCAAGTATTTGGGGTAGTTCCGCTTCTAGTGATCATTCCCTTTGCAGTAGAAGCACACAGTTTTAGGCGTAGGAATAGCTTTGGGCTTCTTCATGGGAGTGGCAACTTGTTTGCCATTCTTTTTGAATTTCCCTTTCTATCCCTTGCCCTTTTAGTTGAAACTAGTGGTCTTGTCAACCATCAACACTTGATACTCTTTCTTGATTTCTACCTTCATCGATTTCAGCATTGCGAAGAGCTCGGGAATCGTTTTCGTCATCCATTGCATATTATAGTTCATCACAAAGTTCTAGTAGCTTGGTGATAGTGACTAGAGAACTCTGTCAATCACTATCTTATCTGGAAGATTAACTCCCACTTGATTCAAGCAATTGTAGTACTCAGACATTATGAATACATGCTCATTGGTTGATCTATTCACCTCCATCTTGTAGGCAAAGTACTTGTCAGAGGTCTCATACCTCTCGACATGGGCATGAGTCTGAAATACCAATTTCAACTCTTGGAACATCTTATATGCTTTGTGGTGTTCAAAACATTTTTGAAGTCCCGGTTTTAAGACGTAAGGCATGGCGCACTAAACTATCAAGTAGTTATCATATCGAGCTTACTAAACATTCATAACGTCTACATCTGCTCCTGCAATAGGTCTGTCACCTAGCGGTGCATCAAGGACATAATTCTTCTGTGCAACAATGAGGATAATCCTCAGATCACGGACCCAGTCCGCGTCATTGCTACTATCATCTTTCATCTTATTTTTCTAGGAACATATCAAAAAACATAGGGAGCTATAACGCGAGCTATTGATCTACAACATAATTTGCAAATACTATTAGGACTACGTTCATGATAAATTAAGTTCAACTAATCATATTACTTAAGAAATCCCACTTAGATAGACATCCCTCGAGTCATCTAAATGATCATGTGATCAAAATCAACTAAACCATGTCCGATCATCATGTGAGATGAAGTAGTTTTCAATGGCGAACATCTCTATGTTGATCATATCTACTATATGATTCATGCTCGACCTTTCGGTCTCCAGTGTTCCGAGGCCATGTTTGTACATGCTAGGCTCATCAAGTTCAACCCGAGTATTCCGCATGTGCAAAACTTTCTTGCACCCGTTGTATGTGAACATAGAGCTTATCACACCCGATCATCACGTGGTGTCTCGGCACGACGAACTGTTGCAATGGTGCATACTCAAGGAGAACACTTATACCTTGAAATTTTAGTAAGGGGTCATCGTATAATGCTACTGTCGTACTAAGCAAAATAAGATGCATAAAAGATAAATATCACATGCAATCAAAATATGTGACATGATATGGCCATCATCATCTTGTGCCTTTGATCTCCATCTCCAAAGCACTGTCATGATCTCCATCGTCACTGGCTTGAGACCTTGATCTCCATCATAGCGTTGTGGTCATCTCGCCAACTATTGCTTCTATAACTATCACTAATGCATAGTGATAAATTAAAGCAATTACATGGATTTTGCATTTCATACAATAAAGCGACAACCATAACGCTCCGCTAGTTGCCGATAACTTTTACAAAACATGATCATCTCATACAATAACGTATACCACATCATGTCTTGACCATATCACATTACAACATGCCCTGCAAAAACAAGTTAGACGTCCTCTACTTTGTTGTTGCAAGTTTTACGTGGCTGCTACGGGCTTCTAGTAAGAACCGTTCTTACCTACACATCAAAACCACAATGGTATATCATCAAGTTTGTTGTTTTAACCTTCAACAAGGACCGACCGCAGTCAAATTCAATTCAACTAAAGTTGGAGAAACAGACACCCGCCAGCCACCTTTATGCAAACCTAGTTGCATGTTTGTTGGTGGAGCTGGTCTCACGAACGTGGTCATGTAAGGTTGGTCCGGGCCGCTTCATCCAACAATACTGTCGAATCAAAATAAGACATTGGTGGTAAGCAGTATGACTATCACCGCCCGTAACTCTTTGTGCTCTACTCGTGCATATCATCTACGTATAGACCTGACTCGGATGCCACTATTGGGAAACATAGCATGCAATTTTGAAAATTTTCCTACGCTCACGCAAGATCTATCTAGGAGATGCATAACAATGAGAGGGGGAGAGTGTGTCCATGTACCCTCGTAGACCAAAAGCAGAAGAGTTTGTTAACATGGTCGATGTAGTCGAACTTCTTCTTGTTCCGACCGATCAAGCACCGTACGTACGACACCTCCCAGTTCTGCACCTATTCAATTCGATGACGTCCCTCAAACTCTTGATCCAGCAAAGTGTCGAGGGAGAGTTCCTTCAACACGACGGCATGGTGACGGTGATGGTGAAGTAATCTGCACAGGGCTTCGCCTAAGCACTATGTGAATATGACCGGAGGCGTAAACTGTGGAGGGGGCGCCGCACACGGCTAAAAATGTTTCTTGTGTGTTCTAGGCACCCCCTCCTCACATATAGAAAGGAGGGAGGGGGAGAGAGGCCGCCCTAGGCGCGCCCAAGTAGGAGGAATCCTACTTGGGCTCCTAGTCCAAGTCGGCCTCCCCCCTTTCCTTTTACTGGAAGGGGGAGAAGGGAAGAAAGGGGGGAGAAGGAAAGAGGGGGGCGCCGCCCCCTCCTCCTAATCCTATTCGGCCTTCTTCCTTGGGGCGGAGCACCCCTATGTGGGCTGGTGTGCTTCCTCCTAAGGCCCATATGGCCCATATCTTCCCCCAGGGGGTTCCGATAACCCTCCCGGTACTCCGATATGTACCCGATACATTCCGGAACACTTCCGATGTCCGAATACAATATATCAATTTTTTACCTCTTGACCATTATGAGACTCCTCGTCATGTCCATGATCTCATCCGGGACTCCAAACAACATTCAGTAACCAAATCACATAACTCATATAATACAAATCATCATCGACCGTTAAGCGTGCGGACCCTACGGGTTCGAGAACTATGTAGACATGACCGAGACTCCTCTCCGGTCAATAACCAATGGCGGAACCTGGATGCTCATATTGGCTCCCACATATTCTACGAAGATCTTTATCGGTCGAACCGTTATGACAACATACATTATTACCTTTGTCATCGGTATGTTACTTGCCCGAGATTCGATCATAGGTATCTCCATACCTAGTTCGATCTTGTTACCGACAAGTCTCTTTACTCATTCCGTAATGCATCATTCCGCAACTAACTCATTAGTCACATTGCTTGCCAGGCTTATTATGATGTGCATTACCGAGAGGGCCCAGAGATACCTCTCCAATACTCGGAGTGACAAATCCTAATCTCAATCTATGCCAACCCAACAAAACACCTTCGGAGATACCTATAGAGCATCTTTATAATCACCCAGTTATGTTGTGACGTTTGATAGCACACAAGGCATTCCTCTGGTATCCGGGAGTTGCATAATCTCATAGTCAAAGGAATATGTATAAGTTATGAAGAAAGCAATAGCAATAGAACTTAAGGATCATTATGCTAAGCTAACAGATGGGTCTTGTCCATCACATCATTCTCCTAATGATGTGATCCCATTTCATCAAATGACAACAATGTCTATGGTTAGGAAACTTAACCATCTTTGATTAACGAGCTAGTCTAGTAGAGGCTTACTAGGGACACTATGTTTTGTCCATGTATCCACACATGTATCAAGTTTCCGGTTAATACAATTCTAGCATGAATAATAGACATTTATCATGATATAAGGAAATATAATTAACAACTTTATTATTGCCTCTAGGGAATATTTCCTTCAAAAAATGTGTCCCATTTGGAGCAGGTTTGGGTATAAGCTTCTCACATACCAGAGCTTCTGACAACAAGCCTTATGGTTCCGCTAGGGAATGAGCCTCCTTGGTGGATGAAACGATATTTGTTGCCTCTTCCTATTTTCAATTATTTTCCTATTGGCAACATAGAGCAACAAGAGTGTTGTGTTAAAATTTTCACTTTCAGGGTTCATTTGGACATTTTTATATATTAACTGAGTTTTCTAGCCATTTTATGTGCATAATTCAAATTTGAACTACACGCACATGCTCTAGTGCAGAAAAATGGGTTGACATATCAATGTGTGTCTTTGGGTGCATGCTTAGGTCCCATGTAAGAAATGGGAATGAATTTCAAACACTGGGGCACTGTCGATTGCCGGCAAAACGTTGAGATACTTTGGTTTTAAATTCTAGTAAATCCAAAACTCGTCTAAAATTCATGAAACTTGGCATGCTATCATGGAATGGCACCCGTCATGCTGTGGTATTTTTTGTGTCCATGTTGATAGAAGGCACACTTGAATAATAGCCAAAAAAAGGAATTTTGAAACAAATAGCTGCCACTTTAACATCTCAAACGTTTCTACAATTTAAATCAGATGTGTTCTGTTAACCATTCACGTGATGCCACGCGTCACACTTTTAATGGCTAGGAGGTGTCGTGCGGACAGCTGCTTGACTGAAGGGAAGCCAAGGGAAAATGTGCCGAGCAGGATTTTTGTAGCTCTTGATCGCAAACATTTTAGATAGAACACTCATATGCAGACAGACGGCTTTCCCAGTAAGCCAAGGGAAAATGTGCCGAGCAGAGCTCTTCATCGCAAACATTTTAGATAGAACACCCATATGCAAAGTGAGACCTATGGTCTTCCCAGTAAGCCAAGGGAAAATTTGCCGCGCAGGATTTGTGCATCTCTTCAACGCAACCGGTTCAAATTGAATACGGTATGCAAAGGAGACTTCGGAGCTAAGCCAAGAGAAAATGTGGCACGCAGGATTTGTACATCCCTTCAAAGTAAACATTTTTTTGGATGACCCGTGTGCAACCACGTATAGAAAATTTGGTAAGATTTGCAGCTTTCATATTGGGTATATTGCCATTTGTCAAACTGGAAAGATTGACATTTCTTGATCTAGTAAACTTGCCATTTGTCAACCTTGTAACACTACCATTTGTCAACATATGCAGCTAAAAATCACTAGAACTATCTAATTTTTTCAACTAAAATTCAGTAATGAAGAACATATTTCATTCATAGATTAAGCAATCGTTCTTTATACAAATAGTTTAACTCGACAGCTGAACCGACCAAACTATTCCCCAATTGTTGCCAACCACGTACTGAAATAGCTAGTTCAACTATATATACTAGCTAATTTTAAGTACATTGTACAGTTCAACCACATCTATAGTCATAAGCTGGACAAAATAGCCCCTAAATACTACTACTACGGAGGGGCTTTGTACTACTTCCGGCAGCCTCTCCTCTGTTGAGCGCACTCAGTAAGAGGCACAGGAGGAGGATCCTACCAACAAGCTGGACAACTGCAATACGGTACCTGCCGCTGCCGCACCTTTAGCGACGCTCACCTGGAATGCCCTCTACCGCTCTAGACAACCCCTCTCGAAGCGGCAAGATTCCTCGTGGACCTCCTAATTCCTCGCCTTTGCGGTGGCATGTGTTGCGGCCATAACGGTGGTAAGGCTCTTTGCGTGCTTGACAAGGCACTCCTCCTCTGCCCACAGGAACTTGATGTAGCGCGCAAGGTCGCTGACGCACGTGCGGGCCTCCACCTCCGCCTCCCGCCTTCGGGCGGCGGTGGCGGAGCGGGTGATGACCATGACGGTTGACGGTGGGCTGGCGGCCATGACAGCCGATGATGGGGTGGCGGCCATGGCAACCGAGGATGGGGTGGCAGCCACGACCACCACCTCCCGCCTTCGGGCCACGGTGGCAGAGCGGGTGATGGCCAAGGTGGCCGACCATGGGGTGGCGGCCACGACGACCACCTCCCGCCTTCGGGCCGCAGCGGCGGAGCGGGCGATGGCCCTGGCTTCCTACGGTGGTGTGGCAGCCACAACGACTGACGGTGGGGCCACGACAACGACGACCGCCAACAGCTGCCGACAGGCAACGGCGGCGGAGCGTGTGGTGGGTGTTCCATGCACACCCAACAGGGACGCCACGTGCACTACACTACGCCGGGACTGTGCCACCGCCGTGGTGTAGCCTCCCAGCTGGAGCTATCCTCTGATGACGGTGGAGTGGCAGAGCGACGATGACGGACCGGTGCCATTGGCGATTGTGGGAGAAGAAGACGAGATAAGCTACTGGGAGGGAGGGGAAAATGCCACGCAGGACTCGCCTCCCACGAGGGTTCATATAGTAGGCCAGTAAGCATTGGGATTTTGGGGGATTTCACCGAGTCGGGCGGGAAGCTTGCGCGGGAACCTGCGCGGTTGTGCGGGAACAGTCTTACCACCATATGGCCAAAAGAACGCCCCCACGCACTGCTCAAGCTTGCGCTCGAAGCCATCTGTGGCAGCAGGGTGACAAGACGTGCGACAGGAGGATGAAAGGACACATACACATACGTTAATAAAAAACATTTGCGATTTAATTACCTACTACCATCGTCCTGGTTTATAAGTTGTCTATGTATTTTTGTGCCAAATTTTGACTAGAGATTTAACTAATAAAATATGAATGTATGTCGCCAAAGATTATATCGTTGGATTCGTATTTGAACATAGTTACCAATTATATAATTTTTATAACATGCATTAATATTTTCTTGGTTAAATTTGTGGTCAAAATATGGCACAAAATATAAAGGGAACCAATAGACCAAGACGGAGGTAGTAGCACATGGTCGCCCTCTACGCAGCGTCGCAACTGCCGGCCGACTTGTAGACAACCATTCCCTGTGTGTTGAACTGCTCTATGCGTGTGGTTTCTCGCGGTTGAGGCGGCCGCGACGCGCTCTACTCGCGTCCTGCCGCACGCACTCTGCTCTTGCGTCCCTCCGGGCGCTCTGCCCTCATCCCTCCACACGCGGTGCCAGTGTTTGGGGTCAGCGCACGATCACGTACGTTCGTGCTGCCATTATGCATGCGGTTGCACCGGGCGCAGCGCCACGATGCAGTTACCCGCTGCAAAAACTGTCATGCGGACGTGCCGAGAACCCAGGCCGCCCGGCCCCCATTTATTCATACGGCCATTTACCTTCATCTTTTGCGCCAATCGACACAATAAGCACACCCACGACACATACAGAGAGGACATCCAGTGGCTCTAATGGCGCTCCCCGTGGCTCCAATGGCGCTCCTAGCGGCTGACAATGACAATGGGGGGCAGTTCACCATGCATCATGTAGTGGACACCCACGTGAGGGGGAAGGCCCTCTCAGTGGTGTACACGAATGAGACGGTTGCACTGGAGAGCCTCCATCCAAACTATGCAGCAGTTGCTTGCTGAGGACAAGTACCAAGTGGTCAGCTTCGACCTCGAGTTCACCAACGGTCGTGCCGGGCATGATCAGAAGGTTGTCGTTGGCCAGTTGTGCGTGCGACATGACATCCTCGTCTACCACTACCACCTGGCCACAAGGACTTGCGAGCGTTTCTCCAGGTTTATCAACAACTCTGACTACAGTTTCGCTATGGTGGACACCACCAATGATCTAAAAGCGCTCGAGGTTTCGGGCTTGACCTGCCAGAATCTTGTCAACATGCGTGACCACTACAAGGTCTGGGGCAGCAAGGACAACAAACAGAACTCCTTGGTTGACCTCGCCTCGGCCATCATCAACCCCTACTACATGAAGATGAAGGATTAGAGCAAGAAGGACAAGAACGCCTGGCAAAGTGTCTTCTTCCTAACCCAGACGAGGTGTACAGGCGGATCGTTGACATGAGGAAGTGTCTTCTTCCTAACCCAGACGAGGGATCGAGCCATAGAGCAGTGGCGGGAGCGTCACAAGAAGTGGATGACTAGACGATCATTTCTCCTTGTTTAGAATGCGTGCAATTGTTTATTGAGGTGTGTGTGAATGATCTGTATAGTCACTTATGTAATTGGATGTTTATTTTAGTTATATATATATATATATATATATATGTGTGTGTGTGTGTGTGTGTGTATATATATATATATATATATATATAGGGAAAATCCATCCTACCACCCGGTGGTAGTTACCCCACATGTCTCATATACTAGCATGTGGTACTATATATACTATTTTATTATTTTAAATATGTTCATATACTATATCTAAGATATTTCAAAACAAGTTACATGAAAAAATTGTATATGAGCCCATAGTTTTTGTTATATTTGTGAAATACGTACATATTTGTATGTAAAAAAGAGCATACTCAAAAAATAGTACATACTACCTAAAGAATTGTATATATACTACCTAATCATTGTTATATACTACATACTACACGTACATATTCTCGGTTTCCACAGATACTACATACAACATACAAAACGCAAGTGGTAGTAACTACCACTGCTTGTAGGAAACATTTGTCCTATATAGGCTTCTGTAGATAGAGCAAATCACATGGCTTATTAGCAGCAATCGTCTGTGTTATTATTGGTCTTCGCACACATTTCTGATTATGGACCTGTTTGTCACGTATCACACACATCTTGTTCAGTTGAACTGTTTCTGTTGTCTTGGCTCATCGCAAACAGTTCATCCGAGTGAACTGTATGCCCTCCATCGCACACACCTTGATCTGGCAGATCGTTTCTATTGTGTTGCCTAATCATACAAAGTTCATCCTAGTGAACGGTATGCCATATATCGCACACACCCTCATATGGCTTCCCATTTCTGTTGTTCTGCCTCATCGCAAACAATTCATTGAACTGAACCGTATGCCCCGCATCGCACATGGAACTAAAATATGAACCATGTTTGATGTATCCGCCATTGCAAACTTTTTGCATCTTTTTTGATGGTTTTTTACATCACCGTTTGTGATTAATGCACCGCACACAGTTTCATCGAAGGGTCTCTGATTGGGCTGTCACGTTTGGACCAACCTGCAGTAGTAAAAGGCTTGTGGCGGCGATAGAATTGTTTCGGGTCTCACTTCGAGGGTTTCTGAATATATGTAAATTTGTAGGACAAGAATTAGGGCAATCTGAGGCTCGGGGACCCCGCAAGCCCGGGTGGCGAGCCACCCCGGGCCTCACCGTCCACCCTTGTGGGAACCTCATGGGTCTTCCAGTCTCCTCTCGAAGCTTCTAGTGTTTCTTTTGGTCTAGAAAAAATTGTCACAAATTGGCATCGTGTTCGGACCTCCATAGGTATTGATTTTTTGTAAAACCAAAAACAAGCAAAAAAACGCCCTAGCCACAAAATTTAATATGTTAGTCCAGAAAAATAATATAAAATAATGGAAAATTTATGTAAGAATGGTAATATAATAGCATCAAACAATCAAAAATTATAGATATGTCAGAGACGTATCAACATCCCAAGCTTAATTCCTGCTCGTCCTTGAGTAGGTAAATGATAAACAAAAATAATTTTTGATGTTGAATGATACCTAGCATGTTTATGAATAATCAATACAACTCATGTTATGAACTTAGGACCCCAAATGATTCAAGGAATAGTATCAATTTGACATGAAGATAGTAATACATAATTGCACAAATGAACAATCATTGCCTTTCGGAATAAAAATGCTAAAGGATGTAATCCTCCAAACACTTAATTATGATAAGCATGGCACACTCAGTCTTCCTAGTATAAAGACAAAAATTCATGAAAAATCCTGGTGCCAAACCAACCAATTAAATCATACTTTTCATAATTAAGTCATACTTCATGTCAAATTGCTTATCATAACTCATGTTATGAACTTAGGACCCCAAATGATTCAAGGAATAGTATCAATTTGACATGAAGATAGTAATACATAATTGCACAAATGAACAATCATTGCCTTTCGGAATAAAAATGCTAAATGATGTAATCCTCCAAACACTTAATTATGATAAGCATGGCACACTCAGTCTTCCTAGTATAAAGACAAAAATTCATGAAAAATCCTGGTGCCAAACCAAGCAATTAAATCATACTTTTCTCACTTCAGCTTTCAACTCTCATGCACTACTTGAGCGTGAGCCATGGTCTTAGCACTTTGGATGGCAAAGAGAATGATGATCGGGATTTAAAGAAATGATGATCTGACCTTAGCTTCGCCCATGGTCCCTCCTCTCTTTTTCTCTCATTTTTATCTTTTCTTTTTCTTTTTCTCATTTTTTAGAACAATATCATGAACCTCATCCCCACTTTTTGGAGGACTCATCAGTCTCCATCATTCTTTACCTCACCCGAACAATGCTCTAATAATGATCATCACACTTCTTTTTTACTTACAACTTGATAAACTAAAACAATATGACTATATGAATGCCTCTGGCAGTGTACTAGGATGTGCAATGATCTAGCATAACATGTATTACAATGATGAATGGTGGTTTTGCCACAAATATCATGTGAGATCTATATGATCATGCAAATAATATGATGATGAACACACATGTGGATAGTAACCGTGGAAGTTGCATGGCGACATATCTTGGAATGGCTATGGAAATGTGTAGGACCTTGTAGTATGTCTAGAGGGGGGGTGATTAGACTACTTGACCAATTAAAAACTTAACCTTTTCCCAATTTTAGAGTTTGGCAGATTTTAGTTATCTTAGGACAAGTCAAGCAATCATCACACAATTCAAGCAAGCATGCAAATAGTATATAGGCAGCGGAAATTAAAGCATGCAACTTGCAAGAAAGTAAAGGGAAGGGTTTGGAGGATTCAAACGCAGTGGGAGACATGGATGTTTTTGGCGTGGTTCCGATAGGTGGTGCTATCGTACATCCACATTGATGGAGACTTCAACCAACGAAGGGTAACGGTTGCGCGAGTCCACGGAGGGCTCCACCCAAGAAGGGTCCACGAAGAAGCAACCTTGTCTATCCCACCATGGCCGTCTCCCACGAAGGACTTGCCTCACTAGCGGTAGATCTTCACGAAGTAGGCGATCTCCTTGCCCTTACAAACTCCTTGGTTCAACTCCACAATCTTTGTCGAAGGCTCCCAAGTGACACCTATCCAATCTAGGAGACACCACTCTCCCAGAAGTAACAAATGGTGCGTTGATGATGAACTCCTTGCTCTTGTGCTTCAAATGATAGTCTCCCCAACACTCAACTCTCTCTCATAGGATTTGGATCTGGTGGAAAGAAGATTTGAGTGGAAAGCAACTTGGGGAAGGCTAGAGATCAAGATTCATATGGTAGGAATGGAATATCTTGGCCTCAACACATGAGTAGGTGGTTCTCTCTTAGAAATGGTAAGTTGGAAGTGTAGGTTTAGTCTGATGGCTCTCTCCACGAATGAAGAGGAGGTGGAGGGGTGTATATAGCCTCCACACAAAATCTAACCGTTACACACAATTTACCAAACTCGGTGGGACTGATTCAACAGACTCGGTCGAACCGATTTAGTAAACCTAGTGACCGTTAGTGATTTTCGGTGGGACTGACATGCAACTCGGTGAGACCGATTCGGTTAGGGTTAGGGCATAACGTAATCTCGGTAAGACCGATTACACAAACTCGGTGAGACCGATTTTGGTAATAAGCTTTCCAGAGACTTGGTCAGGTAAACTCGATGGGACCGATTTGCTCTTTTCGGTGAGACCGAAATGTTACAAAAGGGAAACAGAGAGTTTACATTGCAATCTCGGTGGGACCGATCGCTCACTTTGGTTTGACCGAAACTTACGAAGGGAAACAAAGAGATTACAATCCCATCTCGGTGAGACCGAGATCCCTATCGGTAGAACCGATTTGCCTAGGGTTTGTGGAAGTGGCTATGACATTTGAAATCGGTGGCGCCGGATAGGAAGAATCGGTGTGACCGATTTTGGCTTTGGGTTTAGGTCATTTGTGGATGTGAGAAGGTAGCTGAGGGTTTTGGAGCATATCACTAAGCACATGAAGCAAGAGGCTCATTAAGCAACACCTCATCCCTCCTTGATAGTATTGGCTTTTCCTATAGACTCAATGTGATCTTGGATCACTAAAATATAAAATGAAGAGTCTTGAGCTATTGAGCTTGAGCCAATCCTTTGTCCTTAGTATTTTGAGGGATCCACTTTCATCATCCATGCCATGCCATTCATTGAGCTTTCCTGAAATATTACTCTTGGAATAGCATTAGCTCAATGAGCTATATGTTGTTATGAATTACCAAAACCACCTAGGGATAGTTGCACTTTCAGTCTCCCCCTTTTTGGTAATTGATGACAACATATAGATCAAAGCTTTGACAAATGATAATAAGATTTAAAAACATTGTCGCTTTGAGAAGTATGTGATAAGCAAGAGCTCCCCCTAAATTTGTGCATAGTTTAAGATTTTCTTTGGACTGCAAATGCACAAGGAATTAGGCTTATGGGTTACTCTTCCATGTCACATACATCTTGGTGGAGCGCTCAAAATGATAAAGATTGAATACATGCACTCATCACCAAGCAAAGTGAATGATCACATAGGATAGATAGGATAATAACATCAAACATGCATAAGTGTAGTTTATGATCAAACACATGATCATCAATGTCTCACAAGAATAGCATAGTAACTCAAGCAATCAAAAACAAACAAGTTTAAAAACCACCAAAAGCAAGAGAGAACAAAAACAACACTCTCTCTCGAATCCTATGATCTATACATTTTTCTCCCCCTTTGGCAACAAGTTACCAAAAAGTTCATAGAAAATGCATAGTGCTAGATCGACTCTTAGGCTTGATCTTCAGTTGGTGGTGTAGAGATGGCTCCTTGGACGAAGGCTTCAGTTGATGTAGAGGGAGCTGGAGGAGTTGGTGCTGGAGCTGGTTGCACTGGAGCTGTTGGAGCTGTAGCTGGTGCAGATGATGTTGCTCTAGTGTTTGTCACTGGCACTGCTACTGACCTCTGAGCTCTAGGCACTCTGGAAAATACATTAGTGGTAGTTTCGCCCTTCCTCTCCTACATGTCATCCTGCAGCTGCTCCACAACTGACTGAATCTCAGTTACCTTGACTTCAAGATCATAGAATTTTTGTTCTATGATTCTTTCCAAGCTTTCCTGATTCTGAGTTAAGGTGGCTAACCCTTTCTCAATCCTCAGTGTTGATGCTATCAAGTAACCAAGCTGCTCCTGCTTGTTCTTCAAGAAATACTCAGATGCCTCCTCTTGAGTTGGCATCTTGGCAGCCTTTTCCTTCCTTGCCTTCTCCTTCTTCTCTTGAGCTTGAACTGATGATGGTTCATCTTCATCCATGACAACCTCATTATCCTCAAAGTCTGGATAGAGAGGAAAATGTTCCCTATCCAATAGATATTTACCTGTGCCCAACTTTGAGTTAATCAACTCCTGAATCTGAGGGGCATATCCACAGCTCCTCTTATGATCTGCTGCAGTCCTCTTGATTGTTTCTACTATAAGGCTCATGACCTTGAATTTCTGAGGCACATCAAACAAATGCAACATGTTGATCGCATGCCCTCTGATCATGTTGTGGTCACCAGACTTAGGCAATAGAGTGTGCCTTAGGATCCAGTTGATTGTAGGCAGCCCTGACATAAGAAAGTGGACTGATCCAAAAGAGAAAGTTTCTAGGGCTTTGTCCGGGATCTCCTTGTACATATGTGCCATGGTATTATGTCCCATTTTCTTCTTGGCATATACATCCAGATCATCATCATTTTCCTTTGGGGCATTTATCAGATTTGCCCATTCCCCAACAGTTGATTGGTACCTTGTACCTTCAGACATCCAAACTATCCTTCCATCTGGATAGAAGTGTGATGTGGAGTAGAATTGCATAATGAGTTCATCATTCCAGTTTGTGAGCTTCTGCCCAACAAAATCAGCAACTCCACAAGCAACAAAACTGTCTTGAACTCCTGGATAGTGTTCTTCATTTTCCTTCATGTAGGTCCAATCGACCCACCTCATATCACACACAATGGGCTTTTTGTCCAACAAGATTGTCTCATAGAAGTCCTGATGTTCCTTTGTATGGAACATGTAATCAACAACAGTTCTTCTCCTTGTGGCATATGGATCTGCCATCCTCCATAGCCTCAACCCTGAATCTTTTTTGATGTTCATGTCCTCAGCTACAGGATGGACATCATTATGGTCTGGTATCTTGGGCTTGAGCTTCCTCAGAACTTGTCCTTCTTCATCTTCCTCCTCAGCAACCTCAGGCACTGGGGCCTTGTTCTTCTCAGCAGCTGGAATACTCCTGATATTCCTCTTAGGTGCAGACTTGGCCTTGGGGGCAGCTTTGGGTGCTTCCTTGGGCTTAGATGTTGCAGCCCCTGATCTAATAGCATCTCCCATAAGCTTTGGTGCCTTTGGTGCTGGTGCAGCAAGCTCTTCTTCTTCCATCATGGAAGGTTGCCCAACATCTCTGGCCATGGTCTTCTTGACCCTTTCCTTCCTTTTCTTCCCTTCAGCAGTTGGCTCTTTGGGATCAGGATTTTTAGGCAGTTGAGTTGAAGCTCTAGCTTTGGACATTGGTTGTCTCCCTGCAGGCCTTTTGATCTTCATGCCTGGCTTTACTGCAGTTGAACTAAGCACCTTCTTGTGCACTACCTTCTTGGAAGTAGCTTCATCCTCTTCAGCTCTATAATCCTCATCTTCAGAGTCTAAAGTTCTCTTCTTCCTTTGCCTGGTAGCAGCCTTAGGCAGGTTGCTAGGAGTGCTCCTGCTGCCTTCATCTGAAGTGCTGGAGGGACTAGTGCCCTCACTCATTTGCATCTGCCCTTCTGACCTGTTCTGACTGTCACTCTGGTCTGACATGCTGCAAATTCTAACTGCTGACCCTGTGAAGAGTTATAGATGAGATGGAGTGGATGAGCATCACAAAATGCAGAGATTTTTGCAAAAGAATGATTCAAAAATTCAGTTTCAGTTTTCCACAGAAAGCATTTCGGATCAACCGATTTTCAAACTCGGTGATACCGAAGCAGTTTTGAACCTAAACTGATGAACTCGGTTGGACGGAGTCACAGTTCGGTGGCACCGAGACTGCTAGGGTTTCACAAAGTCCTAAAATCGGTCGCACCGATTAGCAATTCTCGGTCAGACCGAGAGTTACTACTGCAATGGCATAAGCCAAATCGGTGGGATCGAGTTTTTCAACTCGGTGGGTCCGAGATGGTTTCGGCGGAAACCTAACCCTAAATTTTCAAATCTCATCTAATCTACGGATTGCATTGTCTGGATCGGAGTGTTTCAATCGTGGCAAGAATCAATAAGAACACAATGTGCTAGGAATCGGATGAGGAAAGCACAGTGATCGAGTCCATACCCTAGCTTGGCGATGAACTCGCTACGACGGCAACGGCGGGGTTGAATTCCGTTGACGATGGCGCAGACCAGCGACAGGAGGCGGCTGGTGACGAGGAGACGATCCGGAGACCTTGGAGGCAGAGCGAGCTATTGCGCGGGCGAAGGGGTTTGGAGAAATTTTCAAATTTTGCCCGTGACTATATATAGCCCGACCCTGTCGGTGTGACCGAGTGGAACAACTCGGTGGCACCGAGATGCATAACTGTGTTCAGTTACAGCAACTTGGTGTGACCGAAATGTTCAAATCGGTTGCACCAAGATTGAAAACCTAGATCGACTTAGTGATCTCAGTTGGACCGAAATGGAGGAATCGGTCAGACCGAGAATCACAAAGAAGTTTTGGAAGTTTAAGGCTATGACGAATCGGGGACTCCGAGTGCTCCTCACACAGAGTGGTTCGAATCTGACTTGATCAAATTTTGTGATGTAGCATGAATAGAGTTTGAGACGAGAAAAGCATAGATAGCTAGAGAAAGTTCTTAGGCATTCTTGTCCATCCACTTGGCCAAAAGAAGGAAGAACCAAACAATCAAAACAACAAGTGGATGTTCTTGAATGAGTAAAATATGCACCAACATGCTCACATAATAAGATGACAAATGAAATATGTGACAAAGCATGCACAATCAATTCTAGCATCTATCAAACAATTGGCGATGACTAGGTCATCTATATATGAGTATATTGACTTAGGAGTCAAATGATAAACATTTGATCATAGGTCATACTCATCGTTTAAGCCCAAGTGGGGTTACCACTTTTACATAATGCATTGATGTGTTCACACCATTAGAGTTGCTTTGACTCAAGTCTTAGAGTTAAGCTCCCCCTAGATGTGAGATCCCCCCTTAGAGGGATGAACTAACCTTGGGTTTTGTCGATGATGACTTCATGTAGGTGTTGAAGATGTGGATGCTCAATGTTGATGCAGATCATTTGGAGCAATCCATTGGAGTGAGTTGCACTTTCAACATACCTGGTTCCTTGCCTTACCAATATGAGGGTTTGTGACTCCTTGAACTAGTGCAAGATGTGGAGGTTGATTGCACTTGTCCTTGCCATAATAATATGAATGAAGAATGTTGGCAGAGTCACCCTCAAGAACTCTCTAGTTCTTCTTCGTTGGGATCCACATCATCTTGATGGGAATCCTTGGAGTTGTAGTTGTACTTGATGAAGTGGAACTTGACGTAGTCTTGGGAATCCACTTGACCGAGACCTTGGGTGCTTCTTCAAATGCATCAATCTCTTCTTGAAGCTTGTCCTTGCCTTTATGGTCTTGTGGTGGAAGATCATCTTGAGCTTGTGTTCCCTTGAAGGAAGTAGGATCATACTTCTCTTGTTAAGGAACAAACTTCGTCTTGGGGTATTGATCTTCTTCCCACTCAACTCCATTGGCATTGAACTTTCGTTCAAAACCAACACCTTGATTCTTCCGGTGCCTTCCTTGCTTGCGTACAATTTCCTCGAATTGCTTACTCCCGGCAAGGCTCTTGTAAACACGTTTCTCCATAATTCCCTTCAATAAGCTATTTTCTTGCTCAAGTGTAACTTGGCTAAGAGAATCATTAGTGGAATCAAGAGAACTACTAGAAGCAACAATATTGGATTTGACATTATTATTGTTACTACTAGAGGAAGTATCTTTCTTGTACTTGTTACTAGACTTGACTTGAGGCATGTAAGTAGATAGGAGTAAACGCTTGGCAATGTAAGAAGAACTTTTCTTACGAAGATCATTATTGATTGCTTTTAAGAACTCATGCTCTTGCTCAAGATTGAGCTTTTCAAAGCGTAACTTCTCATGAGCCCTTAAAAGTTCTCGATGATTTTCAAAGATAGTTTCATGAGCTAACTTGAGAGTGTTTAGTTCTTTAGTTAGAAGCTCAATCTTCTCCTTATCATTGTCATTCGTTTCATCTTGATTAGCATGATTAATTGACGTTTCATCATAGTATTCATCACTAGAGTTGTCAACAAGTAAATCATCATCCACAAGCAAGTCATCTTCATCATTATTGAAATCAACATACTCAGGATGTGTTACCTTTGGACCTTTGGCCATGAAGCATCTTCCAATTCCTTCATTTGGTGAATCAAATATGTCGTAGGAGTTGGTTGACACAAGTGCTAGACAGGCAACACCTTCATCTTGAGTATATTCGGAGTCGGAGTGATAGCTTCTCTCGGAGTGTTTGTCGGAGTCGGAGCCGGAAACCCATTCACCAACATGAGCTTGATGTATTCGCTTTGTGTAGCTCCTTGATGACTTGTCCTTCCTTTCCGAATCCTTGCTTCTCCGTGAGGATCTTCGTTCATAACGATCATCTCTACTCCTTCTCTCTCTTGGTGGTGATTCTTCTCTTTTGCTTCTTCTTTTTGGAGAATCTTCTCTTGTTTTGTTGGGTGTCGTACACTCATTGTAATAGTGTCTAGGCCTCCCACAATTGTAGCAATTGCGCTCTCGACTGGAAGATCTTTTGTCATGGTAAGACCTTGACTTGGAGCTTCTTTCTTTACTTCTACTCTTGTAGAATTTGTTGAAGTTCTTCACCATTAAGCTCAATTCTTCATTGAAGGTTTGTTTCTCACTTGATGACGCGGGGGCTTCACTTGAGGCTTTGTAAGCACCACTTGACTTGTTGTGAAGTTCCTCCTTATCCTTGAGTGACATCTCATGAGCAACAATTCTTCCAATGACTTCTGTTGGCTTGAGATCTTTGTAGTTTGGCATCATTTGGATCAATGTGCACACAATATCATACTTTCCATCCAATGCTCTTAGGATCTTCTTGATGATGAATCTGTCGGTCATCTCTTCACTCCCTAAGCCGGCAATCTCATTTGTAATAAGAGCAAGCCTAGAGTACATTTCAGCGACACCTTCACCATCCTTCATTTTGAACTTGTCAAGCTGACTTTGGAGCACATCCAACTTGGATTCCTTGACGGATTCGGTACCTTCGTGCATATCAATCAAAGTGTCCCAAGTTTCCTTTGCATTCTCAAGACGGCTGATTTTGTTGAATTCTTCGGGGCACAATCCGTTGAAGATGATATCACAAGCTTGAGCATTGTATTGCAGCATCTTCAATTCTTCCGCATTAGCTTCACAGTTCAGCTCTCTCCCATCAAAGAATTCACCTTGCAAGCCAATACAAATAATAGCCCAAACGGCGGGGTTATGCCCGAGAATATGCATTTTCATCTTATGCTTCCAACTAGCAAAATTAGTACCATCAAAGTAAGGACCTCTACGGTGATAATTTCCCTTGCTAGATGCCATACTCTCCTAGGTTGTGAAACCAAGGCTATGACCACCAAAAGCTATGGAAATCAAAGCAAATGGAGACCAAAGCTCTGATACCACTTGTAGGACCTTGAAGTATGTCTAGAGGGGGTTATTAGACTACTTGACCAATTAAAAACTTAACCTTTTCCCAATTTTAGAGTTTGGCTGATTTTAGTTATCTTAGGACAAGTCAAGCAATCATCACACAATTCAAGCAAGCATGCAAAGAGTATATAGGCAGCGGAAATTAAAGCATGCAACTTGCAAGAAAGTAAAGGGAAGGGTTTGGAGGATTCAAACGTAGTTGGAGACACGGATGTTTTTGGCGTGGTTCCGATAGGTGGTGCTATCGTACATCCACGTTGATGGAGACTTCAACCCACGAAGGGTAACGGTTGTGCGATTCCACGGAGGGCTCCACGCAAGAAGGGTCCACGAAGAAGCAACCTTGTCTATCCCACCATGGCCGTCGCCCACGAAGGACTTGCCTCACTAGCGGTAGATCTTCACGAAGTAGGCGATCTCCTTGCACTTACAAACTCCTTGGTTCAACTCCACAATCTTTGTCGGAGGCTCCCAAGTGACACCTAGCCAATCTAGGAGACACCACTCTCCAAGAAGTAACAAATGGTGCGTTGATGATGAACTCCTTGCTCTTGTTCTTCAAATGATAGTCTCCCCGACACTCAACTCTCTCTCATAGGATTTGGATCTGGTGGAAAGAAGATTTGAGTGGAAAGCAACTTGGGGAAGGCAAGAGATCAAGATTCATATGGTAGGAATGGAATATCTTGGCCTCAACACATGAGTAGGTGGTTCTCTCTCAGAAATGGTAAGTTGGAAGTGTAGGTTTAGTCTGATGGCTCTCTCCACGAATGAAGAGGAGGTGGAGGGGTATATATAGCCTCCACACAAAATCTAACCGTTAGACACAATTTACCAAACTCGGTGGGACCGATTCAATAGACTCGGTCGGACCGATTTAGTAAACCTAGTGACCGTTAGTGATTTTCGGTGGGACTGACATGCAACTTGGTGAGACCGATTCGGTTAGGGTTAGGGCATAACGTAATCTCGGTAAGACCGATTACACAAACTCGGTGAGACCGATTTTGGTAATAAGCTTTCCAGAGAGCTGGTCAGGTAAACTCGGTGGGACCGATT
Source organism: Triticum dicoccoides (assembly GCF_002162155.2). Taxonomy (NCBI): domain Eukaryota; kingdom Viridiplantae; phylum Streptophyta; class Magnoliopsida; order Poales; family Poaceae; genus Triticum; species Triticum dicoccoides. Next base: position 246,589,601 of record NC_041389.1, read on the forward strand.
TGCTCTTTTCGGTGAGACCGAAATGTTACAAAAGGGAAACAGAGAGTTTACATTGCAATCTCGGTGGGACCGATCGCTCACTTCGGTTTGACTGAAACGTTACGAAGGGAAACAAAGAGATTACAATCCCATCTTGGTGAGACCGAGATCCCTATCGGTAGAACCGATTTGCCTAGGGTTTGTGGCAGTGGCTATAACATTTGAAATCGGTGGCGCCAGATAGGAAGAATCGGTGTGACCGATTTTGGCTTTGGGTTTAGGTCATTTGTGGATGTGAGAAGGTAGCTGAGGGTTTTGGAGCATATCACTAAGCACATGAAGCAAGAGGCTCATTAAGCAACACCTCATCCCTCCTTGATAGTATTGGCTTTTCCTATAGACTCAATGTGATCTTGGATCACTAAAATATAAAATGAAGAGTCTTGAGCTATTGAGCTTGAGCCAATCCTTTGTCCTTAGTATTTTGAGGGATTCACTTTCATCATCCATGCCATGCCATTCATTGAGCTTTCCTGAAATATTAATCTTGGAATAGCATTAGCTCAATGAGCTATATGTTGTTATGAATTACCAAAACCACCTAGGGATAGTTGCACTTTCAAAATGCCATGATAGGTAGGTATGGTGGATGTTTTGAGGAATGATATAATAAGGCTCATGTGTTATACAGTATCATATCAACGGGTTTGGATGCACCGGCGAAGTTCACACCAATTCTCGTGGTGAAAATGGGCAATGCACGGTACCAGAGATGCTAGCAATATGTGGATAAGTGGGAGTGTCGTATTAGTCCATGAACTCACATTAAACATAAAGAACTCATATACTTATTGTGAAAGTTTAATTAGCCCTCAAAGCAAAGTACTACTTGCATGCCCTTAGGGAGGAAGTTGGTAGGAGTTAACCATCGTGCGCTCCTGATTCGAACAACACAAATGATTTCAACGAGGAATAAAAATGCTCCAACATCCTCGTCATGCATGATAGACACTTAAATGAGTAATGCATAACAAGTTTTAATATATATATCTTTACTAACCAATGACCGTGAACCAATACCCTTTCATATTACTATATCAATATAATTAAGTCACACGTTTCATATTCAGTGATCTATAAAAGTTTTTATTATATCACTCTTGTATACCTATCATTCTTGAACTAGTTGCATAACCAATGCACATTACCACTTCCTATTAATAGACTCTCAAAAAGGTTTGAGTTAAGCATGAGAGTGCAAATCATTTCTATAAAATATAAACACCGGCCACCGTGTTCTATAGATATAAGTGAAGTACATGAGCAACTGCCTAACCCAAAAAATATAAGTGAAGCACATAGAGCATTTTTACAAATTATGATGAATGTGTCTCTCTCTCAAAAGGTATGTGCAGCAAACAATGATTATGTCAAACTAACAAACAAAATTAAACTATAGCACAAGATGCTCCAAGTAAAACCCATATCATATGATGAATGAAAATATAGCTCCCGAGTAACATACCAATGAATTGTGGACGAAAATGGGATGCCATCCCGTGGCATCCCCAATCTTAGATGCTTGAGTCTTCCTTGAATGTTACCTTGGAGTTCCTTGGGCATCCCCAATCTTAAGGTCTTGTCGCTCCTTATTCCTTCAGCCATTGTGATCTCACCCAAAACTGGAAAACTTAAGCATACAAAACTCAACAAAACCTCGTGAAATCCATTAGTTTAATCGGCAAACCATAAACTTAGATAATTTTATAAACCAATTCATAATTGTTCTTACGTAATACCTACTGTACTCAAATTTGTCCATGACTTATACCCCCCGATATAATCCTTGGCATCAATAAAACAAGCACACTATGCAATAAAAAACAAAACATGTCTAAAACAGAACAACCTGTAATGATCTGGACTAAAACCATACTTCTGTAACTCCAAAAATTCTGAAAAAAATGGATAACGTAAAAAAATTGGATCTCAATATTGTGTAAAATTTTAGAATTTTATCACATTCTAGTAAAAATGAAATTCCTGCACTGGGCGCAAAAGTTTCTGTTTTTGCACAGGATCAATTCAAATATCATTCAAATCATCCCAAAGGCTTTACTTGGCACAAACATTAACTAAAAGATAAAAACACAAATTTTACAGTAGAAATAATCATGTCATCACACCAAAAAAGAATGTAAAAAGCAAAAATAAAGATTATTGGGTTGCCTCACAACAAGCGTTATTGTTTAATGCCCCTAGCTAGGCATAATGCATAGTTTCAAGTGTATCATCTGTCATGTTCATTGTTTCCTTCGTAAAGGTTTCAGAAATGTCATCAACCTTATGCCTTTTAATTTATTTGCACTCATTAATTAATTGTATTAGATGATCCGCCTTTGTATGATAGCTATCAAACCTTTGTTCTAAAACTTCATACCTCCTATTTTGAGTGACAATATGGCTATTCAACTTATCGATTAGGTTGTATAATCCTTTAAAACTTGACTCCATACTAGTTTTAGTTTCCTTAAGCATTTTAGTTTGACGGTAACTTGCTAAGATAGTAGGTTCAATAGTTTCTAATCTGGGTTGTCCTAGTAAGTCTCTCATCTTCTCATAACTATCAAAAGCATTGTTCCCAAGAAAGTCTTTCTCAAATATTAAGTCTAGGATATGTCTATATCGGAGAGATAAGCTGACATAAAAGCTATTGAGTAATAATTTTACATGACAACTGGGTTTAGATCTAACTTGCATCTCTAGAAGTCTATCCCAAGCTTCTTTTAAAGATTCATCGCTCAGTTGTTTAAAGTTCAAGATCTCGTAACCTTCCCTAAGATGCGGGGGAAACAGGGTTTTTGGTGGAGAGCTAGCCATAGTAATGATCGAATAAAGCACACAAGATATTTTTGTATTTTTTAACGAAACTAAAAAATAAAAGCAAGTAAAAAAGTAGAACATGTAAATGATAATGTGTACGAAGGGACCTTGAGTTGTTTGATAATTCTCCCGGCAACGGTGTCAGAAATTCTTGTTCCTACTTCTCAAATGTGTTGGGATTTCCCTAAAGAGGAAGGGTGAAGCAATATAGTAGCGGAAAATATTTCTCCCTCGGTAAAGAACCAAGGTTTATTGAACCAGTAGGAGAATTATCCAAACCACCTTTAGCAGCACCTAGACACACAAGAGCAAATACTTGCACCAATGCGGGCAAGAGAGTTGTCAATCCCCTTACTCGTTAATTGCAAGGATCAAATCTGATAGTAGGAGATATATAAATTGCAAAGTAAAACAAAAGTAAATAAATTACAGCAAGGTATTTAGGGTTTTAGTAATATGATTTAAATAGACCTGCGGAAATAGTTTTCCCTAGAGGCGTCTCTCTCATGAGCATAACAATACAGTGGTTGAACAAATTACTATTGGGCAATTGATAGAATAGCGCATAGTGATACGTCTCCAATGTATATATAATTTTTGGCTGTTCCATGCTATTATAGTATCAATCTTGGATGTTTTATATAAACTTTTCTACTATTTTATATCGTTTTCTAGGACTAACCTATTAACCCGTTGCCAAGTACCGATTGTTGTTTTCTGCTTGTTTTTGGTTTTCCAGGAAATCAGTACCAAATTGAGACCAAACGCTATGAAACTTTTTGACGATTTTTCTTATGGACTAAAGAGACTCTAGAGGCTTCGGGAGGAGACCAGACAAGAAGCGAGGAGACAACAAGGCAACAGGGCACGCCTAGGGGTTAGGCCTGCCCTGATGCCTTGTGGGCCCCACGTGGCCCCGTATGACCTAATTCCACCTCTATAAATTCTCTAAAATTGGGAAACCAATAGAGAGCCACCCCAAACACTTTTTTTGCCACCGTAGTTCCGTTCTTCCGCGATCCCATTTGGAGGCCTTTTCCAATACTCTGTCGGAGGGGGTATCGATCATGGAGGGCTTCTACATCATCCTTGCTGCCTTCCCATGATGCGTTAATAGTTCACCACAGACCTACGGGTCCATAGCTAGTAGCTAGATGCTTCTTCTCTCCGTTTGATCTTCAATACAGTGTTCTCTCGATGTTCTTGGAGTTCTATCCGATGTAATCTTCTTTTGTGGTGTGTTTTTTGGGATCCGATGGATTGTGGGTTTATGATTAGATTATTCATGAATATTAATTGATTATTTTCGTAATTCTTTTATGCATGATAATTATAGCTTTTTATTTCTCTCTGATCTATCCATTTACTTTGGCCAACGAGATTGATTTATCTTGCAACGGGAGAGGTGCTTTATGATGGGTTCAATCTTGCGGTGCTCCATCCTAGTGACAGAAAGGGAAAGGATGCATATTTGTAGTGTTGTCATTAAGGATAAAAAGATGGGACTTATTCATATTGCGTGGGTTTACTTTGTCTACTTCATGTCATCTTGCTTAAGGCGTTACTCTGTTTTTATTAACTTAATACCCTAGATGCATGCTGGATAGTAGTCGATGGGTGGAGTAATAGTAGTAGATGCAGGCAGGAGTCGGTCTACTTATCTCGGTTGTGATGCCTATATACATGATTATTGCCTTGAATATCGTTTTCTATGAATTGCCCAATAGTAATTTGTTCATCCACCTTATGTTATGTGCTCGAGATAGAAGCCTCTAGTGAAAACTATGCCCCGGGGTCTACTTTTATCATATATGAAAACACAAAAATACCTTGCTGCACTTTTATTTATTTTATTTTGTTTTGCAATTTATCTGTTTACCTACCACTACGAGATTTGATCCTTGCAAATAACCATCGAGGGGATTGACAACCCCCTTGTTTGCGTTGCAAGTATTTGCTTTGGTGTGTGCAGGTGCTGCTAATGAGGTTCTTTGCGGTTCTCCTACTGGATTGACAACCTTGTTCTTAACTGAGAGAAATACTTATCTCTATTGTACTGCTATGTTCTCTCCGCTACGAGGAAATCCCAATGAAGCTCACAAGTAGTAGGAAGAATTTCTAGCGTCGTTGCCGCGGAGACTGCACCAAAACCTATCAAGTACCTTCGCATAAACTATCATATACTTGCTCTTATTTTTAATTGCCTTTGCCTCTCATTTTCATCTCCCCCACTTCTAATTTTGTTTTACAAAAACACAAAAATATTTGTGTTTGCTTCTTTTCTTGCTTGCTTCACCGTTATGGCTAGTTCTTTGCTTGTTGCATGTACCCCCGAGAATGAAGTGCTTAATTTTAAACAAAGGGGAGGAGAAAGTTTAAAAGATGCTTGGTATAGGATCTGTGATGCTCAAAATAGATCAACTCGTATGCAATCCACTACCGTTCTTCTTCGCAGTTTCTATGTGGGTGTTACTACTTGGTATTGACTTGTGCTTGACACTTTTACTGGAGGGAATTTCTTGAGTAGTCTATCAGGGGAAAACGAACACCTATGGGATCACAGTAATCCCTTCTATGGTTGTCGGGGAGAGGAGCTGCATGAAGAGCGGGTCTAGCGATCAGCGCGAGGGGATTTTTACCCAGGTTCGGGCCGCACTGGTGCATAAAACCCTAGTCCTGTTTGTGTGTATATTAGTGTTCTTGAGCTCTTGAACTAGCTACGGTGCATGCCCGGTCCAAAAAGTATGAATCCCCTCTCTGTACACCTCGGGCCTCCTTTTATATGTCAAAGGGGTTGCCACAGTGGCACACAGGAGGTGGAAAGCAAGCTATAGTGTATGAGCTTATCGCTCGGCAACATAGGACAAATGCATTTAATGCGCTGCTTACGTGCCCTCTTACTTTATCGGGGGCGGAAATGGAAGCCGTCCTGTCCGTCATCGCCCCTCCTCGCCTTGACACGCATCCAAGCTGACGAGGCATGCAGTGCCATGTTGGCTAACTAGCTGCTGTGTTGGCGCGGTGGTAGAGCCTCCACGAAGATCTGCATGCCGCCATGCAGGCATCTACCTAGTTGGCAAGCTGGTCGTCGCACTGGAGTGGTGTTAAGGTGGCAAATCCTTGTCAGGTGCGGGCCTGGCTGTGGCCCCGCAATCATCCCCGGCAAGGCTTGCCATGGGCCTCGCGGTCGCCCCCGACAAGGGTCTTGCCAGGGGAGGCTTCCTCTTCTGGTCCCACATGGGCCTGCAAGCCATCAGTCTTCATGAAGATCTGCATGCTACTACGCATGCATTCCCAAGTCTTGGCCTTGATGTTGTCTATGGTGTTAAAGCTCTCAGTCTCAAGGGTGATGGCCTTGCTGGTGCTTCGCAGGTCGCCCCGGCAAGGAGCTTGCCGGGGCTACGCAAGCCATCCCGGCAAGGACGCTGCCAGGGGTAGTCCAGCTTGTCCTCTGCTCTTTGTTTACCGTCTTGAGTGTTTGTCTTGGTAGTTTTGTGTTTTGTCTTCTGCTGCCCTGCCAGGCCCTGCCGTAGGTGTGGCTACGACTGCCCATGCACAAGTAAGGGGTACAGAAGAGCCCATACTTTTGTACACCGACAGGAGCCCCCGGGCCTAGGCCACACATAAGCGCAAGGCGTAGTTGGGCCAGGCCCAAAGCAGTGTGCGGGCACACATGGAAGAGACTTAATTTCCACAATCTTCTTGTCAGTTGCGCTTCCCCACGATCCAAGTGAGGGCGTGAAATGGGTTCGTGCGTGGGACGGCCGCAATACGCTTGCGTCATCTCGCAGTCGATAGCAAAGAGGCGGTCCATGTTTCCCTCATAAAAAAGAGGAATTCACAGGGCCGCTACTGATTTACTAAGTGGACTTGGGTCATGGCATGCATGGCGTCGCACCCCACAATCACGGGCTGGAAAACGGTCACCCCACTTGTCCTTATGCCTCTGACCCGCTCGCCACGTGTCCCCCATGCCTTAGGAAGGGCAGGCGGTGGATGCGGAGGTCATGGGCATTAACGCCGAGGCATGAAACTAGGCTTCGCTGATTGGGGCAGCGGGTCGATCCCGATTCCCTGTGCTTTAGGAGGTTGCATTGGTCATACGGGATGGCCGCCCCTTGGGCTGGGAGGCTAGGCTTCGGCCATGCCCTTCTATAAAAAGTGAGAGGGACGGTGCCTTTCCACACTCGCCTTCTTCTCCTCCTTATGCTTAGTATCTTCCTTCCACTCGCCATGGTGAGAGGGCATGCTGGTGCTTTCATGGCGGCAACGAGGGCTTCTGCTCAACAGCGTGTACCTCCTCCTCCGGATCTCCCGGCGGCGAAGCCCGCCACGAGTGTTAGAGGAAGGGGATGAGGCCGAGGTCTCCGCGGTGCTCGGGAAATAGGAGGACGGGGCGGCCCGGCGGCTGCGCTTCTGCTGGCGACCCCTCCAATGGACGGCCATGTCGGAGATCAGCCTCGCGAGTTCTTCATCAGGCTGTACAAGCGTGTGTGCGGACATCTCCGCCTCCCTACCCCATTCGCTCGGGTGATGGAGTAGGACCCGTTACAGGCTTTGAGGCTGCACATGAGGGGCTGATGTCTACTACACAACCTTCTTCTTGTAGACGTTGTTGGGCCTGCAAGTGCACATGTTTGTACGACAGTAGCAAATTTCCCTCAAGTGGATGACCTAAGGTTTATCAATCCGTAGGAGGCGTAGGATGAAGATGGTCTCTCTCAAACAACCCTGCAACCAAATAACAAAGAGTCTCTTGTGTCCCCAACACACCCATTACAATGGTAGATTGTATAGGTGCACTAGTTCAGCGAAGAGATGGTGATACAAGTGCAATATGGATAGAAGATATAGGTTTTTGTAATCTGAAATAATAAAAACAGCAAGGTAACTAAAGGTAAAAGTGAGCGTAAACGGTATTGCAATGATACGAAACAAGGCCTAGTGTTCATACTTTCACTAGTGCAAGTTCTCTCAACAATAATAACATAGATAGATCATATAACAATCCCTCAACATGCAACAAAGAGTCACTCCAAAGCCACTAATAGTGGAGAACAAACGTAGCGATTATGGTAGGGTATGAAACCACCTCAAAATTATTCTTTCGGATCGATCTATGAAAGAGTTCGTACTAGAATAACACCTTAAGACACAAATCAACCAAAACCCTAATGTCACCTACATACTCCATTGTCACCTCAAGTATCCGTGGGCATGATTATACGATATGCATCACACAATCTCAGATTCATCCAACCAACACAAAGTACTTCAAAGAGTGCCCCAAAGTTTCTACCGGAGAGTCAAGAAAATGTGTGCCAACCCCTATGCATAGGTTCATGGGCGGAACCCGCAAGTTGGTCACCAAAACATACATCAAGTGGCATGTGATATCCCAATGTCACCACAGATAAACACGGCAAGATATACATCAAGTGTTCTCAAATAAAGACTCAATCCGATAAGATAACTTCAAGAGGGAAACTCGATTCATCACAAGAGAGTAGAGGGAGAAGAAACATCATAAGATCCAACTATAATAGCAAAGCTCGCGATACATCATGATCGTGCCATAGAGAGAACACGAGAGAGAGAGAGAGAGAGAGAGAGAGAGAGAGAGAGAGAGATCAAACACATAGCTACTGGTACATACCCTCAGCCCGAGGGTGAACTACTCCCTCCTCGTCATGGAGAGAGCCGGGATGATGAAGATGGCCACCGGTGATGGGTTCCCCCTCCGGCAGGGTGCCGGAACAGGCTCCTGAGAGGTTTTTGGTGGCTACAAAGGCTTGCAGCAGCGGAACTCCCGATCTATCTTGATATTCGATGGTTTTAAGGTACGTAGGGTTATATAGGCGAAAGAAGTCGGTCGGGGGGTGCTCGAGGGGTGCACGAGACAGGGGGGGCGCGGCCCCTATCTCCTGGGCTCCTCGAGTATCTTCTGACATGAACTCCAAGTCTCCAGGATGATATTCTTCCAAAAAATCACGTTGCCGAAGGTTTCATTCCGTTTGGACTCCGTTTGATATTCCTTTTCTTCGAAATACTAAAACAGGCAATAAAATAGCAATATGGGCTGGACCTCCGGTTAGTAGGTTAGTCCCAAAAATGATATAAATGTGTAAAATAAAGCCCATAAACATCCAAAAGGGGTAATATAATAGCATGGAACAATAAAAAATTATAGATACGTTGGAGACGTATCAAGCATCCCCAAGCTTAATTCCTGCTCGTCCTCGAGTAGGTAAATGATAAAAAAGAAATTTTGATGTGGAATGCTACCTAGCATAATTCTCAATATAATTTTCTTTATTGTGGCATGAATGTTCAGATCCAAATGATACAAAATAAAAGTTCATATTAACATGAAAATGGTGATACTTCAAGCATACTAATCAAAGTAATCATGTCTTCTCAAAATAACATGGCCAAAGAAAGTTATCCCTACAAAATCATATAGTCTGGTTGTTGCTCTGTCTTCATCACACAAAGTATTTAATCATGCACAACCCCTATGACAAGCCAAGAAATTTTTTCATACTTTAATAATCTCAAACTCTTTCAACTTTCACGCAATACATGAGCGTGAGCCATGGACATAGCACTATATGTGGAATAGAATGGTGGTTGTGGAGAAGACAAAAAAGGAGAAGATAGTCTCACATCAACTAGGCGTATCAACGGGCTATGGAGATGCCCATTAATAGATATCAATGTGAGTGAGTAGGGATTGCCATGCAACGGATGCACTAGAGCTATAAATATATGAAAGATCAACAAAAGAAACTAAGTGGGCGTGCATCCAACTCGCTTGCTCACGAAGACCTAGGGCACTTTTGAGGAAGCCCGTCATTGGAGTATAAAAGCCAAGTTCTATAATGAAAAATTCCCACTAGTATATGAAAGTGACAACATATGAGACTCTCTATCATGAAGATCATTGTGCTACTTTGAAGCACAAGTGTGGAAAAAGAGATAGTAGCATTGTCCCTTCTCTCTTTTTCTCTCATTTTATTTTTTTCTCTTTTTTTCTTTTTTCTTTTTTTTCTTTGGCCATTCTTTTTTTTCCTTTTGGCCTTTCTCTTTTTTTGTAAAGTCCAAAGTCTCATCCCGACTTGTGGGGGAATCATAGTCTTCATCATCCTTTCCTCACTAGGACAATGCTCTAATAATGAAAATCATCACACTTTTACAACTCAAGAATTACAACTCAAAGCTAGAACAAGGTATGACTCTATATGAATGACTCCGGCGGTGTACCGGGATATGCAACGAATCAAGAGTGACATGTATGAAAATTATGAAGGTGGCTTGCCACAAATACAATGTCAACTACATGATCATGTAAAGAGCAATATGACAAAAGTAATGCGTGTCATATGAACGGAACGGCGGAAAGTTGCATGGCAATATATCTCGGAATGGCTATGGAAATGCCATAATAGGTAGGTATGGTGGCTGTTTTGAGGAAGGTATATGGTGGGTGTATGGTACCGGCAAAAGTTGCGCGGCACAAGAGAGGCTAGCAATGATGGAAAGGTGAAAGGGTGCGTATAATCCATGGACTCAACATTAGTCAAAAGAACTCATATACTTGTTGCAAAAATTTAGAAGTCATCAAAAACCAAAGCACTACGGTGCATGCTCCTAGGGGGATAGATTGGTAGGAAAAGACCATCGCTCGTCCCCGACCGCCACTCATAAGGAAGACACTCAATAAATAAAATTGTGCTCCAACTTCATCACAAAGCGGTTCACCATACGTGCATTCTACAGGAATCAAAAACTTCAACACAAGCATTCTTTAAATTCATAATCACCCAACTAGCATAACTTTAATATCACTACCTCCATATCTGAAAACAATTATCAAGCATCAAATTGATCATAGCATCCAATTCTTTTCCTATGATAGTTTCTATTATACCAAACTTGGATGCTCATCATTCTAGGACCAACTTCGTAACCATAGCAAATACCATGCTGTTCTAAAAGACTCTCAAAATAATATAAGTGAAGCATGAGAGACTAGAAATTTCTACAAAATATAACCACCACCGTGCTCTAAAAGATATAAGTGATGCACTAGAGCAAAAGACAAACTACTCCGAAAGATATAAGTGAAGATCAATGAGTAGTTGAATAATCGTGCAACTATGTGAAGACTCTCTAACATTAAGGAATTTCAGATCTTGGTATTGTATTCAAACAGAAAGCAAAACAAAATAAAAGAAAATGATGCTCCAAGCAAAACACATATCATGTGGTGAATAAAAATATAGCTCCAAGTAAAGTTACCGATGAACGAAGACGAAAGAGGGGATGCCTTCCGGGCATCCCCAAGCTTAGGCTCTTGGTTGTCTTTGAATATTACCTTGGGGTGCCTTGGGCATCCCCAACCTTAGGATCTTGCCACTCCTTATTCCATAGTCCATCGAATCTCTACCCAAAACTTGAAAACTCCACAACACAAAACTCAACAGAAAACTCGTAAGCTTCGTTAGTATAAGAAAATAAAACCACCACTTAGGTACTGTAGTTAACTCATTCTAAATTCATATTGGTGTAATATCTACTGTACTCCAACTTATCTATGGTTCATACCCTCCGATACTACTCATAGATTCATCAAAATAAGTAAACAACACATAGAAAACAGAATCTGTCAAAAACAGAATAGTCTGTAGTAATCTGTATCAAACGTATACTTCTGAAACTCCAAAAATTCTACAAAATTAGGAAGTCCTAAGAAATGTGTGTACCAATCCAGAGAAAAAATAATCAGATTGGAAGAATGCTTCTGTGAATTAACAAAACTAATTTACTGGGTGCAAAAGTTTCTGATTTTCAGCAGGATCAACACAACTATCACCGTAAGCCATCCTAAAGGTCTTACTTGGCACTTTATTTAAACAAAAGCTATAAAACATGATTACTACAGTAGCATAATCATGTGAACACACAAAAATAGTAAGGATAAATATTGGGTTGTCTCCCAGCAAGCGCTTTTCTTTAATGCCTTTCTAGCTAGGCATAATGATGGCAATGATGCTCACATAAAAGATAAGAGTTGAAACATAACGGGAGCATCATAAAGCATATGACTAGCACATTTAAGTCTAACCCACTTCCTATGCATAGGGATTTTGTGAGCAAACAACTTATGGGAACAATAATCAACTAGCATAGGAAGGTAAAATAAGCATAGCTTCAAGATTTTAAGCACATAGAGAGGAAACTTGATATTATTACAATTCCTACAAGCATATATTCCTCCCTCATAATAATTTTCAGTAGCATCATGAATGAATTTAACAATATAAACAACACCTAAAGCATTCTTTTCATGATCTACAAGCATAGAAAATTTACTACTCTCCACATAAGCAAAGTTCTTCTCATTCGGAATAGTGGGAGTATCATAAGAGACTTGAACACTAAAAATTGTTTCCACATTAAAAGGGTAATGTTCAGAAAAAGGTTAATCATGACAAGATTTATAAATATAATCATCACTACTTTTTATAGCATAAGTTTCATCACAATAATCATCATAAGTAGCAACTTCGTTCTCATCATAATCGATTGAAACCTCTCCCAAGATAGTGGAATCACTAAATAAAGTTGACACTCTTCCAAATCCACTTTCATATTCATCACAATAAGATTCAACATCCTCTAAAATAGTGGGATCACTACTTCCTAAAGTTGACACTCTTCCAAACCCACTTTCATCAATATAATCATCATAGGTAGGAGGCATGCTATCATCATAACAACTTTGCATATCAAAACTTGGGATGCTAAAAATATCATCTTCATTAAACGAAGCATCCCCAAGCTTGGGACAAACATTAATTTCAGCAAGTATATTCTCAAATATTTCATCCTCATCAAACATAGCTTCCCCAAGCTTGGGTCTTTTCATATCATAAGCATAATCACTCTCATCATTAATAGTATGGATAGCACCAAAAGTATAGCAATTATCATCATCACAATGAGTAGTAGGAGCAACATCATTTGGGATGGATACCTTTTTACCTTTGTTGCCCCTTCTTTTCCTTTTCTTTTTCACATTATGTGTGGGTTCAACCTTCCTCTTTGAGCTCCTTATTGACGAGATTGGTGGAATAGAAAGCTCCTCATCGTTACCTGATTCATCATAAGAAATAATAGGAGGATATTGGGAAGTCTCTTCCCTTTCATTAGTATTCTCATCATCTTCTATTTGCTTTCTTTTCTTTAGGTAATTGGCAATATAAGGATTTTCAATGCAATTCACCACACAATATAAATAAATCTTCTCTAGATCAATATTAAGGAATTTCTTATGGGCAAATTCTGGAAGGTCCTTAAGTAAACGTTTCAATTCTTCATAACCAAAAAGCAAGCTAAGTTCATTGTAATGAGCAAGGGAGATCAAATCATCACAATTTTTGGACACGATTCGATCATGAAACAATTTGCATAGGAGATGTAAATGACCATGTTCATTGCAAAGTTCACAAGAAAGGCAAAGGAAATTCAAATTTTCAGCACTTACATTTAGCCTTTCTTGCAACCATTTAGTTTCTAAATGCTTATGCTTCTTGCAATATATATCTTCTCTATTTGGTGTGTTCATGCAAACATGCACTCCACAAAAGTTGACATGCTCATAAGAGATATTTTCATCATGACTAGAGCAATCATCATTTGTACTATGGATATTCAAGGAGTTTATACTAACAACATTGCAATCATGCTCATCATTCAAAGATTCAGTACCAAGCATTTTAATGCACTCTTCTTCTAGCACTTGAGCACAATTTTCCTTTCCATCAAACTCATGAAAGATATTAAAAATACGAAGCGTAAGAGACAAACTTAACTCCATTTTTTTGTAGTTTTCTTTTATAAACTAAACTAGTGATAAAACAAGAAACAAAAATATTCGATTGCAAGATCTAAAGACATACCTTCAAGCACTCACCTCCCCGGCAACGGCGCCAGAAAAGAGCTTGATGTCTACTACACAACCTTCTTCTTGTAGACGTTGTTGGGCCTGCAAGTGCATAGGTTTGTAGGACAGTAGCAAATTTCCCTCAAGTGGATGACCTAAGGTTTATCAATCCGTAGGAGGCGTGGGATGAAGATGGTCTCTCTCAAACAACCCTGCAACCAAATAACAAAGAGTCTCTTGTGTCCCCAACACACCCAATCCAAGGGTAGATTGTATAGGTGCACTAGTTCGGCGAAGAGATGGTGATACAAGTGCAATATGGATAGAAGATATAGGTTTTTGTAATCTGAAATAATAAAAACAGCAAGGTAACTAAAGGTAAAAGTGAGCATAAACGGTATTGCAATGATAGGAAACAAGGCCTAGGGTTCATACTTTCACTAGTGCAAGTTCTCTCAACAATAATAACATAGATAGATTATATAACAATCCCTCAACATGCAACAAAGAGTCAATCCAAAGCCACTAATAGCGGAGAACAAACGTAGAGATTATGGTAGGGTACAAAACCACCACAAAGTTATTCTTTCGGATCGATCTATGAAAGAGTTCGTACTAGAATAACACCTTAAGACACAAATCAACCAAAACCCTAATGTCACCTACATACTCCATTGTCACCTCAAGTATCCGTGGGCATGATTATATGATATGCATCACACAATCTCAGATTCATCCAACCAACACAAAGTACTTCAAAGAGTGCCCCAAAGTTTCTACCGGAGAGTCAAGAAAACGTGTGCCAACCCCTATGCATAGGTTCATGGGCGGAACCCACAAGTTAGTCACCAAAACATACATCAAGTGGCACGTGATGTCCCATTCTCACCACAGATAAACACGGCAAGACATACATCAAGTGTTCTCAAATAAAGACTCAATCCGATAAGATAACTTCAAGAGGGAAACTCAATTCATCACAAGAGAGTAGAGGGGGGAGAAACATCATAAGATCCAACTATAATAGCAAAGCTCGCGATACATCAAGATCGTGTCATAGAGAGAACACGAGAGAGAGAGAGAGAGATCAAACACATAGCTACTGGTACATACCCTCAGCCCCGAGGGTGAACTACTCCCTCCTCGTCATGGAGAGTGCCGGGATGATGAAGATGGCCACCGGTGATGGGTTCCCCCTCCGGCAGGGTGCCGGAATGGACTCCCAAGAGGTTTTTGGTGGCTACAGAGGCTTGCGGCGGCGGAACTCCCGATCTATCTTGATATTCGATGGTTTTAGGGTACGTAGGGTTATATAGGCGAAAGAAGTCGGTCGGGGGGATGCTCGAGGGGTCCACGAGACAGGGGGCACGCCCTGTAGGGGGGGCTATCTCCTGGGCTCCTCGAGTATCTTCTGACGTGAACTCCAAGTCTCCAGGATGATATTCTTCCAAAAAATCATGTTGCCGAAGGTTTCATTCCGTTTGGACTCCGTTTGATATTCCTTTTCTTCGAAATACTGAAACAGGCAATAAAACAGCAATATGTGTTGGGCCTCCGGTTAGTAGGTTAGTCCCAAAAATGATATAAATGTGTAAAATAAAGCCCATAAACATCCAAAAGGGGTAATATAAAAGCATGGAACAATCAAAAATTATAGATACGTTGGAGACGTATCAAGGGCTGCGGGAATGGCAGCATGTGGGTCGACGTTGACTTCCCCGCCCCTCACGTCATGTATCTTCGCTGTGGGTGGGAAACTTCTACACGTGCCCATAGCTTGTCGGAGGGGCATGTTTTCCAGTTCAAGTTAATGGAGAACGGCTTGCTCTGCATCAAGGTCTTCGGGAGCTCAGGAATCCACTTAGGGTGCTGCGTGGAGAGTTCCACCAACGACGAAAGCTTCTCCTCGAGCGACAGTGACAAGGAGGACAGCACCAGCGACGACGACGGCAGCGGCGGGAGGACAACGAATCCGACTCCAGCTGACCATCAGTGGAAGCACCATCACCTGCTCCGCCTCCTCCCCTGACAACACGCCTTGCCGGGGGTTGCGTCATGCTGACTCTAGCATCGGTGCTCAACGGGCTACCCCACCAAGCTCTCCATCGACGAGTTCCCCATGCCCGTCTCCATCTTCTCTTGTCGTGCCTGGGGAGGAAAAGGGCAAGAACGGGGATTACGGGGAACTTATCTTCTTTTAATTTGTAGGCACTTGCCAAGTCTTAACTTTCTAGATAATGTAATCTCCAGAGCGCATGCTTATGCTCTGTAACATTTGTACTTGCATCAGCATATCAATGAAAAAGATGAGCTTTTGCCGGGATCCCATGCATGTATACGTCCATGCAGGGGCGAATGCCTCCTTAATAAAAATAAATGAGTTTTCCCGGCGAGCTACCTTGTCGGTGCCCTTTGCGCCTGCCAGAGAATCTCATCTGTCGGGTTATAGACAAAGGGCCCACCCCCTACCAACCTCTTTTTATCAAAGGCTATTGCGATCATCCTGGCCGAAGTAGCGTTTGAGCCAGGGATGAGAGCACCTAAGTCTAAAAAGGGTGGCGAGGTTCTCTAATGCACAAGTCACAGGTTACGAACATAAGTGGGCAAAGGGGTGAACTTTATCTGTTTGGTTTGCCAGGGACGACGTGTCGGGCAGTCTTCTTAACTTCTTGCCAGAGCCAAGTTCACGACAGGAACGGTGGAACCGAGCGTCTTTACTATGGCTAGAAAGAAGAGAAGATAGGAGCATTGAACCTTAGCAGTCCATTAGTATCTGCTGGAACTAAAGTATGATATCCTGGATAAGCATGGATGTACGTATATATATAAAACATGGAAAACACAGGAAACTGTAGATACTAAGAGTTATCTGGTTGTGCATAGGGTCTGCGCCTAGCTCTGTACATAGGGTTACATGCCTTGCCGGCAAGGCTAGTACAAAAGGGGGTTGCTGGGGCCCCCGGCAACCGTGCCCTATGGGTAAAACTTGCGAAGATGTTTGATATTCCAGGAGTTGCTCACCGGAATGCCATCTTTGGTCTCCAGGCAGACTGCACCGGGCCTGGTGACTCGTATTACCAGATAAGGGCCCTCCCACTTTGGCGTCAACTTGTTTGAATTCTTGGCGGACTGAACACGCCAAAGAACAAGGTCACCTTCCTCAAGGCTTCGGGCATGAACCTTGCGGCTGTGATAGCGGTGCAAGGCTTACTGGTAGCGAGCGGCTCACACAGCAGCCCGAATATGATCATCCTCAAGGAGTGTTGCATCATCTTGGTGCAACTGCTCTTGCTCAAGCTCATCATAAGCGAGCACTTGAGGTGACCCGTATATGAGTTCCATGGGGAGAATTGCTTCTGCCCCATATACCAGGGCAAAGGGTGTCTGTCCAGTGGCTCGATTCGGTGTCATTCTGATTGACCAAAGAACCGTTGGCAATTCATCAAATCAGCGTCTTCCACACTTGCGTAGCCTGTCAAAAGTTCTTGTTTTGAGGCCTCGCAATACTTCAACATTTTCCCTTTCTGTCTGGCCGTTGCGTCTTGGGTGAGCAATGGAAGCAATGCAAACTTTGTTGTAAAGGTCTTGGATATACTGCCTGAAGGTGCGGCTCGTGAACTGTGTGCCGTTGTCAGTGATGACCCTGTTTGGCATACCAAAATGGCAAACGAGTCCCTTTCTCACTAGCTCCACTTCCGGCCACTTTGTGAACTTTTCAATCGCAATGTACGAGTACTCAAAGCCCCCGACAGCACGAGAAAAGGGGCCCAGTATGTCGAGCCCCAGACCGAGAATGGCTAGGAAAGAGGAATTGTTTGAAGAGCCTAGGCTGGTTGATGAAGCTTCTTTGAATGGAACTGGCACGCTAACACTTGGTTACTAGTGCAGTTGCATCCTGGAGGGCGGTGGGCCAGAAGAAACCTTGTCGGAATGCTTTGCCGGCAAGGGCTCTCGATCCTGTGTGGGAGCCACATATGCCTCCATCTATCTCTGCCAACGTCTCTAGTTCGTCCTCCCGTGGAATACACTTCAATTTCATGTTGTTCGGTCTCCTTCTGTATAGGATACCATCCACAAACTGGTACATGCTGGACCAACGGGCTACTTATTCTGCTTCTTCCTTCTCCTCAGGGAGCTCCCCTGTTTGGAGGAAATGAACAGTATGGTGCGCCCATGCCGAAGCCTGAGGCTCGACGACAAGGACTAAAGGCATGTCTTCTGCTGCAGGGTCAGCTGTCTCTATGGCAAGGGCTTGGGGCCCTACCGAAGGCCGCTGCTCCCTGGCAAGCTTGGGGTACCCGGCAACTTCCTTGTCGGTGGCTCCTGGGAGCTCAGCGGGAAAGTACTTGTCGGGGCCTGCTTTCCTTTGCTTGTTCTGTCCTGCTGATGATTCAACGGATGGCTGGGTTAATTGAAGCACAAAGGTACCTGGTTCCACAGGCAACTTGAGGGCAGTGCATTTTGACAAGTCATCGGCAATGCTGTTCTCTACTCAAGGAACATGCTCTGCTTGCAAACCGTCAAAGCGCTCCTCCAACTTCCTCACTTCATCCACGTAGGCCTCCATCAGCGGGCTCTGATAATCCTTGTTGACTTGTTTGACGACAAGTTGCGAATCACCTCCGACGATGAGCTTCCTGATTCTGAGGCCTGCCGCGATCCTGAGACCGGCAAGCAGTCCCTCATATTCTGCAGTGTTTTTCATTGACCTTTCCCGGGGGAAATGCATCTGGACTACGTACTTGAGGCGCTCTCTGGTGGGCCCGATGAGTAACATGCCGACACCAGCACCTTGCAACAAGAAAGCCCCATTGAGGGAGTCCTGGATTAGGGGGTGTCCGGATGGCCGGACTATGACCTTTGGCCGGACTCCCGGACTATGAAGATACAAGATTGAAGACTCCGTCCCATGTCCGGATGGGACTTTCCTTGGCGTGGAAGGCAAGCTTGGCGATACGATATGAAGATCTCCTCCCATTGTAACCGACTCTGTGTAACCCTAGCCCTCTCCGGTGTCTATATAAACCGGAGAGTTTTAGTCCGTAGGACGAACAACAATCATACCAGAGGCTAGCTTCTAGGGTTTAGCCTCTCTGATCTCGTGGTAGATCCACTCTTGTACTACCCATATCATCAATATTAATCTAGCAGGAGTAGGGTTTTACCTCCATCGAGAGGGCCCGAACCTGGGTAAAAACATCGTGTCCCTTCTCTCCTGTTACCATCCGCCTAGATGCACAGTTCGGGACCCCCTACCCGAGATCCACCGGTTTTGACACCGACATTGGTGCTTTCATTGTGAGTTCCTCTGTGTCGTCACCTTTAGGCCCGATGGCTTCTTCGATCATCAATCACGACGAGGTCCAGGGTGAGACTTTTCTCCCCGGACAGATCTTCATATTCGGCGGCTTCGTACTATGGGCCAACTCGCTTGGCCATCTGGAGCAGATCGAAAGCTACGCCCCTGGCCATCAGGTCAGGTTTGGAAGCTTAAACTACACGGCCGACATCCTCGGGGACTTGATCTTCGACAGATTCGAGCCACGGCAGAGGGCACGCACTATCTCGATGGGCATGATCTAGCTTTGCCGCCGGACA
This sequence comes from Triticum dicoccoides, assembly GCF_002162155.2. Lineage (NCBI taxonomy): Eukaryota > Viridiplantae > Streptophyta > Magnoliopsida > Poales > Poaceae > Triticum > Triticum dicoccoides. The sequence goes on from NC_041389.1 coordinate 246,609,009, forward strand.
GTGCCCAGAGCGCCGCTCAGGTGTCCGCTCCGACCATTAGCCCGGAGCCGACTGCGCTAGCCAGGGACGGACGGTTGGACGACGCCCCAGGAGCCGCAATCTCTACGGCGATAGAGCCGAATACCAGCCTAGTCCTTTGCAAGGCCCGTGACTCCAAGGTGCCGGACTCCGTTCCGGACTCCGAATCTTCCGCACCCCTTCCGATCGAACCCGATTGGGCTCCGATCATGGAGTTCACCACCGCGGACGTCTTTCAGCACTCGCCTTTTGGCGATATCCTGAATTCACTAAAGTCTCTCTCTTTGTCAGGAGAGCCCTGGCCGAACTACGGTCAGCATGGTTGGGATATGGACGACGAAGAAATTCGAGGCCCACCCACCACCCACTTCGTAGCCACTGTCGACGATTTAACCGACATGCTTGACTTTGACTCCGAAGACATCGACGGTATGGACGCCGATGAAGGAGACGACCAAGAACCAGCACCTATAGGGAACTGGAAAGCCACCTCGTCATATGACATATACATGGTGGACACCCCCAAAGCAGGGGATGGCGAGGAAAAAACGGAGGATGACCCCTCCAAGAAGCAACCCAAGCGCCGACGTCAGCGGCGCCGCTCTAAGTCCCGCCAAAGCAAAAACGGCTATTCCGGCACCGGAGATAACAACATGCCGGATAGTGCCGAAGATAACCCCCTCCAGCAGGATTCAGTGTAGGAGGACGAAGGAGCCAGCCCTCATGAGAGAGCGGCCGACAGAGAGGTTGAGGACGACAACTATATGCCTCCCTCCAAAGACGAGGCAAGCCTCGACGACGACGAATTTGTCATGCCAGAGGATCCCGTCGAACAAGAGCATTTCAAACGCAGGCTTATGGCCACGGCAAGCAGCCTCAAGAAAAAACAGCAGCAACTTAGAGCTGACCAAGACTTGCTAGCCGACAGATGGACCGAAGTCCTAGCGGCCGAAGAGTATAAACTCGAGCGCCCCTCCAAGAGCTACCCAAAGCGCAGGCTGCTACCCCAACTGGAGTAGGAAGCAACTAAACCTACATCACCAGCGTACGATGCGCCCGGTCGGCCACCCCGTGGCCGCGACAGAGAGGCCTTCAGGCCCTCAACCCAAGCCGCACCCCGGCACCGCCCAAGACATACCAGAGTACGGGGAGACACAACAGATCTGCGAGACATATTGGAGAATAAGGCAAGGCAAACAAGATCGATCTACGGATCACATGGGCGCCCCGCTTCACGTGATGCTAGCCGTCACGCCGGACATGACAAGTACGGCCAGGCCGAATACAACAGACCAAGCTCATTTGAGCTGCGTCGTGATATAGCCCAATACAGGGGCGCCGCACACCCACTATGCTTCACAAACGAAGTAATGGATCATCAAATCCCCGAGGGCTTTAAACCCGTGACCATCGAATCATACGATGGCACAACAGATCCTGCGGTATGGATCGAGGATTATCTCCTTCATATCCACATGGCCCGTGGTGATGATCTACATGCCATCAAATACCTCCCGCTCAAGCTTAAAGGACCAGCTCGACATTGGCTTAACAGCCTGCCAGCAGAGTCAATTAGTTGTTGGGAGGACCTGGAATCCACATTCCTTGACAACTTCCAGGGCACTTATGTGCGACCACCAGACGCTGATGACCTAAGCCACATAATCCAGCAGCCAGAGGAATCGGCCAGGCAATTCTGGACACGGTTCCTAACTAAGAAAAATCAAATAGTCGACTGTCCGGACGCCGAGGCCATTGCTGCCTTCAGGCACAACATCCGAGATGAATGGCTTGCCCGGCACCTAGGACAGGAAAAGCCGAAATCTATGGCAGCCCTCACGACACTCATGACCCGCTTTTGTGCGGGAGAAGACAGCTGGCTAGCTCGCAGCAATAACATAACCAAGATCCCTGGCAATTCGGATATGAAGGACAACAATGGCAGGTCACGTCGCAACAAGCACAAGCACCACATTAACGGCAACAATACTGAGGATACGGCAGTCAACGCCGGATTCAGAGGCTCTAAAACCGGTCAGCGGAAGAATCCATTCAAAAGAAACCCTCCGGGCCCATCCAACTTAGACCGGATACTCGACCGCTCGTGCCAGATACACGGCACCCCCGAACAAGCAGCCAACCACACCAACAGGGATTGTTGGGTGTTCAAGCAGGCAGGCAAGTTAAGTGCCGAAACCAGAGACAAGGGGCTGCGTAGCGATAACGAGGAGGAGCCCCAGCCGCCGAACAACAGAGGACAGAAGGGATTCCCCCCGCAAGTGCGGACGGTGAACATGATATACGCAACCCACATCCCCAAAAGGGAGCGGAAGCATGCTCTCAAGGACGTCTATGCGTTGGAGCCAGTCGCCCCAAAGTTCAACCCATGGTCCTCCTGCCCGATCACTTTTGATCGAAGGGACCAACCCACTAGCATCCGTCACGACGGATTCGCCGCATTGGTCCTAGACCCGATCATATACGGATTTCACCTCACCAGAGTCCTGATGGACGGCGGCAGCAGCCTGAACCTGCTTTATCAGGATACAATGCAAAAAATGGGTATAGATCCCTCAAGGATTAAACCCACAAAGACAACCTTTAAAGGCGTCATACCAGGTGTAGAAGCCAGCTGTACAGGCTCGGTTACACTCGAAGTGGTCTTCGGATCCCCGGATAATTTCCGAAGCGAAGAGTTAATCTTCGACATAGTCCCATTCTGCAGTGGCTATCAAGCCCTGCTCGGACGAACCGCATTTGCAAAATTCAATGCGGTGCCGCACTACGCATATCTCAAGCTCAAGATGCCAGGAACTCACGGAGTCATCACGGTAAACGGAAACACCGAACGCTCTCTCCGAATGGAGGAGCACACGGCGGCCCTGGCGGCGGAAGTACAGAGTAGCCTCTCAAGGCAATTCTCCAATCCAGGCATCAAACGTCCGGATAACGTCAAGCGAGCCCGAAGTAACCTACAACAAATCCGGTTGGCACGTCCCGAGCAAGCATAGCAGTGCGGCCCCAACCCCAGCCCTCGCCAGATGGTGATATTGGTACCACGCGTACATAATTACGCCTTAGAGATATCATGGGCATAAGGGGAGGGGCACAACTACGGCACGCCCAGAATGCGGCTCAACCGCACTAAGGGGCTCCCTATTCCGTCGTTTCCTTTTTATACACTTTCAGGACCCAACTATTCGGAAGGCCTGTCCGGCAACACACTCGCCGAACATACGATGCAACAGCCAGGGAGAAAACAAGCCGCGTTAAATGTCCAGGTGGTCTCTATAACGAGCTTAATACCTGTTTTACTTAAAATCCCGCAGCTTGCCCCTGGAGGGGGACATGTGAAATAATCTCATCTCTTGCTTATCGCACTACTTGTATCGTTCTGCTTTCGCAGCAACCCTTTTTTAATAAACAATACATAGCTCTTATCTATTATTGTACTCATTCATTTTTTATATATACAAATATGTTCAGTCATGACATTCTGCAACCATACACTTTGGTACGGCCAATACACCAGGGGCTTAAGCACCCCATAACATGGTGTGAGAAGACCGAACACTCTCATGAGTGCGGCACCCCGAACTTATAGCACTATATGCATCGGCTCTGAATCATGTCTTTGGTCAATAGTTGGGTTTGCCTGGCTCCCATGTTTTGGTACCTTACGTTCTGCAATGTTGGCTAAGGTAGCGCTGGGAGAACTACTGTGATTGTGCCCCAGTTGAGCTGGGTTAACACCTCAGTAGAGAAAGCTAAAACTGACCGTCATGATAGTGCGAGAGACCGGTCGCTGTTCGCGAGGTTTTTTGAGTCCTTAAAGACTTATGCCGCTTAGAGCGAGGAACGGGACTTATCCGGCCTAGGCGTGGATAGCGCCTCGAACTCGGTCTTCCGAATACTAGGGGCTTCGCCGAAATTTAAAATTATAGAATTCTATGGCCAAGTGAGAGTGATAAAGCATTATAAGTCCGACGGCCTGGTTCGTTGTGCTGAGCGCCTCCCTAGATGGACCCAAGAATGGGAACAAGAGCGCTCAGGTTTATCCCGAACACCCCAGCACTCGTGGCATGGGGGTCGAAGCCGACGACTTGCATCTTTCAGATTTGATAAACGGCCGCACAGAAGGTAATATTTCAAATTAACAAGCGTTGCTTAATGCATATGAACAAAGTTTTCAGCGTATAGGATACGATGCGAGTCTACTAAAAAATTACATCTTTGGAGCATTCGTCCGCTATACAGCGAGCACCCTTCAGGACGCCCTTATAATACATCTCGGGCGTGCGATACTCCTTGCCCGGCGGTGGCGCGTCCGTCAAAAGCTTCTCAACGTCCAGCTTGCCCCAGTGCACTTTAGCACGGGCAAGGGCCCGACGGGCACCTTCGATACAGACAGAGCGCTTGACGACCTCAATCCACGGACACGCGTCCACCAGCCGCCGCACCAGACCGAAGTAGCTCCCAGGCATGGCTTCTCCAGGCCACAGCCGAGCTATGAGGCCCTTCATGGCCTGTTCGGCCACCTTGTGGAGCTCGACCAGTTGCTTCAGCTGGTCGCTCAGGGGCACCGGATGTTTGGCCTCAGCATACTGAGACCAGAACACCTTTTCCGTCGAGCTCCCCTCTTCGACTCGGTAGTATGCGGCGGCATCAGACACACTGCGGGGCAGATCGGCGAACACTCCTGGAGAACTCCGGATTCAGGTAAGTAGCAGATAATTAACTTTTATATTCTTGCTTTGCATAAAGAATGCCTTACCCGCCGCTATCTTCTTCATCGCCTCGATCTCCTGGAGGGCCTTCTGGGCTTCGGCCTTAGCGGTCTTGGCACTCTCAAGAGCCAAGGCGAGCTTGGACTCTCGAGTCTTCGAGTCACACTCCAAACCCTCGTGTTTTTTCACGAGAGCCTGGAGCTCTTGCCGCACCTCCGCCACCCGCGCCTCCTGCTTCTCTCGCTCGGTGCGCTCCAAGGCCGCACTGTTTTCGGCCTTGGAGACCGCCTCCTTCAGGGTCGCCACCTCGGCTATGGCCCCTACAACATTTACGTTGGTCCTGTCATTATTTGCAACCAAGTATTTCTATATACATTTCATTGCGGTATTACATACCCTCCTTGTCCTCGAGCTGCTTCTTGGCACGGCCGAGCTCGTTCTTGGACTGCTCGAGGTTCTCCTTCAAGGCATTGACCTCCGCAGTCAGTGCGGCAGAGGTCAGCAGCGTAGCCTGCATTCCCATATTGACATATTTTTATTAGACTCCTGCGTATATCTTTTTAGATCCTCAGCTCGGCTTTTCTTTATGAACGCCGAACTGAGCATCAGGGGCTACTGTCTATGCGGTAACATGTTTATATGTTTTTTAACACATACCTCAAAGCCTGTTAACAGGCTTGTACAGGCTTCTGTCAGCCCGCTCTTGGCGGACTGAACCTTCTGAATCACCGCACTCATCACAGTGCGGTGTTCTTCGTCGATGGAGGCGCCGTTAAGCACCTCCAGCAAATTGTCCGGCGCCTCCGGATGGACGGGGGTCGCCGGCGTTGTAGGCTTGCCCTTCTTATGAAGGCGCCGCCTATTGGACTCTGGAACCATTGATGGTTCCGGAGCAGTGTCCGGCCCGGGGCCGGACTTAGATCCCTTTGGGGCTTTACCCCCTTCGGGCCTGGAGTCCGGGAGATCGCCTTGCGGCGCCTCCAGGACCACCTCCTCCTGGTTTAGTCCCTTTCGGGACTCCACCTCGGCATGGTCCGCAGGGAGCGGGGAGGAGGCCGTCGGAAGTGAAGCGCTATTCACATCCAGCGAATTCAGGGAGCCGCTCGACGAATCGCCGAGCTGAGCTCTGGGCGGACTGCATAATTAAATTCGGCGTCAGAAAATGCCAAATAACAGAGAAGCGCCATAAGTTATTCGAATATCCGGATGCTTACGATTTTGCCAGGGGCTTGACCCTGGATGGCCATTCCTCCCCGCCGTCTTCGGCATCGGAGGCGTAGTGCGGCATAAGGGTCTTCCCCTTCTTGGACCCTCCGGCCTCCCCAGTTGGGGCAGCCTTTCTTTTCTTTCCTCCCCCCATTGGAGGGGGAGAGGCGTCTTCTTCTTCTTCTTCTTCTTCCTCCTTGTCTTCGGAGGCGGAGGGTGCGTCGGGGTTGTCGGGCGATGAATCCGACACCACCAGGCGCCGGGAGCTCTTTCGAGTCCCCGTGGCCTTCTTCTTGGCCTTCTTCTCCGGCACCACGTGAGGTGCCGGAACCAGCAGCTTCGTTAAGCGAGCGTCCACTGGGTCTTCGGGCAAGGGAGCCGGATAGTCGATCTGTCCGGCCTTCTTCTGCCAATCCTGTTAAAAATATGGGAGTTTAGATCCCGCATAGAATCAAATCTATGAAAAACAAATACCCCGTAAAGGGAAAATTAAGCTCACCGCGCTGGCTTGGCGCTTGGCGCAGAATCCGCGATCCTCGGTGACGGGAGGGGAGACCTCGGAGCTTTTGAATAGCACCTTCCAGGCATCCTCGTGCTTTGTGTCGAAAAGCCGAGACAGAGTCTGGTGCTGGGCCGGGTCGAACTCCCACAAGCTGAAAGCCCGTCGTTGACACGGGAGAATCCGGCGGAAGAGCATGACCTGGACTATGGTGACAAGTTTAACCTTCCTGCCGATCAGGTCTTTGATGCAGGTTTGAAGTCTGGTCACCTCCGCCGAATTACCCCATGACAGGCCCGTCTCTTTCCAAGATGTGAGCCGCGTGGGGATGCCAGATCAGAATTCGTGGGCCGCTGCCCATTCTGGGTCACGCGGCTCGGTGATATAGAACCACCCCGATTGCCACCCTTTGATAGTCTCTACGAAGGCGCCCTCGAGCCATGTAACGTTGGCTATCTTGCCCACCATGGCACCTCCGCACTCCGCTTGGCGGCCGCCCACGACCTTCGGCTTGACGCTGAAGATCTTCAGCCATAGGCCAAAATGAGGCTGGATGCGGAGGAAGGCCTCGCACATGACGATGAACGCCGAGATGTTGAGGATGAAGTTCGGGGCCAGATCACGGAAGTCCAGGCCGTAATAGAACATGAGCCCCCGGACGAACGAATGAAGAGGAAAACCCAGTCCGCGAAGGAAATGGGGAAGAAAAACAACCCTCTCATGGGGCCTGGGGGTGGGGATGAGTTTCCCCACATCTGGAAGCCGGTGCGCGATGTCGTCAGACAGGTATCCGGCCTTCCTCAGCTTTTTGATTTGCCCCTCCATGACGGAGGAGGCCATCCATCTACCTCCCGCTCCGGACATGATTGGAGAAGGTCGAGGTGGGAATTGCGGGTTTGGGCGTTAGAGCTCGAGCGCGCAGGGATGAATAAGCAAAGGAGGAAGAAGGCGTGAATGGAAAGGGCGGATTCTTATCCCCTTATATGGGTGGCCGAAACTACGAGCCCCCACCAGCCTAAATAAAACTCGCTTATCTCCCAAGTGCCGTGGTTAATGGCGCGGTTGGGTTACCCACGCCCGTACTGATGAGAATCCCGGAATAGGGGGACACGATCTCTGCTTTGACAAGACGTGCCAAGGAAACCGCCTCGCTAAACGCGCTGAGGTGGAATAGTGAAATGAATGAAAGCCTGGCTGTGGCGTGATGTCACGCTGCGGAATACGTCAGCAGATTAGATTGGTGCAAATATTATTCTCTCTACGGTGGCATGTGGAACTTGTTTTGCAGAGCCAGACACTATCCTGGTGTTCAACATCATCTATGAAATATTCGGAGGAGGAACCCGCCTTGCAATGCCGAAGATAACTTGCGCGTCGGACTCGTCGTCATTGAAGCCTGGTTTAGGGGCTACTGAGGGAGTCCTGGATTAGGGGGTGTCCGGATGGCCGGACTATGACCTTTGGTCGGACTCTCGGACTATGAAGATACAAGATTGAAGACTCCGTCCCGTGTCCGGATGGGACTTTCCTTGGCGTGGAAGGCAAGCTTGGCGATATGATATGAAGATCTCCTCCCATTGTAACCGACTCTGTGTAACCCTAGCCCTCTCCGGTGTCTATATAAACCAGAGAGTTTTAGTCCGTAGGACGAACAACAATCATACCATAGGCTAGCTTCTAGGGTTTAGCCTCTCTGATCTCGTGGTAGATCCACTCTTGTACTACCCATATCATCAATATTAATCAAGCAGGAGTAGGGTTTTACCTCCATCGAGAGGGCCCGAACCTGGGTAAAAACATCGTGTCCCTTATCTCCTGTTACCATCCGCCTAGACGCACAGTTCAGGACCCCCTACCCGAGATCCTCCGGTTTTGACACCGACACCCATCAAAGTACATAATCCAATGACTGCTTGCCTCTTTGCCGGGGAGAGTGGTTTCTTGGACTTCTTCGTCGGGCGTGGAGGTCCATTCTACTATGAACTCTGCCAAGGCTCTGCTCTTGATCGTCAAAGTGCTTTCAAACTTGAGGCCAAAGCTTGAAAGTTCCAACACCCACTCCACAATCCTCCTAGTTGCATCTGGGTTGTGCAAGATCCGTTGCAACGGGAGGCAAGTGACGACGGTGATCTCATGTGCTTGGAAATAGTGACGCAGCTTTCTCGAGGCCATAAGAAGGCCGAAAAGCAACTTCTTCATGCCAGAATACCTTGATCTAGCCCCCTGCAAGAGGGAGCTGGCAATATAAATTGGGTGTTGCACCACCTTCTTCTTTTGTCCTGCTTCGCTCACTTGCGCAGACTCTGTCTTGTCGGGACCGGGCTCTACCGGGGGTTCTGCCTTGCTGGCCCTAGCTCCTCATCTGACGGCCTCGCCGTTGCTGTTGCCTCTTCCTCAACTTCTCTCTGTGCCACTAGCGCGGCACTAACCACTTGATTCGTTCCTGCTAAATATAGCAGCAATGACTCTTGTGGTCTGGGCGCGACTAGTATCGGCGTAGAGGAGAGGTACCTCTTCAAATCTTGCAGTGCTGCCTATGCCTCCGGAGTCCATTTCATTGGACCCGCCTTTTTCAAAATCTTAAAAAAGGGGAGGGCGCGCTCAACAGATTTAGAGATGAACCTACTCAGGGCGGCAACGCAGCCATCAAGCCTACGAACATCCTTGACTCATCTGGGCGCCTCAATATGCTCAATCGCTTTGATCTTGTCGGGATTCGCTTCGATTCCGTGTTGAGACACAAAGAACCTAAGAAGTTTGCCGGATGGGACGCCGAACACACACTTCTCTGGGTTGAGCTTGAGGTTGATCTTGCGCAAATTTGCAAATGTTTCCTTCAGGTCCTGCACGAGCATGGCCTTGTCCTTGGTTTTGACCACTATGTCATCCATATAAGCTTCCATATTTCTATGTAGCTGGGGCTCACAACCAATTTGGACTGCTCGGGCGAATGTTGAACCAGCGCTTTTCAACCCAAAAGGCATTCGTACGAAACAGTACGTGCCACATGGGGTGATGAACGCGGTATTTTCTTCATCTTCCTTCTTCATGAAGATCTGATGGTATCCTGAGTAGGCGTCAAGGGACGACAGTAGGTCGCACCCGGCAGTGGAGTCCATTATCTGGTCGATGCGTGGCAATGGGAAAGGATCCTTTGGACATGCTTTATTGATATCAGTGTAGTCAATATATAGCCTGCATTTTCCATTCGCCTTTCACTGGGTTGGCCAACCACGTAGGGTGGAGCACTCCTTTGACCAAGCCTGCCGCTTCCAATTTCCTAATCTCCTCGATGATAAACTCTTGTCGCTCCAAAGCTTGCTTTCTGACCTTCTACTCGACGGGACGTGCATGGGGACAGATAGCAAGGTGGTGCTCAATCACCTCCCTGGGAAGGACGGGGATGTCGGATGCTTGACACGCAAACACATCGACATTCGCCCGCAGGAAGGCGACGAGCGCACTTTACTATTTGCTGTCGAGGGTGGAGCTTGTGGTAAAAGCTCCGCCCGTGCCATCCTCCTTGACGGTTACCTTCTTGGTTTCTGGTGGGGCCACCTTGGACTTATTGCTCTTGTCAGTAGAGCTCTCTAGCCCGTCCTCAGTGGGAATGCAGCACTCCGAAGAGGCGTGTTTGTTGGAGTGAGTGCAGGAGCCCTTGTCCGAGCCAGGAGTCTTGCTGGTCTTCTTTTTGGTGGCAGGAGCAAGTATCTTGGCGGCGGACACTGCAACTGCCTCTCAGTAGAGTTGGTCGGCACAAATGAGTGCATCCCTCTTGTCGCAGCTGACAGTGATGATGCTCATTGGGCCGGGCATCTTCAACTTGTTGTACGCGTAGTGTGATGCCGCCATGAACTTGGCTAGCGTCGGACGGCCAAGGATCCCGTTGTATGTCAACGGGATCTTGGCGACGTCGAAAACGATCCTCTTTGTCCTATAGTTCAGGTCACACCAAACATGACTGGTAGCGTGACCTTCCCCTTGGGCTGGCTTCCCCTGGATTTATCCCTTGGAACATACATGTTTCCTCAAGATCTTCGTCAGGGATATGCAGCCTCTTGATCATGTTGGGCGAGAACAAGTTCAGACCGTCCCCACCGTCAACTAACATTTTCGTCACCTTGAGGTTGCGTATCGTTGGTGAGACCAACAACGGCAAACACCCGACCGCAGTTGTGCGATAAGGGTGATCCTCAGCGTCGAAAATGATAGGCGTGTGGGACCACTTTAGTGGCCTCTGGGCGTTGACCATCAGTTCTGTCGCATTAATCTCATGCGCCCACTGTTTAAGTTGGCGGTGGGAGGAATGCAACGAGGCACCTCTGTCAACACATATGACCTCTATCGCCTTCTGAAACTCATGCTCGGTGGACTCGTCATCATCATCATGATCGTCATCCTCCTCTTTCTTGTCGCGGCCTCGGGCAGACCTCTCTTGTTGCTTCTCCTTGTCATCGTCACCTCCTCGGCCGCCGCGCTTCTTGTCGGATCCCTCGGTGCCACCTTGGCCCTTCTCTTTGTCTTGTCTCTCGTACTCAGCCCTCTGCTTCTCCATCAGCTGCTCAACTTGGCAGAAATTTTGGAGGTCGCGGCCCTTGGTACGGTGAATCTTGCAATACTGCTTGTCGGAGCCCTCTGACTTGCCGGCAGCCGCTAAGGCCCGAAAAGCGTTGCACCCGGCAATCTCCTTGCCGGGGTCGTCAACCTTGGCCTTCTTAGTGGTGCCAGGGTCGCTGCATTCTTTGACGGAAAGCACGGTCTTGCCCTTGCGCTTCCTGTTGGCCCTTCTTTGCCAGGGCGACGGCGTATTCATCTTCAGAGCCACTTCCCATGTCAGCATCTTCATCGGGGTACTTTCTTCCTTCCTCAGCTCGGGCACATCTGTCGGCCAGAACATACAGTTCGACAACATCTGCAACCTTGTTCATCGCCAGCTCTTCACACATCTTACGATTGCGCATGTTCTGATGGAACACGTTGATGACAACAGCGGGATGAACATCGGGGATGTTGTATTGCACCTGGCTGAATCTTTGTATGTATTTGCGCAAGCATTCGTCGTCCCTCTAAGGGATCACATGCAAATCGCTCGCCTGGCCAGGAGCTACATGGTCGCTCGTAAAGGCACCAACAAACTTGTGGCACAGATCCGACCAAGAAGAGATGTAATCTATTGGCAAGTGGATCAACCATGACCTGACATTGGGCTTGAGCACCAACGAGAAATAGTTGGCGAGTACCTTGTCGTCTCGTGCTCCGGCAGCTTGCATCACAATGGTGTAAACGCTCAGGAATTCAGACGGATGGGTATTGCCGTCGTACTTCTTCGGGACCTCTGGTTTGAACGTGCGAGTGGTGGGCCACTGGAACTGTCGTAGCTCACGGGTGAACGCTGGACAGGTTATTGCATAGGGCAAGTCGCCAGCATCCCCTGGCACAGGCCTGTACGCAATAGGCCCAGCACGCCTATCGGATTGGTGACATACCTCCTATTGTCGCTCGATAGTGGTCCGGGTGTCTTCCTTGAGCCACTCCCGAAGAACTTGACATTGATCGCAACACACTCGTGGGTCAGACGATGTCGTGGACACGTTATCACAGGCGTCAACCCGACGGGCCGGACGTGGTAGAGGGGAGTGCATGGTGGTTGCGGCGCCTCCCACCCTTCCACTGTCAATGCGCACCGGCTCAGTGGTCCTACGCCGCGAGGGAATCACTTCTTGGTGGACATCCCTGTTGGCGTGGCCAATAAGTCTTTGGATGGCAGCCCTCCACTCTTCCTGCTTCTCCACAGCGGGAGGAAAGTCGAGGAGTAGTTGCGCCCGTGCCAATGCTTCCGCTCGTGTCAGTGGCAGCGACAGGCGCAAGGAATGGGAGGAACTCGGACTTCTAACTATGTTAGAAGGACTTCCATCACAGTTCCGCGGCCACGTGCCTTTTTCACCAGCATCATGGCGTGCATGTCGGCCCTGCGCGTCTTGAGAATGATGCTGAGGGCTCTTGCCACGGCGACGCCCGGGGTCCCCAACGCCGCGGCATTTTTCGTCACGCACGAGCTAAGAAGACCGCGGCGCATGCGCTGGCAGGGTCGTCTTTCTTTCCTTGGAGGTCCCCGCGCCACCCGTAGGTAGCGCGGCTCCGTCCTTGGGCACGACGGTGTGCGGGCCATCGTTGCCACTGCGGACGATGTTGCTCGCCTAGCTTTTCGTATCAGGGTGGCGTGGACGATCTTGATTTCCTCCGCCACTGGCGTCTGCCATGTTGCCTGTTCGTGCTGGCACAGGCGGAGCGGCTCCAGACGAACCGACCACAACGATCATCTTCTTCTTCGGAGCCATGGCAACGAAGGAGCTGCTGCACTAACTGCTAGACTAGATTCTCACAACTAACTCCCCCTACCTGGCACGCCAAAGATGTCGGGGAAAACGAACACCTATGGTATCACAGGAATCCCTTCTACGGTTGGCGGGGAGAGGAGATGCACGAAGAGCGGGTCTAGTGATCAGCGCGAGGGGATTTTTACCCAGGTTCGGGCCGCACTGGTGCATAAAACCCTAGTCCTATGTGTGTGTATATTAGTGTTCTTGAGCTCTTGAACTAGCTGCGGTGTATGCCTAGTCCAAAAAGTCCGAATCCCCTCTCTGAACGCCTCGGGCCTCCTTTTATATGTCAAAGGGGTTGCCACAGTGGCATACAGGAGGTGTAAAGCAAGCTACAGTGTATGAGCTTATCGCTCGGCAACGTAGGACAAACGCATTTAATGCGCTGCTTACGTGTCCTCTTACTTTATCAGGAACGGCAACAGAAGTCATCCCGTCCGTCGCCGCCCCTTCTTGCCTTGACACGCGTTTAGGCTGATGAGGTATGCATATCAGCATGCCGCCACGCAGGCGTCTGCCTAGTTGGCAAGCTGGTCGTCGCACTGGAGTGGTGGTGAGGTGGCAAATCCTTGTCAGGTGCGGGCCTGGCTGTGGCCCCACAATCGTCCCCGGCAAGCCCTCGCGGTCGTCCCCGGCAAGAAGGCTTCGTCTTCTAGTCCCACGTGGGCCTGCAAGGCATTAGTCTTCACAAAGATCTGCATGCTACTAAGCATGCATTCCGAAGTCTTGGCCTTGAGTTGTCTATGGTGTCAAAGCTCTCAGTCTCAAGGGTGATGGCATTGCTGGTGCTTCGCAGGTCGCCCCGTCAAGGAGCTTTCTGGGGCTACGCAAGCCGTCCCAGCAAGGACGCTACCGGGGTAGTCCATCTTGTCCTCTGCTCTTTGTTTACCGTCTCGAGTGTCTGTCTTGGTAGACTTGTGTTTTGTCTTCTGCTGCCCTGCCAGGCCCTGCCACAGGTGTGGCTACAGATGCCCGTGCACAAGTAAGGGGTACAGAAGAGCCCATACTTTTGTACACCGACATAGTCACACTATGGATGTTTTCAATGCTATGCGAAATTTAGTAGGATCACCACCTATTACCATTAATGAAGCAACATTGACTTTAGAACATGTTATGCAAAGACTGGAAACTATTGAAAATAAAAGGCCTACCATAGAACATATTGAGAATTTAGTTAAAAAGATTCATAATCATATTACTAAATTTGGATCAAAGGTAGGAACTACTTTGAAAGTATTGAAAGAGAAGGAACCGATAATTAATGAGAGGATAGAGCAAAGTCCCGCTAGAATTGATAAGTTGGAAGATGTTATTAATAATTTAGGTTCCGCTTTTTCTTCCATTAAAAATGTTGAAAGGACTTCCCCTAGTAAGAATTGCAAGTTTATGTATGTTCCTAAGAACAAGGTTACCACATCTAGTAATGGGAGTGAGGATCTTAAAATGATTAGTGTTCACCCCGACTTCATTGATTTAATAAAAGAGCCTATCTATGAGAACAAATTCCTCAACTTTGTCCCGAGGAGTGTGTTATTTAAAATATTCATGCTAAGCCTCCTAGGAAGCGCAGTTGTGTAATTGAGGAATTGGAAACTAAAGATGACAAGACTTCAAACAATGCATTACGCCTAGCTGGGGGCGTAAAACAATAGCGCTTGTTGGGAGGCAACCCAATAGTTATCTTTATTTTTCTTTTTTCTTTTCTGTTTTTTGTGTCCACACAATTATGCTACTATTATGATTGTGTTTTTATGTTAGTGTTTGTGCCAAGTAAAGCCTTTGGGGTGATTTGGTTGATAGTTGACTTGATTCTGTGAAAACATTAAAAAATTGCGTCTAGTGTAGAAAATTCTAAAAATCACTAGAGAGTGGTAAAACTCTGAAATTTTTACACATTATTTTTAAATTTCCCACATTTTTCTAATTTTTCAGATTTTTTGGAGTTACATAAGTATTGAGTTTGTTCAGATCATTACTGACTATTCTGTTTTTCACAGATTCTGTTTTCGTTGCATAGTTTGCTTGTTTTAATGAATCTATGGATTGTATCGGGGGGTATAAGTCATGGAGAAGTTAGAACACAGTAGGTATTATGCAATAATAAAATATGAATGGATTTACAGAAGTTCCTAGAGTTTATGATTTGCTTGTTATACTAACGGATCTCACGAGGTTTCTGTTGAGTTTTGTGTGTTGAAGTTTTCAAGTTTTGGGTGAGATCATGATGGATGAAGGAATAAGCAGCGGTAAGACCCTAAGATTGGGGATGCCCAAGGAACCCCAAGGTAATACTCAAGGACAACCAAGCATCTAAGCTTGGGGATGCCCCAGATGGCATCCCCTCTTTCGTCTACAATCCATCGGTATATTACTTGGAGCTATATTTTTATTCATCACATGATATAAGTTTTGCTTGGAGCGTCGTGTATTATATGAGTCTTTGCTTTGTTTACTTTTTAGTTTGCCACAATCATTGTTTGTTGCACACACCTTTTGAGAGGGACACACATGTATTCATTATTTGTTAGAATACTCTATGTGCTTCACTTATATCTTTTGAGCTAGGCAGTTGCTCCAGTGCTTCACTTATATCTATTAGAGCACTACTGTGGTTATATTTTAAAGAAATATTTGCACTCTCATGTTTCACTTATATCTTTTTGAGACTCTAATAAATAGTAAGCGGCAATATGCACGGGTTTCTGAAATTGGTCCTGATATGATAGGTATTCAAGAGGGATATAATAAAAACGTTCATGTAGATCACTAAATATGATAAGTCTGATTCCTTACAATAGTTTTGCGATATAGAGATGGTGATATGTGGGTTGTACTAGTGAATAATTGCGGTTTAGTAAGAATATTGGTGGTCAGGTTTGTGATTCCCCAAGCATGCACGTATAGTCTTTTGTTATGCTAAGAAATTGGAGCATGATTTATTACTGAGTATCTTCCTTTGCGTGAAGGTCAGGGGCGCGCGATGGTTAACTTCTACCAACCTCCCCCCTAGTGGCATGCGTAGTAGTACTTTGCTTCGAGGGCTAGTAGATTTTCACAATAAGTACGTGAGTTCTTTATGACTAATGTGAGTCCATGGATTATATGCACTCTCACCTTTGCGCAATTTGCTAGCCTCTTCGCTACCGTGCATTGCCCTTTCTCACCTCAAGAGTTGGTGCAAACTTCGCCGGTGCATCCAAACCCCGTGATATGATATGCTCTACCGCACATAAGCCTCCTTACATCTTCCTCAAAACATCCACCATACCTACCTATCATGGTATTTTCATAGCCATTCCGAGATATATTGCCATGCAACTTCCACCATTCCATTATTATGACACACATCATCATTGCATATTGCTTTGCATGATCATATAGCTGACATAGTATTTGTGGCTCAGCCACCGTTCATCATTATCATACATGTTACACGAGCATCATTGCACAACCTGGTACACTGTGATACGTCTCCAAAATAGCTATAATTTATGAAGCATTCATGCTATTTTATTATCTGTTTTGAATGATTACGGGCTTTATTATACACTTTTATATTACTTTTGGGACTAACCTATTAACCGGAGGCCCAACCCATATTGCTGTTTTATTGCCTGTTTCAATGTTTCGAAGAAAAGGAATATCAAACGGAGTCCAAACGGAATGAAACCTTCGGAAAAGTTATTTTTGGAACAAAAGCAATCCCGGGAACTTGGAGTGCAGGTCAGGGAAGCGTCGAGGAGGCCACGAGATAGGGGGCGCGCCCACCCCCCCTGGGCGCGCCCTCCACCCTCGTGGGCCCCTCGAGGCTCCCCCGACCGACTTCTTCCGCCTATATATTCCCATATACCCTAAAAACATCGAAAGAACAAGATAGATCGGGAGTTCCGCCGCCGCAAGCCTCTGTAGCCACCAAAAACCTCTTGGGAGCCCGTTCCGGCACCCTGCCGGAGGGGGAACCCATCACCGGTGGCCATCTTCATCATTCCGGCGCTATCCATGACGAGGAGGGAGTAGTTCACCCTCGGGGCTGAGGGTATGTACTAGTAGCTATGTGTTTGATGTCTCTCTCTCTCTCTTGTGTTCTCTCTATGGCACGATCTTGATGTATCGCGAGCTTTGCTATTATAGTTGGATGTTATGATGTTTCTCCCCCTCAACTCTCTTGTAATGAATTGAGTTTTCCCTTTAAAGTTATCTTATCGGATTGAGTCTTTAAGGATTTGAGAACACTTGATGTATGTCTTGTCGTGCTTATCTATGGTGACAATGGGATATCACGTGATCCAGTTGATGTATGTTATGGTGATCAACTTGCAGGTTCCGCCCATGAACCTATGCATAGGGGTTGGCACATGTTTTCGTCTTGACTCTCCGGTAGAAACTTTGGGGAACTCTTTGAAATACTTTGTGTTGGTTGAATAGATGAATCTGAGATTGTGTGATGCATATCGTATAATCATGCCCATGGATACTTGAGGTGACAATGGAGTATCTAGGTGACGTTAGGGTTTTGGTTGATTTGTGTCTTAAGGTGTTATTCTAGTATGAACTCTATGATAGATCGAACGGAAAGAATAGCTTCATGTTATTTTACTACGGACTCTTGAATAGATAGAACAGAAAGGATAACTTTGAGGTGGTTTCATACCCTACCATAATCTCTTCGTTTGTTCCCGCTATTAGTGGCTTTGGAGTGACTCTTTGTTGCATGTTGAGGGATAGTTATATGATCCAGTTATGTTATTATTGTTGAGAGAACTAGAACTAGTGAAAGTATGAACCCTAGGCCTTGTTTCCTAGCATTGCAATACCGTTTACGCTCACTTTTATCATTAGTTACCTTGCTGTTTTTATATTTTCATATTACAAAAACCTATATCTAATATACATATTGCACTTATATCACCATCTCTTCGCCGAACTAGTGCACCTATACAATTTATCATTGTATTGGGTGTGTTGGGGACACAAGAGACTCTTTGTTATTTGGTTGCAGGGTTGTTTGAGAGAGACCATCTTCATCCTACGCCTCCCACGGATTGATAAACCTTAGGTCATCCACTTGAGGGAAATTTGCTACTGTCCTACAAACCTCTGCACTTGGAGGCCCAACAACGTCTACAAGAAGGTTGTGTAGTAGACATCAAGCTCTTTTCTGGCGCCGTTGCTGGGGAGGTGAGTGCTTCAAGGTATATCTTTAGATCTTGCAATCGAATCTTTTTGTTTCTTGTTTTATCACTAGCTTAGTCTATAAAAGAAAACTACAAAAAAATGGAAATGAGTTTGTCTCATATGCTTCATCTTTTTAATATCTTTCGTAAGTATGATGAAAAGGAAAATTGTGCTCTAGTGCTAGAAGAAGTCTATAAGATGTTTGAGACTAAATCTTTGAATGATGAGCATGATTGCAATGTTGTTAGTATGAATTCCTTGAATATCCATGATGCTAATGATATGCAAAGCCACAAGCTTGGGGAAGCTATTTTTGATGAAGAAGATATTTTTTGTCCCCCAAGTTTTGATGAGAATATTTATTATGATGAAAGCATGCCTCCTATTTATGATGATTATATTGATGGAAGTGGGTTTGGAAGAGTTTCAACTTTAGGAATTAGTGACCCCACTATTTTGGAGGATGTTGAATCTTATTGTGATGAACATGAAAGTGGATTTGGAAGAGTGTCAACTTTATTTAGTGATGATTCCACTATTTCGGAAGAGGTTCCAATTGATTATGAGAACAAAGTTGATATCTATGATGATTGTTGTGATGACTTGTATGCTATTAAGAATAATGATAACCATGAAACTTGTCATCATGATTTTAGTTTTCAATTGGATTATGCCTCACATGATAATTATTTTGTTGAGTTTGCTCTCACTACTATTCATGAGAAGAATTTTGCTTATGTGGAGAGTAGTAAATTTTCTATGCTTGTAGATCATGAAAAGAATGCTTTAGGTGCTGGTTATATTGTTGAATTCATTCATGATGCTACTGAAAATTATTATGAGGGAGGAACATATGCTTGTAGGAATTGCAATAATATCAAGTTTCCTCTCTATGTGCTTAAAATCTTGAAGTTATGCTTGTTTTACCTTCCTATGCTAGTTGATTATTGTTCTCATAAGTTGTTTGCTCACAAAAACCTTACGCATAGGAAGTGGGTTAGGCTTAAACGTGCTATTCATATGCTTCATGATGCTCCCGTTATGTTTCAATTCTTATCTTTTATGCGAGCATCATTGTCATCATCATGCCTAGCTAGAAAGGCATTAAAGAAAAGCACTTGTTGGGAGGCAACCCAATATTTACCCTACTATTTTTGTGTGTCCACATGATTATTCTACTGTATTAATCATGTTTTATAGCTTTTGTTCCAATAAAGTGCCAAGTAAGACCTTTAGGATAGCGTACGATGATAGTTGTGTTGATCCTGCTGAAAATCAGAAACTTTTGCACCCAGTAAATTAGTTTTGATAATTTACATGCTTCTGATCTGATTCTTTTTGCTCTGGATTGGTACACAAATTGCTTAGGACTTCCTAATTTGGTAGTATTTTTGGAGTTCTAGAAGTATATGTTTGATATAGATTACTACAGACTGTTCTGTTTTGACAGATTGCTGTTATGTTTGCATTGTTTGCATATGTTTGCTTGTTTAATGATTCTATTTGAGGATAGGAGTATTAAATATGCAGAGAAATTTAGTATGAAATGTTGAATAATAATTTTAGTGATTTGTTACAGTAGAAAATGATAAGGTTTTGCATTGGTTTATACTAACCTATCTCACGAGTTCTTGTTGAGTTTGGTGTGGATGAAGCTTTTGATAAAAAGAGAAACCATGATATGAGAGGAATTAAGGAGACACAAAAGTTAAAGCTTGGGGATGCCCAAGGCACCCCAAGATAATATTTCAAGAAGTCTGAAGCATCTAAGCTTGGGGAGGCCCCGTTAGGCATCCCACCTTTCTTCTTCAACAACTATCGGTTAGTATCGGTTGAACCTAAGTTTTTGCTTCTTCACATGAATTGTGCTGTCCTTGCAATGTCATTTTATTTTGTTTTGCTTGCTGTTTGAATAAAATACCAAGATCTGAAATTCTTAAATGAGAGAGAGTCTTCACACAGTTACATAATTATTTAGCTACTCATTGATCTTCACTTATATCTTTTTGGAGTAGTTTTTCATTTACTCGTGTGCTTCACTTATATCCTGTGAGTAAATTGTTGAATGAGTTGATTGTCATAAATCTGAAATTATATATGTCTCGTTTGCTTATCCCATGGGGAGTAATGACTTCACATCTAAAAAGTAGAGGTTGTAAATTTATTGAAGGTTAGCAAGCATTGTATTGGTCATTTGAACAATTCATGAAAGAATATTGAAGGAAGAGAGATTTCACATATAAATATACTATCTTGGACATCTTTTATAATTGTGAGCACTCATTAAGTATGACATGCTAAAGAGTTGATGTTGGACAAGGAAGACAACGTAATGGGTTATGTTTTCTCACATCTCAATTAAAGTATATTGTCATGGATCATTCAAACATGTTCAGCTTGTCTTTCCCCCTCATGCTAGCCAAATTCCTTGCACCAAGTAGAGATACTACTTGTGCTTCCAAATATCCTTAAACCCAGTTTTGCCATGAGAGTCCACCATACCTACCTATGGATTGAGTAAGATCCTTCAAGTAAGTTGTCATCGGTGCAAGCAATAAAAATTGCTCTCTAAATATGTATGATCTATTAGTGTGAAGAAAATAAGCTTTATACAATCTTGTTATGGAAGCAATAAAAGCAACGGACTGCATAATAAAGGTCCATATACAAGTGGCAATATAAAATGACGTTCTTTTGCATTAAGATTTTATGCATCCAACCATAAAAGCGCATGACAACCTCTGCTTCCCTCTGCGAAGGGCCTGTCTTTTACTTTATGCAAGAGTCAAGGTGATCTTCACCTTTCCCTTTTTCATTTTATCCTTTGGCAAGCACCTCGTGTTGGAAAGATCCTGATATATATATATATATATATATATATATATATAGGGTGGGTCTATTATGATAACACCCCCTTAAGACCTTATTCTGCACATCAAAACGCCTTATTCTGCTAACAGCCGACGCAAACCCCGCGCAGAACAAAAAAATGAAAACCCACCCCACCGGCGCATCTTCCCCACTCCTCCCTCGATCCACTCCACCTTCCTCCCACGTCCCACCCCCAGATCCACCAAACCCCATTGCCGCGCGCCATGCCCAGGCCGGCCTCCCCCCAGCGGTCTGCCCAACTGCTCCACCTTCTCCGGCGCCCCCGCCCCGCCTTCGCCGCCTCCTCGCCCGCAAAAAACTTCCTGGATAGAGCAGCCCACCTCGCGACGCGCCGGCTGGAGGGCCGCGCCAACCCACCAGCGCCGCCAGGGCCCCGGCCGCCCTCCCGCCCCACTCCCGAGCCGGAGGGCCGATCCCCTCCACCTTCCTTCCGGCCACCTCGTGGCCCGATCCACCAACCCCTGCCACTCCTCCCTCACCACCCCACGACCAACCTCGCCCACATCTGCGCCGAGACCCCCAGCCCCGGTGACCTCCTTCGTTGTTGTGGTGGCCTGATCCACATGGCCCTCCCCGAGAACCTCCTGATGTGCCGCCGCGGCCGGATCCAGTCGACCTCCTGCTGCGTTGCCGCAGGCCCTACGCCACCAGATCCGGGCAGCCATGGCTCCCTCCGCTGATGCAGCAAGCCAGACCCCCAGCGACCAGATCGGTGGATGGTGAGCTCCGTTGATTCCTCTCCTCATCGGCATCCCACCAAAAATCGAGGCCCGGGTCTCGTGCCACCTCCTGCGACTACGTGCACATGACTGCAGGTGGAGTTCCCCCTGTACGTATGTTAGTGTTCGTCGGCGGCTTCTTGCTATTCGACTGACCGATGGTCTCCTCCAGGTGAGAAGAGGAGTGCCTCCACCCCCATCCCCCACGCAGTTCACACGACACGCCCATGCGGTGCGGGGCGCATATGCGTGCTGTCCGCCGGCCATGCGGTGCCGTCTGCTTCCTCCGCCGATGCGTGCTGTGCGGGTCCTGCAATGGTGAAGTTCTCTACTGGGTGGTGCTGGTGTTCACCATTTTCACCTCCTCCACTCCCTCACAGGCGACATATGCATTCAGTTCACCATCTTTGTGTTGTGTGATTTTGCAATTCTATGCATGCAAAAAAGCAAAGGCAGAGATCAGGGCGAAGCCGTTCTATTGCGTGCATTCCACTTCCGTGTGCTGGCTGTTGTGCGAAAATCGGTGTGCAGTGCAAAAATTTGGTTGATGCCGTGACGTGCAATTCGGTAATGTTTTGCTTTGGAAAAACGTGTTTTGTTGTGTCACAGTGTAGGTTGTTGCCCGTTTGTATCTCCTGTGCAGTTTGCCTGGTGATCTTGTGATGATCCCATGTACTGGATAAATTATTTTGTGCTTTATATTGGAGAGCATCAAATGCAATTGAGGAAAAAAAATACTATTTGTGTGGGTTACTCAGTTTGTAAAAAGCAGTGCGCACCGTGAACCGAAGAAGTATATATTTTCAACTGTTGTACTTCATTGCTAAAATCTCTGTGGTTGCTTTATAAAATATGTTTGGTTCACTATGCAAAAGTAAAAAGAAAATGCAGTGCACTTGACCCGTTCATGCAGGTCGGTATCACCAGTAAAAAAAGTTTGAAAAATGCAGCAAAGATAGAGTTCTGGCCTCAACCGTGTTGTCCAAAATGCCTTTTTTTACTTTCTTAAAAGAAAACAACAAGAAAAAACCATGCAGCTCGCTTCGATTTATGTCGTGGTTCACTTCTCTCGAAAGAATTAAACAACACTCGTTCTTGCGCAGCATGGTGTGTTCAAAAAAGTAAAAAGCATCAGTAGTTGCAGCACACTTTGTAGTTGCATGCGGTTCACTACATTCGGCCTCGCAGCTTAGATGAAATTACGAAAAGAAAAAATGTTAGGAAAAAAGTAATAATGCGGTTCTTTATGTCAACATTGCAGTGCGGTTTTCAGTCCGACGCAATGCGTTCTTTTATAGAACTGAAAACATTCACTTCCATGTATGTCGAGGTTCATTTGCACTCATCTTTGCGGTCCACTCTCATTTATAAAAAAAATGTTTTAAAAAAGAAAACAAAAACTCGTTCGAGAAAATTTACGTCCAACAAAAAGAAATCATGAAGTTCGCTTGACTTTTTGATGCAGTGCGGTTTTTCGTTCGAAGCAGTGCGTCCTTTCATAAAAAAAATGACGACAACAACTCACAAAAGCTCATCTGAGAAAATTTACGCCCGACAAGAAAATTATGAAGTTCGCTTGACTCTTTGATGTAGTGCGCTTTTCCGTCTAAAAGCAGTGCGGTTTTCTTCCTCGTCTTCAAAATTTATGTCCCACAAAAAGGAAACCACGCAATTCTCTTGCCCGTCAGATGCAGTGCGGCTTTTCGTCCGATGTAGTGCGGTTTTCAGTCGGATGAAGTACGCACGTCGATTTGGGTGTCGCGAAAAACAGGGTGTCCGCATTTCGGTAAATTTAAAACTGCTCTTAAACCGTAACGAATTAGATAGAGTGTTCTACATGAAAAAGTTGCGCCTCGTCGATACCTTTCCAACGGCGTATCATTTGAATCATTCCGACAAGCGGTTTGTAAAAATTTCACGAAAAACAGCAGCTGCCACTCATCGTCCGCCAAACGATTTTCAAAATTAACTTAAAACCGTAAGGAATCTCAAAAACATTGCAACATATGAAAGTTGCGCCTCGTCCATAGATTTTCAACGATATATTACATGCCTCGTTTCGACAAACGGTTAGAAAACTGGAGCAAAAACAATACCAAAAATTTCAAAAAAATTGAAAAACAGAGTTCCGCGATTTGGTAAATTTGAAACTGCTCTTAAACCGTAATGAATTAGAGAAAGATTTATATATGGAAAAGATGCGCCTCGACGATATCTATCCAACGCGTATCATTTGCTTCGTTCCGACAAGCGATTTAGAAAAAAAACATGAAAAAACGCTCGCTGCCACTCGTCATCCGCCGCACTATTTTCAAAACTGCTCTTAAACCGTGTGGAATCTCGAAAAGTGTTCAACATGTCGAAGTTGCGCCTAATCCATAGCTTTTCAATGATATATTACACGCCTCATTCCAATAAACAGTTAAAAATTAGAACGAAAACAGTATCGAAAAAATAACGCGTGCAGTTTTTTTCGACGAGAAGTTCACTAGTCTCTATTGCAGTGCTTGTCGTCAAAATGATGCAGTGCGCTTCTGTTGAGCATGCCGTGCCGAAGTGGTGTGCAGAATAGTTATTCTGCTAATATTAACAGAATAGACCATCTGTACTCAGTGCCCGATTAAAGGTGAATACGTTGGGGCTTATAGTGTCTAATATACAATTGGATGTACGTTAGCATGAACTATTATTGTTGACATCACCCAAAGGTGAATACGTTGGGAGGCAACACTATAAGCCCCTATCTTTCTCAGTGTCCGATTAAAACTCCATAACCGTAAGTATTGCGTGAGTGTTAGCAATTGTAGAAGACTATGATAGTTGAGTATGTGGAGTTTGCTAAATCAAAGCTCTGACATAGACCCTTCCTGAAAATAAGATGAATTGTAATTGTTTGATGACTGAGAATAAAGTTTGCTAGTTTTCAAGAAAGTTTATGGTTTATGCTTTAACATGTGAATAGCTTGTTACTTGATCGTGAGAAGTTTTATGAGATGAACTACTGTTATGACATATAATCATGCTAGAAAAGGTGATTGAAATTATCATTGATCAAACTTGTGCACCTTCTAACATTCACACTTCATAAATTCTTTCTTTTATCATTTACCTACTCGAGGACGAGCAGGAATTAAGCTTGGGGATGCTGATATATCTCCAACGTATCTATAATTTATGAAGCATTCATGCTATTTTATTATCTGTTTTGAATGATTACGGGCTTTATTATACACTTTTATATTACTTTTGGGACTAACCTATTAACCGGAGGCCCAACCCATATTGCTGTTTTATTGCCTATTTCAGTGTTTTGAAGAAAAGGAATATCAAATGGAGTCCAAACGGAATGAAACCTTCGGAAAAGTTATTTTTGGAACAGAAGCAATCCCGGGAACTTGGAGTGCAAGCCAGGGAAGCGTCAAGGAGGCCACGAGATAGGGGGGCGTGCCCACCCCCCCTGAGCGCGCCCTCCACCCTCGTGGGCCCCTCGAGGCTCCCCCGACCGACTTCTTTCGCCTATATATTCCCATATACCCTGAAAACATCAAAAGAACAAGATAGATAGGGATTTCCACCGCCGCAAACCTCTGTAGCCACCAAAAACCTCTCGGGAGCCCATTTCGGCTCCCTGCCGGAGGGGGAACCCATCACCGGTGGCCATCTTCATCATTCCGGCTCTATCCATGACGAGGAGGGAGTAGTTCACCCTCGGGGCTAAGGGTATGTACCAGTAGCTATGTGTCTGATCCTCTCTCTCTCTCTCGTGTTCTCTTTATGGCACGATCTTGATGTATCGCGAGCTTTTCTATTAGAGTTGGATCTTATGATGTTTCTCCCCCTCTACTCTCTTGTAATGAATTGAGTTTTCCCTTTGAAGTTATCTTATCGGATTGGGTCTTTAAGGATTTGAGAACACTTGATGTATGTCTTGCCGTGCTTATTTGTGGTGACAATGGGATATCACATGATCAACTTGATGTATGTTATGGTGATCAACTTGCGGGTTCCGCCCATGAACCTATGCATAGGGGTTGGTACATGTTTTCGTCTTGACTCTCCGGTAGAAACTTTGGGGCACTCTTTGAAGCACTTTGTGTTGGTTGAATAGATGAATCTGAGATTGTGTGATGCATATCATATAATCATGCCCATGGATACATGAGGTGACAATGGAGTATCTAGGTGACATTAGGGTTTTGGTTGATTTGTGTCTTAAGGTGTTATTCTAGTATGAACTCTATGATAGATCGAACAGAAAGAATAGCTTCATGTTATTTTACTACAGACTCTTGAATAGATAGAACAGAAAGGATAATTTTGAGGTGGTTTCGTACCCTACCATAATCTCTTCATTTGTTCTCCGCTATTAGTGGCTTTGGAGTGACTCTTTGTTGCATGTTGAGGGATAGTTATATGATCCAATTATGTTATTATTGTTGAGATAACTAGCACTAGTGAAAGTATGAACCCTAGGCCTTGTTTCCTAGCATTGCAATACCGTTTACGCTCACTTTTATCATTAATTACCTTGCTGTTTTTATATTTTTAGATTACAAAAACCTATATCTACTATCCATATTGCACTTTTATCACCATCTCTTCATCGAACTAGTGCACCTATACAATTTATCATTGTATTAGGTGTGTTGGGGACACAAGAGACTCTTTGTTATTTGGTTGCAGGGTTGTTTGAGAGAGACCATCTTCATCCTACGCCTCCCACGGATTGATAAACCTTAGGTCATCCACTTGAGGGAAATTTGCTACTGTCCTACAAACCTCTGCACTTGGAGGCCCAACAACGTCTACAAGAAGAAGGTTGTGTAGTAGACATCACACTGCCAGAGGCATTCATATAGAGTCATATGTTTCAGTTTTATTGAGTTGTAAGTAAATAAAAGTGTGATGATCATCATTATTAGAGCATTGTCATGAGGAAATAAATAAATAAAGAGAAAAAAAAGAGGCCAAAAAGAGACCAGCAAAAAAATGAGAGAAAAAGAGATAAGGGGCAATGCTACTACTCTTTTCTACACTTGTGCTTCAAAGTAGCACCATTTTTTCAGATAGAGAGTCTCCTATGTTGTCACTTTCATATATTAGTGGGAATTTTTCATTATAGAACTTGGCTTGTATATTCTGATGATGGGCTTCCTCAAATGCCCGAGGTCTTCATGAGCAAGCAAGTTGGATGCACACCCACTTAGTTTTCAGTTTGTGGTTTCATAGACTTATAACTCTTAGTGCATCTGTTGCATGGCAATCCCTACTCCTCGCATTGACATCAAGTGATGGGCATCTTCATAACCCGTTGATTAGCTGCATCGATGTGACTTTCTTCCTTTTTGTCTTCTCCATATTAATCTCTACCATCGCATTCTATTCCACCCATAGTGCTATGTCCATGGCTTGCGCTCATGTATTGCGTGGGGGTTGAAAAGCTAAAGCGCGTTAAAAAGTATGAACCAATTGCTTGGCTAACACCAGGGTAGTACATGATTTATATTTTGTGTTAAGAAGATGGAGCATGACAAGGCTATATGATTTTGTAGGGATAGCGTTCTTTAGCATTTGTATTTTGAATGGCATGATTGTTTGTTCGTATGCCTGAGTATTGATGTCTTTATGTCAAATTATAGACTATTGCTTTGAATCATTCGGATCTTAATATTCATACCATAAAAGAAAGATTACATGATGAACATGTTAGGTAGCATTCCACAACAAAAATTCTGTTTTTATCATTTACCTACTAGAGGACGAGCAGGAATTAAACTTGGGGATGTTGATACGTCTCCAACGTATCTATAACTTTTTATTGTTCCATGCTATTATAGTATCAATCTTGGATGTTTTATATAACTTTTTGTGCCATTTTATATCATTTTCTTGGACTAACCTATTAACCCAGTGCCAAGTGATAGTTGCTATTTTCTGCTTGTTTTTGGTTTTCCATGAAATCAATACCAAACGGAATCCAAACGCTACGAAACTTTTTGTCAATATTTTTCTGGACAAGAGAGACCCTATAAGCTTCAGGAGGAGACTAGACGAGAAGCGATTAGACGGCAAGGCAACAAGTTGCGCCCAGGGGGGTAGGCGCGTCGTGATGCCTTGTGGGCCCCACGTGGCTCCGTCTGACCTAATTCAACCTTTATAAATTCTCTAAAATCGGGAAACCAACACAGAGCCACCCAAACACTCACCGCCGCAAGTTTCTATTCTTCCGCGATCTCATCTGGAGGCCTTTTTTGGTACTCTGTCGGAGGGGGAATCGATCACAGATGGCTTCTACATCAAACTTGTTGCCTTCTAATGATGCGTGAGTAGTTCACCACAGACCTACGGGTCCATAACTAGTAGCTAGATGGCTCTTCTCTCTCTTTCATCTTCAATACAATGTTCTCCTCGATGTTCTTGGAGTTCTATCCGATGTAATCTTCTTTTGCGTGTGTTTGTTGGGATCCAAGGAATTGTGGGTTTATGATCAGATTATTCATGAATATTAATTAAGTGTTTTCTGAATTCTTTTATGCATGATTATTATAGTTTTGTATTTTTCTCTAATCTACCTGTTTAATTTGGTCAACTAGATTGATTTATCTTGCAATGGGAGAGGTGCTTTGTGATGGGTTCAATCTTGCGGTGCTCCTCCCAGTGACAGAAAGGGAAAGGACACATATTTGTATTGTTGCCATTAAGGATAAAAATATGGATTTTATTAATATTGCTTGGCTTTACTTTGTCTACATCATGTCATCTTGCTTAAGGCGTTACTCTATTTTTATTAACTTAATACCCTAGATGCATGCTGGATAGCGGTCGATGGGTGGAGCAATAGTAGTAGATGCAGGCAGGAGTCGGTCTACTTGTCTCGGACATGATGCCTATATACATGATCATTGCCTTGAATATCGTCATAACTATGCGCTTTTCTATGAATTGCCAAACAGTGATTTGTTCATCCACCGTATGTTATGTGCTCGATAGAGAAGCCTCTAGTGAAAACTATGTCCCGGGTTCTACTTTTATCATATATAAAAACACAAAAATACCTTGTTACACTTTATTTTATTTTATTTTATTTTGCAATTTATCTATTTACCTACCACTACGAGATTTGATCCTTGCAAATAACCGCCGAGGGGATTGACAACCCCCTTGTTTGCATTGGGTGCAAGTATTTGCTTTTCTGTGTGCAAGTGTTGCTAACGAGGTTCTGTGTGGTTCTCCTATTGGATTGATAACCTTGGTTATTAACTTAGGGAAATACTTATCTCTACTGTACTGCTTCATCCTCTCCTATTCGAGGAAATCTCAGCGCAGCTCACAAGTAACACATAGTTATGATGTTATTCATGGCATGATTATTACATAAGCATTACGTCCGTGAAACTACACCAAAATCCATATGCATCTATTATTATTACTCCACCCATCGACCGTATCTGGCATGCATCTCTGATATTAAGTTCATAAAGAAGAGAGTAACACTTTAAGTAAGATGACATAATGTAGACAAAATAAAATCAAATAATATGATCGAACCCCGTCATTTTACCCTTAGTAGCAACAATATAAATATGTGCCTTGCTACCCCTTCTGTCACGAGGTGAGGACACAACAAGATTGAACCTACTACTATGCACCACCTCCTTTGAAGATCTAATCATTAACTTGGACAAAGATAACTCATAAATTGGAAAGCATTACATAACTATAACAATCACACATAATAAAGTTTAGAATATAACTCAATTACTTTCAATGAACAATATGATCATAAACCCACAATTCATTGGATCCCAACAAACACACCGCACAAAAGGATTATATCATATTGATCTCCGAAGAGAACGTTGTATTGAAGGTGCAACAAGGTCAATGTAAAAGCCCTCCGTGATCGATTCCCCCTCCTGTAGAGTACCGGCGGAGGCCTCTAGATGAGATCACAGAAGAACATAGGCTTGCAGCGGTGGAATAATTGTTTCGGGTCTTTCTCTGGTGGTTTATGGAATTTTGGGAATTTATGGAGTTGGAATTAGGTCAATCAGAGTTATGAGGGGCCCACAAGCTCAAGTGGTGCCCCCTGAGGGCGCTCTGTGTGAGCTTGTGACCCTCTCATACATCTTTTGGCTACCTCCCAAAGCTTCCAAGGTCCCTTCTGGTCTAGAAAAATCACTGTAAAGTTTCATCGTGTTTGGACTTCCTTTGGTGTTGTTTTCCTGTGAAACAATAAAATAGGAAAAACAAAACTGACAATAGGAATTAAGTTAATAGATTAGTGATAGTCTCCAATATCTATAATTTTTTATTGTTCCATGCTATTATATTATCTATTTTGGATGTTTTATATGCATTAATATGCTATTTTATATTATTTTTGGGACTAACCTATTAACCTAGAGCCCAACCCCAGTTTCTGTTTTTCCTTGTTTTTGAGTTTTGCACAAAAGGAATACCAAACGGAATAAAACCTTCACGATGATTTTTCTTGGACCAGAAGACACCCAGGAGACTTGGAGTTCAAGTCAGAAGAGCCACGAGGCGGTGACAAGGGTGGAGGGCGCCCCCTACCTTGTAGGCCCCTCATGACCCCCCCTGACCTAGTTCCGCCTCCTATATATTTGCAAATATTCCCAAACCCTCAGAAGCATCCACGAAAACACTTTTCCACCGCCGCAGGTCTCTGACCTTGTTAGATCCCATCTGGAGGCCTTTTTCGGTACTCTGTCTGAGGGGGATTCAATCACGGAGGGCATCTACATCAACTCTATTACCCTTCCGATGAAGCGTGAGTAGTCCACCACAGACCTGCGGGTACATAGCTAGTAGCTAGATGGCTTCTTCTCTCTCTTTGATTCTCAATACCATGTTTTCCTTGATGTTCTTGGAGATCTATCTGATGTAGTACTTTGTTGCGGTGTGTTTGTCGAGGTCCAATGAATTGTGGATTTATGATCAACTTATCTATGAATATTATTTGAATCTTCTCTGAATTCTTATATGCATGATTTGGTCTTTGTATTTCTCTTTGAATTATCGGTTTGGTTTGGCCAACTAGATGGGTTTTAATTGCAATGGGAGAGGTGCTTAGCTTTGGGTTCAATCTTGCGGTGTCCTCACCCAGGACAGTAGGGGCAACGAGGCACGTATTGTATTGTTGCCATCGAGGATAAAAAGATGGGGTTTTCATCATATTGCTTGAGTTAATTCCGCTACATCATGTCATCTTACTTAAAGCGTTAATCTGTTCTTTATGAACTTAATACTCTAGATGCAGGCAGGAGTCGGTCGATGTGTGGAGTAAAAGTAGTAGATGCAGGCAAGGGTCGGTCTACTTGACACGGACATGATGCCTATATTGCATAATCATTGCCTTGGATATCGTCATAACTTTGTGCTTTTCTATCAGTTGCTCGATAGTGATTTGTTCACTCACCATATTATTTGCCTTCATGAGAGAAGCCTCTAGTAAAACCTATGGCCCCCGGGTCTATTGTCCATCATATTAGTTTCCGATCTACTATTTTGCAATCTTTACTTTCAGATCTATAAACTAGAAAACCCAAAAATATTTTATCTTTTGTTTAGTTTTATTTATCTGTCTCTATTAGATCTCACCTTTGCAAGTGACCATGAAGGGATAACCCCTTTATCCCGTTGGGTGCAATTGTTTGATTGTTTGTGCAGGTATTGGTGATTTGTGCATTCTTCTCCAACTGGATTGATACCTTGGTTCTCAAACTGAGGGAAATACTTATATCTACTTTGTTGCATCACCCTTTCCTCTTCAAGGGAAAGACCAACGCAAGCTCAAGAAGTAGCAGGAAGAACTTCTGGCGTTGTTGCCGGGGAGATCTACGCCAAGTCAAGCCTACCAAGTACCCATCATAAAACTCTCATCTCTTGCATTACATTATTTGCCATTTGCCTCTCGTTTTCCTCTCCCCCACTTCTAAAATGATTTTCGAAAAGATTTGCCTTTTTATTCGCCTTCTTTCATATGTCTTTTGGCTCGTTTGCTATATTTGGTTGTGTTTCCATGTGCCTTCTATTTGCTTGCATCTTTGCTTGCTAAAAATCTTTTGATATGGATCCACTTAAGGTTTTCTACTTGGATCATCTTTGATCCATATGTGCTCGTGCTGAAACCCTAACTAGTTTAGTTGAGGGAAAACCTTTAGATGAGCATGCTCATTTTGTGCGTCACCGTTTGTCTAAAAAAGGGAGACTTTATGGAATCAAATAAATTGTTTGCTATGTTATGCTTGGAATATTTGTGAAATTCGTGATTTTACTTGTTGCTCTAAGAACCCTAGAAAACACCTTCCCTACCTATGTGAGCTTAATGATAATGAAATCTTATCTTCTTATGAAATGGGTGTTTATAGTTACTATGATATCGAACAAATTGAAGAATTTGTTGCTTTTAAGGGTGCTTATGAAGTTGCTTCTTTGATTGAAAAGTATGATATTACTCTCTACAAATCTGAAAATTTTGAGATACTTAAATATTGCTATGAAAACTATGCTCATAATGCCTATGCCAAAGAATTTATTAAGAGAATGACTGTTGCTTTGGAAGAAAATAATGATATGCATGAATCTATAGATAGTTATGATTCAGTTGATTTGATCGAGATATCTTCCCTTGATGAACATGATGCTTGCTATTTTTATAGCCATGATGCCAACATTAATTATGCTTAT
The DNA here is from genome assembly GCF_002162155.2 of Triticum dicoccoides. Lineage (NCBI taxonomy): Eukaryota > Viridiplantae > Streptophyta > Magnoliopsida > Poales > Poaceae > Triticum > Triticum dicoccoides. The sequence continues at coordinate 246,641,341 of NC_041389.1, forward strand.
GGAGATGAATTTGCTATAGTTCCTTATGTTAAACATGAAATTATTGCTATTGCACCCACAATTGATAGTTTTGTCAATGAAAAGCATGATTGCAATGATGTTATTATAAATCCTATTAATGTCAATTGTGTTAATGATATGAAAAACCCTAATCTTGGGGATGCTAGTTTTGCTATGTCCACTACTTGTTGCAATGATCATGATTGGGGTGATTCTTCTTATGATCTTGAAATTTTATTTAAGCCCCATGATGAATATGAGATTGATAATAATGTTTGCAATAATATTCAAAGTGGGTTTGGAAGAGTGTCAACTTTAGATCCCACATATTTGGAGAATGTTCAATCTTATGAATTTTTTAATAAAAATGGGTTTGGAGTGGTCATGACTTTAATTAATGTTAATCCCACTATTTTGGAAGAGTGTCAACTTCGCATGCATGTGGATCATGTTGAGAATATGTTATGTGATAGTTATATTGTTGAATTGCTTATGATCCTACATGTAATTATTATGAGAGAGGAAAATATGGTTGTAGAAATTTTCATGTTACTAAATTACCTCTCTTCATGTTGAGATTGTCATCGTCTCTTTCTTCTTCCTTGCATATGCTAGTTTTTGCTTGCCTTGACAATTTGTTTGCTTATAAAATTCCTATGCATAGGAAGTATGTTAGACTTAGATGTGTTTGTCACGTGTTTTATGATGCTCTCTTTGTGCTTCAATTCTTCTCTTTTGTGTGAGCATCATTGAAATCTCAATGCCTATCTAAAAGGCTTTAAAGAAAAGCGCTTGTTGGGAGACAACCCAATTTTTTTTATTTGCTGTTCTTGAATAAATAATTCATCTAGCCTCTAGTTAGATGTGTTTTTGTGTTTTAATTAGTGTTTGTGCCAAGTAAGACCTTTGGGATGGCTTTCGGTGATAGTTGATTTGATCTTGCTGAAAAAAGAAACTTTTATGCCTAGGAAAATGATTTTCATTTTTTTTATAGAAGAGTGATTTTGATATGATTCTTTTTTCACAAGATTGATGTACAAATTTCCCATGTTGTCCTAATTTTTCAGAATTTTTGGAGTTATGGAAGTATACGAAGTTTTTGATTACTACAAACTGTTCTGTTTTTGAAGATTCTATTTTCTATGTGTTGTTTGCTTATTTTGGTGAATCAATGGGTAGTATCGGGGGGTATGAACCATGGAGAAGTTGGAATAAAGTAGATATTACACCAATATAAATAAATAATGAGTTCACAACAGTACCATAAAGTGTTGATTTGCTTTCTTATACTAACGGATCTCCTGAGATTTTCTGTTGAGTTTTGTGTTGTGAAGTTTTCAAGTTTATGGCAAGGATTTGATGGACTATGGAATAAAGAGTGGCAAGAGCCTAAGCTTGGGGATTCCCAAGGCATCCCAAGGTAATATTCAAGGACAACCAAGAGCCTAAGCTTGGGGATGCCCCGGAAGGCATCCCCTCTTTCGTCTTCGTCTATCGGTAACTTTGCTTGAGGCTATATTTTTATTCACCACATGATATGTATTTTGCTTGGAGCATCTTGTATGATATGAGTCTTTGATTTTTAGTTTGCCACAATCATCCTTGTTGTACACAACTTTTGAGAGGGACACGCATGAATCGTGATTTATTAGAATACTCTATGTGCTTCACTTTTATCTTTTGAGCTAGGCAATATTGCTCTGGTACTTCACTTATATCTTTTTAGAGCACGGCGGTGGCTTTATTTATAGAAATTTTTGAACTCTCATGCTTCACTTATATTACTTTGAGAGTCTCTCTAAACAGCATGGTAATTTCCTTTGGTTATGAATTTAGTCCTAATATGATAGGCATCCAAGAGGGATATAATAAAAACTTTCATATAAAGTGCATTGAATACTAAGAGAAGTTTGATTCCTTATGATTGTTTTGAGATATAAAGATGGTGATATTAGAGTCATGCTAGTGAGTAATTGTGGATTGATAAGAATACTTGTGTTAAAGTTTGTGATTCCCGTAGCATGCACGTATGGTGAATTGTTATGTAACGAAGTTGGAGCATGATTTATTTATTGATTGTCATCCTTTGTGTGGAGGTCGAGATCGCGCGACTACCAACCCTTCCCCTAGGAGCATGCGCATAGTACTTTGTTTCGATGACTAATAGATTTTTGCAATAAGTATGTGAGTTATTTATGACTAATGTTTGAGTGCATGGATTATACACACTCTCACTCTTCCACCATTGCTAGCCTCTCTAGTACCACGCAACTTTCTCCGGTGCCATACACCCACCATATACCTTCCTCGAAAAAGCCACCATACTACCTATTATGGCACTTCCATAGCCATTCCAAGATATATTGCCATGCAACTTTCCACCATTCCGTTTATTATGACACGCTTCATCATTGTCATATTGCTTTGCATGATCATGTAGTTGACATAGTATTTGTGGCAAAGCCACCGTTCATAATTTTTTCATACATGTCACTCTTGAGTCATTGCACATCCTGGTACACTGCCGGAGGCATTCATATAGAGTCATATTTTGTTCTGGTATCGAGTTGTAAGTAAATAAAGTGTGATGATCTTCATTTTTAGAACATTGTCCCATGTGAGGAAATCAAAACAAAAGAGGCCGAAGAAGCCAGATAAAAAAGAGGCCAAAGAAGCCGTTCAAAAAAAGAGAGAGAAAAGAGAGAAGGGAAAATGTTACTATCCTTTTTCCACACTTGTGCTTCAAAGTAGCACCATGATCTTCATGATAGAGAGTCTCCTATTTTGTCACTTTCATATACTAGTGGGAATTTTTCATTATAGAACTTGGTTTGTAAATTCCAACAATGGGCTTCCTCAAATGCCCTAGGCCTTCATGAGCAAGCAAGTTGGATGCACACCCACTTAGTTTCATTTTGAGCTTTCATACACTTATAGCTCTAGTGCATCCGTTGCGTGGCAATCCCTACTCACTCACATTGATATCTATTGATGGGCATCTCCATAGCCCGTTGATACGCCTAGTTGATGTGAAACTATCTCCTTCTTTTTGTCTTCTCCACAACCACCATATTCTATTCCACCTATAGTGATATGTCCATGGCTCACACTCATGTATTGCGTGAAAGTTGAAAAGGTTTGAGAATACTAAAGTATGAAACAATTGCTTGGTTAAAACCGGGGTTGTGCATGATTTGAATTCTTTGTGTAATGAAGATAGAGCATAGCCAGACTATATGATTTTGTAGGGATAACTTCCTTTAGCCATAGTATTTTGAGAACACATGATTGCTTTATTAGTATGCTCGAAGTATTATTGTTTTTATGTCAATGTTAAACTTTTGTTCTGAATCTTATAGATTTGAACATTCATGCCACAATGAAGAAAATTACATGGATAAATATGTTAGGTAGCATTCCACATAAAAAATTATGTTTTTATCATTTACCTACTCGAGGACGAGCATGAATTAAGCTTGGGGATGCTTAATACGTCTCCAACGTATCTATAATTTTTGATTGTTCCATGCTATTATATTATCTGTTTTGGATGTTTTATATGCATTAATATGCTATTTTATATTATATTTGGGACTAACCTATTAGCCTAGAGCCTAGTGCCAGTTTCTAATTTTTCCTTGTTTTTGAGTTTCGCAGAAAAGGAATACCAAACGGAGTCCAAACGGAATAAAACCTTCGTGATGATTTTTCTTGGACCAGAAGACACCCAGGAGACTTGGAGTTCAAGTCAGAAGAGCCACGAGGCGGCGATAAGGGTAGAGGGCACTCCCCCTACCTTGTGGGCCCCTCGTGACCCCCTTGACCTAGTTCTGCCTCCTATATATTTGCAAATATTCCCAAACCCTCAGAAGCATCCACGAAAACACTTTTCCACCGCTGCAAACTTCTGTACCCATGAGATCCCATCTAGGGGCCTTTTCCGGCGTCCTGCCGGAGGGGGGTTTGATCACTGAGGGCTTCTACATCAACACCATTGCCCTTCCGGTGAAGCGTGAGTAGTTTACAACAGACCTATGGGTCCATAGCTAGTAGCTAGATGGCTTCTTCTCTCTCTTTGATTCTCAATACCATTATCTCCTCGATGTTCTTGGAGATCTACCCAATGTAATACTTTTTTGCGGTGTGTTTGTCGAGATGTGATGAATTGTGGATTTATGATCAGCTTATCTATGCATATTATTTGAATCTTCTCTGTATTCTTAATTGCATGATTTGGTATCTTTGTATTTCTCTTCGAATTATCGGTTTGGTTTGGCCAACTAGATTGGTTTTTCTTGCGATGGGAGAGGTGCTTAGCTTTGGGTTCAATCTTGTCGTGTCCTCACCGAGTGACAGTAGGAGAAGCGAGGCACGTATTGTATTGTTGCCATCGAGGATAAAAAGATGGGGTTTTCATCATATTGCTTGAGTTAATTCTGCTACATCATGTCATCTTACTTAAAGCGTTATTCTATTCTTTATGAACTTAATACTCTAGATGTAGGCAGGAGTCGGTCGATGTGTGGAGTAATAGTAGTAGATGCAGGCAGGAGTCGGTCTACTTGACACGGACGTGATGCCTATATTGCATAATCATTGGCTTGGATATCGTCATAACTTTGTGCTTTTCTATCAGTTGCTTGACAGTGATTTGTTCACTCACCATATTATTTGCCTTCATGAGAGAAGCCTCTAGTGAAACCTATGGCCTCCGGGTCTATTTTCCAGCATATTAGTTTCCGATCTACTATTTTGCAATCTTTACTTTCAGATCTATAAACCAAAAAACCCAAAAATATTTTATCTTTGGTTTAGTTTTATTTATCTATCTCTATTAGATCTCACCTTTGCAAGTGACCGTGAAGGGATTGACAACCCCTTTATCGCGTTGGGTGCAACGGTTTGATTGTTTGTGCAGGTATTGGTGATTTGTGCATTCTTCTCCTACTGGATTGATACTTTGGTTCTCAAACGGAGGGAAATACTTATCTCTACTTTGCTGCATCACCCTTTCCTCTTCAAGGGAAAAACTAGCGCAAGCTCAATAAGTAGCAATTAGTTCCCAAAAATGATATAAAATTGCATATAAAGCATACAAGATTGATAATATAATAGCATGAAACAATCAAAAAAATTAAATATGTTGGAGATGTATCAGGGTTTGCGTTGGAGATGCCCTAAGGAACATGCATCGCTGGAGGCCAGCCTTCTCTAATTGTGAACAACCTTCCACAATCAGCAAGTCACTGGAACAATCGGCGTCGCTTCCTGCAGAGATGTCTCCAAGTGTGCATTGTGGAAGGAACATGCTGGAAAAGTTCAAAGGTTTCTAAATATACAAATTTACTCGTCGAACATCAACACTTTGAGTTCAAAACAAACATTGGCTACTCCTTCGTGCATGCCTACAAACTTCTCCCAATGTAATAAATTGACATAGAACACAAGACAAGTCTATTGAGGTTGTACCATAGTGTTTCCGATCACCCGCCACGGTCTGTCTGACCACCCCCTGGATCTGTCATCGGCATCAGGACTATCCCTTTCATGATCTCTTTCTAGCCTATCATCTCATATCTCGCTTATTTTGGCTACCCGTGCAGTGCATTTATATAATAGGACTGAATAACATGGTTTGACTCAAACACGTATCTCTGTGCTAATTACATATTTAATTGTAGCCTAACCCATGCATATACATATTTAATGCATATCCAACAAACTCCATCTTGGCAAACATGTCATCGTCAAATTAAAGCTGACATGTTTGAACCTTTGTGTATCTTGAACTTAAAACATTGATCATGGGCTCAAGTACTACTCTTTGAAGTTACATGGCTCCACATGTAACTATAGTGGAAATGAATGATAAGTAATATGGAGGTATATAAGAAGAGTTAATCTAACCTAATCTGGGTTGGATCCTTAGTTTTTTACACAAAGATGGTGCTGCATTGTAGGTCTTTGCTAGGGTTGCAGTACTAGTCCATCTCGTGGTCGGTGGACCAAGTCAGTCACGTGCGCCATTTCCAACAACACACAGGGAGCCGGAGAGGGTCACACACTAGTGTAGAGACGGGCTATACAAACGGTTTTTACCCCCTTTCCATGACGGAGTTTGAAATCGTTGCCTAGTGAGTGTGTGCGATACGGGGGTCCTTCCCACATGACCCAGAAACCGTCGGGGATAGGCCCTCTGATCACACACGCGAGGCAAAATGAGCTCATTTGCAATCGGGTGAGGCATCAGAGATAATTATACAGGCCAAATCATTTCCGTTCGTATGTACATCCCACATAGTGAATCCAGAAAAACATTTCTGTTTGTATGTATATCACACACAATTTTTTATGTGGAAACGTTTGTGCAAGGTGGCCTAATGCAAATAGTTCTCTAGCAGAAGTCGTGTGTGATTGTTAATTGATCCAACACACCTACTTTCTATAAACCGTGTGGGTTGTTTGAGTTCATCGCCCACAGTGTTGTCAGAGAAACCATCTGCAATAGAAAACCCCAATAAGCAGGGTAATTGGCCTATCATTGATAATCCATGTAGTAATCAAATTGACATTTCTTATAAAACACACCATATATTTCATATCCGTATAACGGCAACCAGGATTTCATAATCGAATTACATCAGATAGCTTCAGCACTCAGTTACACCACATAGGGATAGGGCTAGCTAAGCCATTACACAACAGCACCAAGTTTCACATGCAACATCGAAAACCTTTGGAAAGTAGCATCATACACGGTAAATAGACAGATGAATCTCATCTAGGAAACTATAGAAGCGGAAGGCGAATATTGAGCCTTCAGTGATGTTGAATGTCCTTACAACTTTAGGCCAGTGGCTATGGATAATTGCCCGCCCAACCTTCATCCTCTTGAGGAAGACTTCAATATTGTACCATGGGTGTTGAATGAATACCTTCCTCGCCTCTTGACCATGGAGGTGGTTTGAGAGGTATCATTGAACTGCTTTGGAAAGTACTAAAAACAAAGATATACATAAATCGTTGTTATAAATTTTGAAATGGCACAAGGGGAAAAACAATGTAAAAGAGTTAGTACCATTGATTGATGTCTTCTTCATTGTGCAAAAAAAGATTTTGTTGTTATCCATCATAAGTTTCTTTATCCTAACAATCTTTCTGAGTTTCTTGACTTGACTGATATTCATGGACATCTCATTTCCCCATATGCAAAATGGGTCGAACAGTGGGTCTAAGCCTCTAACAGCAGGACCTACATGTGCAAGACCAAATTGTAAGAAACCTAAATATCAGAATGATTCCTGCAACTGCATAATAATGTGCTATTAGTGAAAGGATCATGCATGAGCAAACCTCGATGGTAAACCGCAGTGCCTCCCATTGTTTCCCTACAACACATATAAGGAAGATCTTGATCAGGTAAACTGAGAGATACCATCTTATCAGGCTCCTCATGCTGCTTCGTCCTTCTGGCGATCTTCGCCCTCAGCAGGTCGCGCTCAGTGTGGAGCTTCGCCTTGTCCTGCCCTAGTCCTCGGATGACGCCGGTAGCATTTTCAAACGAGGCATTCATCTCATCCTGAGATCCGACCCATCATGTCATCGTGCATACCGCACATGCGCTTGTGAGAGACCTTTCCTACCCACGAGACATTTTCCCAGGCCACCGCGGCGCGGGAGGACCTCTGTGTTGCATTCGCGGCGTGGCGGGACATCTCTGCTGCTTCCGCGGCACGACCGGACCAGTCTACTGCATCGACGGTGTGGCGGGACCTCTGTGCTGCTTCGGCGGCACGGCGGGACCTTTGTGCTGCTACAGCGATGCAGTGGGACATGTCGATTTCTTTCGTGGCAAGACGGGACATCTCTCGTGCTTCCGCTTCCATGTTCGCCTCTCCCTGATAGTAATCTCTCGACCAAGAACTCATGCGGTCCATGGAAAACGCAAGGGAACGACGATGAAAGACTTGTTTATTTTTGTGGATGAGGAGTTGAGGAGGAATGTGCAGTCATCTTGGAGCAGGTAGTATTTATAACCGAGTACTAATACGCTCCTAAGTGGGAAACCGTTTAGGTTTTGATCGATGTGAATAGGTTTGCAATTAAATATAGCATGGTAGTAATTTAGAATGTGGCGGGACGCAAGCTCAAAATTTATTGATGGTTCTAGTTTTGAAGTGCGGCACTATTCCCGGATGGTGTAACATGGGCACGCGTTCTCGGCGGCATACATGGTGTTTGCACCATAGGGTGCACCGCAATAGGGATGTCACCACAAGTCTTGTTCCATCAACCATGCATGCTCGTTATTACCATTGTGCATGCTTCTTTTAATTAGAATGTGTGCCCGTCTAGCACACACACCATGATCTGTCTAACTATTTCTGTTTGTTGTGGCTAATCACAAATAGTTCATCCGTGTGAAGTCTATGCAGTCAATCACACATGCCTTAATTTGGCTGGCCATTTATATTGTGTTGCCTAATCACGTACGGTTCATCCGAGTGAATTGTATGCTGTCAATCACACATACACACCTTGATCTACCCGGCCGTTTGTGTTGTGTTGCCTAATCACAAACAGTTCATCCAGGTGAACGATATGCCATATATTGCACACACACCTTCATCTGGCTTCCTGTTTTTGTTGTTAAGCGCATCACAAACAGTTCATTCGAGTGAACTGTATGACACACATCGCACACGCAACTATAATCTGAAATGTGTTTGTTGTCTCCGCCATCGCAAACATTTTGTATCTTTTTTGACGGTTTTATTACATCACCATTTGTGATTAATGCATCGCACATAGTTTCAACGAAGGGTCTCTGGTTGTAGTGTCGCGTTAGCAGCATCCCGCAGTACTGACACCTGTTGAAGTGTATATGTGGGCATGAAGCTTGACATGGTATTAGAGCACAAGGTCTTCAGTTCAAGTCCTAGCTTTCGCAATTTATCCAAAAAATGTTGGAGCCCCCCTTCGTGTCCATGTATAGGCATCTTGAGCCATACCTCCAAGTCTACTAATGTGTTGACTTCCCACGTCACGCATGGGAGCGGTGTTGAAGTGTACATATGGATGGCCTAAGCCCTTTCCATTAGTTTGGACTTTTTGTCGCATTGGTTAGTGCATGAAGCTTAACAACATATAAATAGTGTCCCAACACAGGGAACTCATCTCCCCACTCATGGTGTGTTGGAGGTGCATCATGCACGTCCTTTACTTGGGCATGTTCGGTTGTTGCATGACGGGTATAGGTCAAACGGCTGTGGGGTTTGGGAGATCCCCACTATCTCGACCTTGACTATGGATTGGACGATGGGAGAGGAAGCATAAGTAGATTAACTTAGTGTTGATTCCCAGTGTGACCTAATCATGACGTCTTACAGTAGGCGGACAGTCAAGCTGAAAGAGCAACAACTACCATTTGCCCTTTCTCCTTGGAACCTCTCATCAGCCCCGCCGCATGATGTCCCGCAGGGCATGACGCATTCGCCTTCATATTGTCGCAGTGGTCTCTTCCTTCTCCAGCATGGACAACGCCGTTGGCGATTCGCGACCGCCATATCTGATGCCATATAAGAAAGCCATCTGTGTCTTGCAGTTGTCTCCCTTCAGGCTTCCTGTCGAGCTGGGAGAGACGGGCCAGGCGAGACCAGGTGGGAATGATAGACACCGCTCTTGCGACTTCCATGAACCACACCGCCACTCCCAACCACGCCCATGAGACCTCACCACCGACCAAGCGCTCACTCTGAACCTCGTACTGATGGTGCACAAACCAAATGCATCTGGTAAGTGAGGCTAACGCTATGAAACTAGGGTCACCGCATGGGGAGAAAAATGTTTACATATTATCAAGAATAGGTACCACTTATAAGGTAAATCTATACACTAAGTTCAAACTAAGACAACACATTTTTCTAGAATAGTAAAAGACAATTGTTCATAATACTAAAACACACATAAAATGTAAACTACATTATCTAATTTTCTTGAATCATCCTCCTCCTCCTTCAGTTCCAATGTGACTTCCTACACATACTCTTCATTAGAGTTCGCTGCACTTGATCCATCTATTTCGCTCTCTAGGAGGAGGAGAATAATCCTGAAGTGCATAAAACCAGACCTTTCTTGAAGTACCGAAGTGATTCCATATCTGGTAGCATGCATATATAGTTCTAGCTGTATAGTCAAGTGTATTCAGGACATCGATGCATTTGCCAAGTAGTTGTGATGGCTCTTATCGAATCTCTCAGTCATGCCACTGTAGTACTCATCCACCATCGATGACGCGGCGTCCTCCAGCTAGTCATGAGGCTTGGTGGTGTGTGACATCCTCCATTCTGTCTCGATGTTGTCCAAAATTTTAACCATTATGTCCTATTGTTGGATCATCTCTTTGTCACCTTTGATGTAGAATCCAGCGAAGGTGTAGACATTGTTGAGGAGGAACTCGCAAATGATTTGTAATATAAAAGTTACGACCAGAGGGGGTGGATGGGAGATTATAACAAACTCATATAAAATGTGAAATGCTTAGGAAATAAATATAACTGGATAACAGTGTTGCCGTACAGAGGCAAATCAGAGGAATATCTAGAAAGATTACTTAGCATGCAAATCAAAACTCCTAAAATAGAGACAGAAGAGTGTGAGCAAGTAAGAGAAAAGGTAGCAGTACAAGTGCTCAAGTCTAACAAACAAGACGATACAATTGAGAATATCTAAACATAATATAAAGCTAAACATCTAGTCATGCAACGGAATAAGATAGATGCCAACACATCAATCACAGAGAAAGATAGACACGGGAAAAAGATAATGTGATGTGTTCACCTAGTTCAAGTTGCTGGCAAAACTCTATGTTTGTTTGAAGAGGCTAAACCATAGTTTTGACGGCACAAAATTCCCCGCATTCATCTGGCCAGACCAGCATGATGTGATCATGGGGTTGAGAGAATACGAAAATAAGAAAAGAGAACAAAATCAGTAACGAGGATAACTTGGTATGGTGATCAAGAGTTGCTTCACATAGATATCTATAAGTCTCGCCTCAGGTTTTGTGAAGTACCATGAAGTAGTGGAAATTGTATATGATAACAATAGGTTCACTTGATAATAATTCGTGTAAGTTCAGGGGTCAATATGGATGTCCACGGTTCAGCTATCATTGACTAGAATGAGTTCTGGGTCATGTCTATATTTTACCAAACTTGTGGGGTCACACGCTTAAGGGTCATCGATCTATTGGGTACTAGAAGTGCGGTGCTTATGTGAGTTGCACCGGAATAGTTTTGGAAGAAAAGAAAATATTTTGAAGAGAGAACTGGAAAGGTTTTGGAGAAACAAAAAAAAATGAAGAACTGGAAAAGTTCCGGACAACCCTAGAAAATATCCGATAGGTTGTGGAAGTTTCTGAAAGTTTTTGAAAATCCTAGAAAACTCCAAAGGGGGCCAGGGGGCTACCACTAGGCACGGGCCAACTAGGGTAGCCCGTATTTGGTCGTAGGGCCCATAGGTGGTGTCCCCCCTTGCTTGACGGGAAAGGCCACCAAGTGGCGACTAGGGTTGGACGGGGTGCATCCCTTGGGGGCAGTCGGCCCCCTTCCCAAGTCAGCCACCCCATTGGTTTTTATAAATAGAGGGGAAGGGCGGCCTCCAAACACAAGTTTGGTGTGCCCGTGGCTACCCCTCT
>NC_041389.1:246653447-246672452 GCF_002162155.2 Triticum dicoccoides
TTCTAGATGGTGAAGCCCTATTGAATCAGTGGTTCTGCATGCGTGGATACTGGCATTGAGATTGTGCTTTTGATCTTCATTGGAGGGTATTTTTTTGTGGTTGTGAGGTTGTAAATCCTAGTTGCAGGAATTTTCGTTGCACTCTTGTTGGTAAAGATCGGATCCAAGCTTCTCTTCAATCTTCATAGTGATCTTAGGCTTGTATGCAGGTACTAATTTTTTTACTATGTTTCCCAACAATTTTGGTGTCTTAGCAAATAAGCATATTTCAATGCCAATCCATTTATCTCGATCCATTACGAGGATATTTGGCATAGTTTGTTTGAATCTAGCCATGCTAAGGAGGTTTGGAGGAGATGGGGCTACTGCATATCATTGAGAAGATTATGTGTGTGGCGATCGGTCGAGAAGTGTGGTGTTGGAAGAGTTCTTGCGTGCATGTAAGACAACACTAACTCACATTGATATAGCGGATTTTAAAGAGATTATCCTGGCAGCAACATGGTATATTTGGTGGGGTAGAAGGCGTTTCATTCATGGGGAAGATGTGTTGCCGTCCTCGCAAGCAGCAATGCCAATACATGTGATTACAGCAAACAACATCCGAGCGATGAGAAAGAAACATTTAACCAAGAAGAATTGTTGGGTGAAGCTGAGGGAGAACTTTGTGATGATAATGTGGATGCAGATTTTGATAAAAACACAAACAAGGGAGGGTCGGGTGCGGTGGCTCAAGATTGGTGAGTTTCTTGCCGCTAGTAGCGACTTTGTTGATTATGCATTGGATGAGATGACTACTAAGGTGCTTACTATTAGGCGTGGAATATAGATCACAAATGAAATTGGTTTTAGATGTATCATTATTTAGTCATATTGTTTGGTAGCCATTGAAACACTTCAAGCCAAAGGTTTTTCTTCTACGGCAACTGTTCCTTATTTTGATGATATATCTGTCCAAGCTTCTTCATTCTCTTGTGTTGAATATAGTTTCTGTAATAAGATGTCATCGTTATCGCTCATTTTTTAGTTAGGGAGGTTGTGTCGCAACCACACATTTTGGTTGAGGAGCCTTTGAGTTATGTTATTTCTAATATTATAAATGTTATACAAGTTATTTGATGATTAATAAAGCTAGCCATGATGTCATTCCCTCCAAAAAGAACTGTGGACTCGAGGAAGTATGTAGTGGAAATCACTCTTCCAATTGAAACATCGAAACTCCAACACATACCATTGGATCTGCAAACTAAGGGTCGGGTCATCCACCCATCATTTTGTTTGTTTTATAAATGATGGGGGGGAGGGGGTCTTTGTGTATAATAATAGGTGGCATGAGCAACAAGAAATAAGAAAACAAATGTTATGGCTCGCTTATTGCGAGCAATAAGAGTCAGTCAATTACAGTGTCGCTCCTAAAGGGTTGGCCCATTGGATTGTGTGGGCTTGTGGCACGGGTTCTTTGTAACCCGGTATTGAGAACCTTATGGAAGATTCCTCAACCATTCATTTTCAGCTTTTTTAGTTTTGTTTTTATCTTCAGTGGTCTTTTTCCTTTATTTTTTTTCATTTCTCATTTTTTCTTTCATAAATTTCAAAAAATCTTCAAAATTTGTTTGAAATTTAAAAAGTATTCAAATTTCAAATTTCATTTACATCTTTTTGCTTTCTTGTTTCTTATTTGTTGTTTTGTGTGTTTCTTTTTATTCAGAAATTTCAAAAGATGTTCCCATTTGCAAATTTGTTCACATATTTAAAATATATGTGTGTTTTTCAAAAACAATGCTCTCGTTTTCAAATAATATTCAAACATTCAAAAAAAGTTTGGAAAATTACAAAAAGAATATTGAAATTTCAAAATAATGTTCCCATTTTCAAATTTTGTTCAAAAACTCAAAAATTATTCTCGAATTTCAAACATTGTACAAGTTTAATAAAAATGTGTGGAATTACAAAAAATGTCCTAGCTTCACAAAATCAGTTCACATATTCAAAAACTATTTGGAAAATTCCAAAAATACATATTTTAAAATTTATTCGGAACTTTAAAATATGTTCCCATTTTTCAAAATTTGTTCACATATTTAAAAATGGTTTGCATTTTTCAATAAAATGTTCCGGAATTCCAAAAAATGTTCCCATTTTGAAAGTAGTTCACAAATGAAAAAATGTGCTCGCTTTTCAAATTTTGTTCATGCATTCCAAAGATGTTCATAAAATTCAATAAATGCTCACATATCAAAACATGTTTAACATTTCACAAAATGTTCCTGTTTTCAATAATTATTCAGAATTTCACGTTTTCCAAAACTCTTTGTGTTTTAAGAAAAATGTTTGGAATTTCTTAAAATATTCCCATTTTCCGGAAAAATGTTCCTAATTTTCAAAAATTGTTCGCAGTTTCAAATAATGTTCATAAGTTCACTTTGAAAAAAAAAATCATGAACATTTGTTTAGAAACCTTGTACATTTTTTGAATTCAAGATTTTTTTTTTCATATCTGCATATAATTTATTAAATTAAAAAACAATTTCAAAGTTCGCAAACTTATTTTGAATTTTTAGTTATTGAATATTTTTGCGTGTTCATGAACAATTTTTGAATATGTGATTTGTTTTTGAATTCATGTACATAACTCGCTCACTTTTTAAAATTCTCAAACATTTTATGAAGGCACAAATATTTGTTTGATTTTTGTTTTTGAAGTCGCAAACCTATTTCTTGAATTCAAGAACTTTTTTTTGTTTTTATCATTTTTTTACATTTATTGACATTTTCTAAATTAGAAGCCAACCTAGGTAAAAACACGATCTAAGTAAAAATAATCACATAGGGGAAAACAAGAGAAGAAAATAAACAATGGTGTTTGGCAGACCCATTAGTGGGAGACTGCCCGTAGCCACACAAGCTATGTTGCTACGAGTGAGCATATTCGTGAGGGCCATATCTGATTTATAGCAAGAGTAGCTTCTGACTCACCTGAATCTTTTCCCCTGCAGTGCGGTACTAGGCCAGCGCTAGTTCGCTCGCGTGCTAGTTTGCCTGCGCACCCTCGCTCCTAGGTGTGTTGGATGAGTTTTTCTCTAGGTTTTCTCTTTGTCATTTGTTTTTGTTTTTGGTTTATTTGTTTCTTCATTAGTTTTATTCATTGTTTTGTTTTTCATAGGATTTCTTTATTTTATTCCCTGTTTTTACTGCTTTCTCTCTCTCTTTTTTCCTTTTTCTTTATTTCTTTATCAGTTTCAAAGTTTTTTTTACTTTTCTTTCTTCGCTTTGTTTTTTATGTGCTTCTTTCTTGGTTTTCGTCGTCTTTTTGTTGTTTCTTTCTTGGTTTTCTCTATTTCCATTTTCTTTTTTTGTTTTTTATTGGATTTCTTCGTTTTTCTTTGTCTCTTTGTCGATTTTCATCGGTTACTTTTTTGTTCAACACATGCCAATTTTTTCTAATACGCATTTAACATTTTTTGTATACACACTACTGGATGTCTCTACTTCTATTTAATATAAGTTGTACATACGTCAAAAACTTTATTTTACATGTTTCACATTTTTGTATATATTTTTCATGTGTATCAAAAACATTTTTATATACACATCATATATTCTTCAAATGCTCGATAACATTTTTCAATTACTTCATTAAAAGAATTCAAATGCTTGATTAACATTTTAACTACATGATCAATTTTTTCATATAGATTGTATTTTTTTGTACAAATGAAAAATATATTTTTGATACACATTTAACATTTCAAATGCTTGGTGAACATTTAACATTTTTCAGATATATATATTTAGAAGTATAAATGAATTTTTATAAGGGCAAAAAACTTTTAAAAAATAGGTTGTTGCCTCTAGCCTCCCTCGCGCGGTTGTAAGTTATCGAACCTGGTGGGTGGCCGGTGGCGGGGTGGTAACAGCAGCATGCGGCGATGAGCGTGGTTGCAGGTTCGAGTTGCAACCAGCTCGTTCTTTTTTTACGGATTAAAAAAATAGAGAAATACCTCAAGCGCCCCCTACATGGGTCGGCCCAGCGCGGGGCGCTTCAGACGTCTGTTTGCAAAATACACACTAACGGATGCGTGAAGCACCGGTTTCGGGTTTCGGCACTCAAAGCGTCATGCTACTAGGCCGGCCCAAGTGAACTTTGGTTGATCGGAGTAATCAAGACGCGAAAAAATGGCTCGCTCAATTCCAGCTGGCCTGGTTGACGTGAAATCAAGCTGGTCTGCTTGACCAGTTGATCAGTCAAGCTTTCAATTTTGAAAATAAAAAAAAATAAAAAATGAAAAAGTTCATGAATTCAAAAATGTTTTACGATTTTGAAAAATAAGTTCACAAACTTCAAAAAATTCATTCAGATTTTAAAAGTCCGTCGGTTCTGATAAAGAGTTCATCAGTTTTGAAAAAAAGTTCATCGGTTTTGAAAAAAGTTCATCAAATTTGAAAAAAAAAGTTCATCAAAGTATATAAAAAATCATGGATTTTAAAAAAAACATCAAATTTAAGAAATTCGTCAATTTTGAAAAAGTTCATCAAAAATTGAAAGAAAGTTCATGGATTTTCAAAAAAATACAAAAAGTTCATCAAATGTCAAACATAATTTCATCGATTTGAAGAAAAAGTTCACGTATTTCAAAGTAATTCGTCAAACTAGGTGGAACAAAAAATAAAAAATAAAAAAGGGAAATGAAAACATAAAAAAAGGAAACGAGAGTATAAAAGAGAGAAAAGGTTGTAAGTTTTGAGAACCTGCTAGGTGGGGGTGGTAACACCAGCATGTAGCGACGAGTGTGGTCGTAGGTTCAAGTCGCAACAGCGTTCATTTTTGGTAGATTAAAAACATAGGGAAAAAATCTCAAGCGCCCCCTATATGGGTCGGCCCAACGCGGGGCGCTTCAGGCGTCCGCTTGAGAAATACATACTAACAGGTGCGTGAAGCGCCAAATAGGAATCGCTAGCGCCTTCAGCGCCGGTTTTGAGTTCTGACGCTCGAAGCGTCACGCTACTGGGTGGGCCCAAGTGAACTTCGATCAATTGCAGTAACCACGACGCGAAAAAATGGCTCGCTCGATTCCAACAGGCCTGGTTGACGTGAAAAAAGCTGGTCTGCTTCACCAGTTGACCACTTATGTGTTGACTTTTTTAATAAAATGAATTAAATAAAATCACAAAAAATGGAAAAAGTTCTTGAGTTCAACAATGTTTTACGGATTTTGAAAAATAAGTTCACAAACTTCAAAAACTTCATTCAATTTCAAAAAGGTTCAACAAATTTGAAAAAGGTTCATCAAATTTGAACGAAAGTTCACCGGTTTTGAAAAAGAGTTCATCAGTTTTGAAAAGAAGTTCATGAGTTTGGAAAAAAGTTCATCGGTTTTGAAAAAAACTCATCAAAATTGGAAAAAAATCCAGGATTTTGAAAAAATCTCATCGTATTGGAAAAAATTATCAATTTAAAAAGTTCATCAAAAATTGAAAATAAGTTCACGGATTTTCAAAAAAATATAACAAAAAGTGAAAAAAGTTCATCAAATTTCAAAATAATTTCGTCGAGTTGAGGAAGAAGTTCATAGATTTCAAAGCAATTCATCAAACCAAGTCGAACAAATAAGAAAAAACAGAAAAGAAAAAAAGGAAAAATGAAAAGGAGAGAATAAAAGAGGGAAAAGGTTGTAAGTTATTAGAACTTGTTGGGTGCGTGCTGGTAACACCAGCAAGTGGTGATGAGCATGGTCGCAGGTTCGAGTCGCAGCTAGCTCGTTCATCTTTTGCGGATTAAAAACATAGGGAAAAAAAAACCTCGGGCGCCCCCTACATGGGCCGACACAGAGCGAGGAAGCGCAAAATAGGAATGGCCTATATCATCACCCAAAGAAGTACATGGACATCATATTAGACCTTAAACTTTTTCAAATATTTAAATTCATTTTCAAAAAACGAAAGCAAAAAACTAAAAATGTTTCTGTATTTCAAAATTTTCCACATATTCAAAAAACATCCGTGTTTTCAAAATTTGTTTGCATATTTAAAATTTGTTCCCCCTACATGGGCCGACAGCGGGAAAGCGCAAAATAGGAATAGCCTATATCATCACCCAAAGAAGTACATGGACCCATATTAGACCTTAAACTTTTTTCAAATATTTAAATTCATTTTCCAAAAAGAAAGTAAAAGACTAAAAAATGTTTCTGTATTTCATCCACATATTCAAAAAACAACTGTGTTTTCAAAATTTGTTTGCATATTTAAAAAAGGTTCCCCCTACATGGGCCGACACACAGCGGGGAAGCGCAAAATAGGAATCGGCTATATCATCAAGTACATGGACCCATATTAGACCTTTAACTTTTTTCAAATATTTAAATTTATTTTCAAAAAACGAAAGCAAACTAAAAAAAAATTTTGTATTTAAATTCTTTCCATATATTCAAAAAACATCTGTGTTTTCAAAATTTGTTTGCAAATTTAAAAATGGTTCCCCCTACATGGGCCGAGAGCGGGGAAGCGCAAAATAGGAATCGCCTATATCATCACCCAAAGAAGTACATGCACCCATATTAGACCTTAACTTTTTTCAAATATTTAAATTTATTTTCAAAAAATGAAAGCAAAAAACTAAAAAATATTTCTATATTTCAATTTTTCCACATATTGAAAAAACATCCATGTTTTCAAATTTTGTTTGCATATTTAAAAATGTTTCCCATATTTGAAAAATAGTTTCAAATTTATAAAAATGGTCCTGCTTTTAAAAAAATCATATATTCAAATTTCTTTTGAAAAAATGAAAGCAAAAACCTGAAAAATGTTTCTGTATTTCAAAAAAAATTCACATATTCAAGAAATGTCCCTGCTTTCAAATTTTGTTTGCATATTTAAAAATGATTACCATTTTTGAAAAAAGTTTCAAATTTAGAAATTTTTTTCGAAATTTGTTCACATATGCAAAAAAATATTCCCGTTTCAAAATTTGTTCACATATGCAAAAAGTATTCCTGTTTTCACGTGCACACTTGGATGGATCCTACACCAGGCACTGACACGTACGTACGCTAGCTGATCAAAGAATTTGCTCAGCATTCCAGCGAGAATTTGGTCAGTATTCCAGCAAGCTTCGATGATGTCGGCGTCCTGTATTTGGGGGTATCCAGTCCTGCCTGCCTGCGGTCCACCACGTGGCTTCATCGACGGCCTGGAATGGCCCAGCTTCAACACCAACACAGCAAGACCCTCGCGAGGGGCCAAGCCTCGCGAGGCGGACGACGCCAAGGCCCTTAAAGGAGTTGGCCTCCTCAGGCTGGCTCTTGAGGGGCGGAGAGATCTATGCAGCTACCTCATGAGGCTCAACTGACGTGAGCCATGACGACCAAGGCCAGGCGGGCGCCAGGCGGGTGCAGAGCGCAGGTTTCCTCTTCGGTGCAAGGGATGCAAGTCATAGTTGCGGAGTCTCGAGGAATCAGCCAAAGGTTTCCATTCTGGTGCAACAAGATCAAGACCGTTAGGATGGCAGGACAGAGGTCATCACCAAGCCCACCGCAGCGTCACGACCAGAGGTTTTTCACAGGCGAAGACTACTTTTATCAGGATAAACTATACTACTTGTCCCCTTTCAAATCCCGCCATTGTGGAATTCCTTCCCGCTCATATTTGGGAAGAGGACCAAGGCCACTATATATAGGACTTAGCCACCACCATAGTGGGGGGAGATCACTTTCCACCCCGAGCACCACACCAGCTCAAGAACACCTCACCTCCTGAGGCTTGTTTGTCCTTGTAACTAGTTCATCCATAGCCCCTCAAGGCAATCCACTACACCACACTGGATTAGGGTATTACACCACAATGGTGGCCCGAACCAGTATAAATCTCTGTGTCTTTGTGTCTCTGTGAGCTCTTTGTGTTAGGCTAGGGAGGATCGCGAGTAGGCAGGCTGGACAGGTTGAGATCTCCGCATGCACCCCAGAGTTCAAACCTCTCAAGGGTTGCCGGATCCCGAAATCCGACATTTGGCGCACCAGGTAGGGGTGCGTCGGATCCTCTCTTCCGTCGTTCGACCCGTCTCCGCTCCGACATCTCCATGGCCGACGCGCGCAAGGCTCGCGCCGAGCGTCGGGCCGCAGTCGTCGCCCGTGTAGCTCAGACGGCTCCGGCGATTGACGGTTGCGCCCGCCGTGCTCCTTCTTCGGTGGCCAACGCCGCCACGGGCCCTGCTGGCCACGAGCAGCAAGCTTCATCGCTGCACCCTTCGGTGCGCCATGACGGCCGCACCGCCACTTCATCACTGACTCCAGCAGCTTCATCATCCCATGCGCGCCGCGGTCAGGTGGACGCGCAGGCCTCTCTGCTCACGACGTGGGAGCTTCTTCGCTACCGTCCCGTGGTGATCTCTACGAGGAGTGGCTCGAGCGCATCGCCGAGCTCATCAGCGTCGCGCACGGGGGCTCCGACGGGCCGGCTCGCTCGCTGCCTCAGCACCCACCTGCAGCGGGCGACATCGCGCACGGGGCTCCTCCTCCGCTTCCGGCCTGGGGCGCCATCGTCGAGCCAAGGCGCATGGCTCCACGGCGCGACCCGCAGCGCCCGGCGCCGGCTCGAGACGACGTGAACTACCAGGTGGTTCAACGTCCCCAAGGAGAAGCGCGCGTGCTTCCAGCGCCCTAGCATCAGGCTCGCGAGCCGCCACAGGAGGTGGCGGTGCCCGTGCACCAGGATCACGTTCCACCCCCTCGACGACCTCCGGTGGCCACGGCAGGATGTCGCGCGTTCACTGCAGAGCTCCGCAATGTCGTCTGGTCGAGCAAGTTCAAGCCTGACCTGCCTCCACGCTACGACGGCATCGCAGACCCTGCCGAGTTCCTACAGCTCTACGAGCTGAGCATCGAGGCAGCTAACAGCAACGAGAAGATCATGGAAAATTGGTTCCCGATGGCCCTCAATGATGGCGCGCGTTCTTGGCTCCTGAACCTGACCGAGGGGTCGGTTTCTTCCTGGGAGGAGATGCACAGCCGTTTCATCGCCAACTTCCAGTGCACTCGCGAACGTCTGCCTGCTGCGGGCAACCTGCGCCGCGTCAAGCAGCAACTTGGAGAGACCCTGCATAAGTATATCCAGCGCTTCAACAACGTCCGCCTCAAGATTCCCAAGGTGTCCGACGAGGCCATCATCTCTGCATTCACCAACGGCGTTCGCGACGTCAAGATGAAGGAGGAGCTCGCCATCCACGAGGACCTCTGCACTGCTCTGGAGATGTTCAACATGGCGAACAAGTGCGCGAGGGCTGAGGAAGGATGCCTCTCCCTCCTCGAGCTCCCTGATGCTGATCTAGAAGACAAGAAGACCAAGGCCAAGGACACGAAGCACAAGGGGCCTGTCGTGCTTGCGGCAGAGCCAGAGACCAAGCGCGGCTGCGACCACCCCGAGTTATCCAAGGGCAAGTGGTCGTTCTACGCCTTCCTCAACGTCTACAGCCACAACGCCAGCGACTGCCAGGAGCTCAGGGCTCTCCGCGACGGCCGCCTTGGTAAACACCCCGAGCGCAGCGATCGGGGCTACGGTCGCGGAGGTGGCCGAGGCGGAGGACGCTGGGACGGACGCGACCGCCGCCGGGAGTGGCGCGACCATCCTCGTGAGGACTGCTGGCAAGACCATCCTCACGAGGGCAACTGGAGGGAGCAGCCTCGTGAGGATCGCCCTCAGGGCAATGAAGCTTTGCCTCCTCTGCCTCCGTCGCCAAGAAGGAACGAAGATCACCACCAGGACGAGGGGGCTTCCAGGAGCCACGGGCATCGCATGCATCTTGGGCTGCTCACAAGTCCCAGCTTCCCACCGTGTCTTCAAGCAGTTTGCGCGCGAGGTCACTGCGGCGCTCCCCAAGCTTGAGGCAACTCTCCCTCTCAAGTGGTCCAAGTGCGCCATCACCTTCGACTCCACAGACCGGCTCAAGTGCGCGGCCACCGCTGGCACGCTTCCCATGCTCTGTTCCCCCGCCATCAGCAATGTAACCGTCACCAAGACTCTCATTGATGGCGGAGCAGGGCTCAATGTTCTCTCCGTCCAGACGTTCGACAGGCTCCAGGTGCCATATTGTAAGCTGCACCCCACCAATCCATTCTTAGGAGTGACCGACGGATCAACGCACCCAATCGGGCAGGTTCGCCTCCCAGTCACCTTCGGCGAGCGCAACAACTACTGCACCGAGCTTATTGACTTCGACGTCGCCGACATTCGCCTGCTCTACAACGCCATCCTTGGGTACCTAGCACCGGCCAAGTTCATGGCAGCCACACACCACAGCTACAACATCCTCAGGATGCCAGGAATCGGTGGCATCATCACGGTCGCCTGTCAGGAGAAGGATGCGATGTGCTCCCTTGAGCGCGCTTTCCAAGCTGCAGCAGTTGAAAACCCAGAAGACGAAGACGGCGCCCTCCTCCCTGAGGTCGCCCCCAAGACGAAGAAGCTGCAGCTGGGCCAGGGATCTCGTGGAGGAGCATCACTCGAGGACGCAGCGCTGAGTCTCGCGTCTCCGGATGCAACACCTTCTCCCATCGCATAGGGAGGCGCGCCCGACGCCCCTCTCAGGCTGGGCTCGGGGGCTCTCCTTTGGAGGGCCTCAGACCTAGCCAATGTCGTGAGAGTGGCGCTCCGGTACCATGTGGAGGCGCTCTTCAGAGCACGCTTCTCGGGAGAAGGCAGCAGGCGTTCAGGAGTTCATCGGCGAGGCGAGCAAGGAGATTCAGGAAGGAAGGATTCTGCAAGGCGATCGTCGCCTACCGCGAGGCGGAGCTCGATGCCCTAGCGAGGGTAAAGAGTTCCGCGTCTGCATCGACATCCCTGGGCTCAACAGGGCCATGTCTCGGCAGCTCATGTGGCCGTCTCGTGTCGGCCGATGCGAGGGGCCCCCTCACAGCTACGTCTGCATGCCTTTCGGCCTGGCAGGCGCGGCTGAGGCGTTCTAGCATTGCATGAGGGACGCTCAGGTGGCCTGCGAGGCCAGGCACCAGGTGATCTTGGTGGAGATGGAGGAGCACCCTCAGGAGCCTTCCGGTCGGTCCACCCTCCCGAGGCTCTGCACCGGAGCGGCTCATGAGGAACGGCTTCAGCAGCACGCGCCTTTTGGCTACTTCTACAAGTCTTCTTCAGCAACGGTGCCAGGTGACATCTCCTAGTTCTTCAGTTTGGGGGCGCCCCTCGGGCTGCATCATCCCCAGGCCATGTGGGTTCATCCCTACAGCATATATCGTTTTGCATTCACCAGGACTATCTAATCGTTTCCTTGAATTTGTCTATGATTGTCACCTCGTGACCTCCACCTCATGACCCTGATGCATCTGACTAACACCATTTCTGCATGACACACACATCGGCACGGCGCTTGTGCTCGATTCCGTCCCTGCAACACTGATAAACCCGGGGATCGAGCTCTGATTCGCGGCCCACTTTGTATACACCACCTCGCAGGGTCCTCGGTGCCTTCGTCTCACGCCTGGGGCTCTCGGCCTCCTTTGTCATCCAGCCTGCAGATTCACCCAGCGAGGGCCAAGGGTTGGCCTGGACAGCAGTCGTCTGGCCTCGCGAGTCACTTGCACGTCAAAGGGAGGGCCTCCCGAGCATAGCGTCTCGGGAGCTCCTACTGGCTCTCCAGCCCTCATCCCGTGGCCTTGACCACGGCATCGCGACCTGGCATACTAGCGGCGGCTGAGCTTGCTCGAGGGCCGGGTCCCGAGGACGTATAGCACCTTGGCAAGTGAGGCCGGAGGGTGGCCAAGACGGGATGCGCCTGATGGCACCACAGGCGCGGCGGCAAGCATTACCTCTCCGATGGACTCAGACCGCAAAAGATAAGTCTCAGCTCTCTACGGCACCGGTTTCGCTCCACACACCTCGCCCCGCAGTTCCACTTGGGAAGTTCAACTCCCCTTTTCAATTTTCTGCACAGCTGCTTGCACGCCAGGGGGGCCTCATGAGCATCGCGTCTCATGAGCTCTTACTGGATCTTGGGCCGCTCACCTCCTAGCCTTGACCACGGCATCGCGACCTGGCATACTAGCAACGGCTGAAGCCTGCCTGGGGGCTGGGTCCTGTCGGCGTAGAGCGCCATGCTGTCTAGGGAAGAGAAAAGGGAGGGACTTAGCCGAACTAGAATATGCGCACCCATTACAAAGTCAAAAGGAACAGTGATACTATTGAATATATTTCGGTCCTTACAAGCCCCACAGGGGCTGAACTCCATTTCGCGTAGGAGGAACGACTACAGGGCCCTACGGTGTCACCAACGACGCCAGGCGGCAGCTACAGCAGCACTCCGGCCTCGGCGGGAGCTCGGTGGCATGTAGTTGTCGTCGCTCGACTCCGGAGAATCACTGGGCTCAGGAGAGTCGCTGGATTCCCAGGAGTCATCGCTGCTGCTGGACGAAGCGCTGAAGGGGGCGGCAGCATGTCCAGCGCCCATGACGGCATCCTTCGAGCTGTCACCTCCGGGGCAGCACTCTAGCCGCTCGCCCCGCTCGTTGAAGACCTTGAAGAACAAGGTGGCTGCGACGTCGTACTCGAAGAGGATCGCCAGGGGCCCCTCCGCTCAGCAAGCCGGGGCGACCTCGCCCGATCCTCGCGTCATGAAGACGTCTCCAGGCGGCACCACCTCGACCTCAGCTCCAGTGGCTAGGCTGCTACACCCTACGTGTTGCAGCCATAGCTCCACCGGTCCCCTCGGAGGCAGCTCGCTGGCGAAGAACCGAGGGAGTCGGATCCAGGAGTCAGGAGGCATCACCGTGCACACCACGAACTCGCGTGAGCTATCCTCAGCATGGGCCCGTGGCGCAGCCGGTAGGGCAATGGAGGCCCTGCCGTCTTCGCGAGGCGCCACTCGGCGGCACGCTCCTTCACCCTGATCACGGGCGTATAGGGGGAGGGGGAAGCCAGGCGGAGGCCTCGATTGCCAAAGCCTGGCCACCTCTCGCCCCGCGTCGGCATCGTCGTGGAGGAGGAGTCGCTTCTTCGGCGAGAGAGGGTCAGATCTACGTCCTGGCCCGACATCCTCGAAGGAGGTCAGTTCCAGAGTCGAGCCTCCGGAGTCGAACATGTCCTCAATCCGGCCGGGCGTCTATCCTGACAGGACGAGTTCGCCGCAGGAATCTGCGGTATACTCTAGGCTGCCAAAGGTCACGATCTGACCTGGGGTGTAGTTTTCGATGGAGGCCAGATGGCCAGTCGAGTCAGCATAGAAGATCATGCTGCTGAACACAAAAGGTTGGCCAGGGGCATAAACGCTCTCGGAGCCATTAACGCATTTGATCTACAGATGATCCATTAATCCTTTTGTTGATCTCATAGCGGAACTCTTAATGAAAGCAGCAATATTGGTGTGAAAACTAGCAGACCTCAGGGTAGGGGGTCCCGAGCTGCAGATCTTAGACAGATGGTAACATGAACAGGAGACGGTGTTTTACCCAGGTTCGATCCTCTTGATGGAGGTAAAAACCTAAGTCCTGCTCTTGTTTATATTGATATAGATGTATCAAGTACATAGTTGATCTACCTCGAGATCGTAAGATGTGGTCTAACTCTAGGGCTAAGTGAATGAGATTGCGTTGATGTCCCCTCTACGGGCTAAAACCTTTGGCTTATATACACGCCAGGTAGGGCATCTAGGATTACAAGGTCGGTATCTAGGCGATGAGGTGGTAGGAGAAGTCTTAGAGTATAGGACAAGTCATTGACAGGCGCAGTCTTGATCACGCCGTGCAGCTTCCGAAGTCCATCTTGATAAGAATAAGGGCCCACCAGCCCAATCCGAGGAGCATGGACCGGCTAGGTTAGTACCCCCTAGTCCAGGACACCATCAACAGGGGATGAACTATTCGAATTGTAAAAAATGGAAATTAGACATTGAAGCCAAAAATCACAAGTCGTGCTTAATTACGGAAAAATGCTTGTCGTTGTTACGTACCATAAAAACATCAAAAGTCTCCTTCAGCACGATGGTGAAGCACCTACCGTTTTGCAGATGAGGCATCCCATCGCACAAACCCCGGTCTCCGCAATAGTCACACTCAGGGATCCTATCGTCGTCAGACATTTCCTGTGTTCATAAGGCAAAGATTAAAAATTGATGGCAAACAACAGGAACTCAACACACATATCATTATTATTCATCACGGGTTGACTATCGGTCTATCGAGTCTTTCCTTGAAAACTCTCATCTCACGTGGTGTATATGGTGGGCACTCCCTCTCTGACATATTCGACCGTCGGTGATGGTCGCTACTCCCTTCGTTCCCGAGTGCATTACATCAAAATGTCTAGCACACAAGAACAAAGGAGAAGCGGCCCCCACGAGAAAAATCGAGATTCTTCCTCTCTGACATTTGTGATAGTCAGTGATGATCGCTCCTCCATTCATTCGAAGTGCATTACACCAAAATGTCTAGCACCTTCGAATGAACAAGAAGCGACCCCCACGACAACAGTCGGGATTCTTACTCTCTCATATTTCGATAGTATATGGTGGACTCTCCCTCATAGATATTTTGACCGTTGGTGATAATCGCTTCCCCTCCTCCTCTCATGCATTACCAAGGTATATCACTAGAAGAAGGAAAGGAAGCGGCCCCTATGACAACAGTTGGCATCCTTCCTTCCAGAGTAGACTGAAAGTCACATAAGGAGCCCCGACAGAATGACAGTCAACCCGTTACATATATCAAGTAATTACATAAAAATGACCTATGGTTTGCCGGAGTGTTATTTAATTCCTGTTCCAGCAAATCACGGGCATTCGACATTTCCTACTTTATAACACAAGTGAAAGATCGTGGATGTCGCCTAGAGGGGGGGGGGTGAATAGGCGCTTTTAAAAAAATTACGGTAGAGGCTTGAACAAATGCGAAATAAACCTAGCGGTTAATTTGTCAAGCACAAAACCTACAACAACTAGGCTCACCTATGTGCACCAACAACTTATGCTAAGCAAGATAAGCAACTATGTGATAGCAAGATATATGACAAATAACAATATGGCTATCACAAAGTAAAGTGCATAAGTAAAGGGCTCGGGTAAGAGATAACCGAGGCACGCGGAGACGACGATGTATCCCCAAGTTCACACCCTTGCGGATGCTAATCTCCGTTTGGAGCGGTGTGAAGGGACAATACTCCCCAAGAAGCCACTAGGGCCACCGTAATCTCCTCACGCCCTCGCACAATGCAAGATGCCGTGATTCCACTAAGGGACCCTTGAGGGCGGTCACCGAACTGGTACAAATGGCAACCCTTGGGGGCGGTCACCAAACCCGTACACTTTGGCAACCCTTGGGGGCGGTCACCGGTACCCGTCAAATTGCTCGGGGCGATCTCCACAACCTAATTGGAGACCCCAACGCTTGTCCGAAGCTTTACACCACAATGATTGAGCTCCGAACACCACCAACCGTCTAGGGCGCCCAAGCACCCAAGAGGAACAAGCTCAAGGGCACCAAGCACCCAAGAGTAATAAGCTTCTCAACTTGTAACTTCCACGTATCACGTGGAGAACTCAAACCGATGCACCAAATGCAATGGCAAGGGCACACGGAGTGCCCAAGTCCTTCTCTCCCAAATCCCACCAAAGCAACTAATGCTAGGGAGGAAAATAAGAGGAAGAACGAAAGAAGAACACGAAGAACTCCAAGATCTAGATCCAAGGGGTTCCCCTCACTTAGAGGAGAAAGTGATTGGTGGAAACGTGGATCTAGATCTCCTCTCTCTTTTCCCTCAAGAACTAGCAAGAATCATAGGAGGGCTTGAGAGTTAGCAAGCTCGAAGAAGGTCAACAATGGGGAAGAACACGAGCTCAAAGGATTAGATCTCAATGGGGAAGAAGACCCTCTTTTATAGGTGGGGAGAAAATCCAACCGTTATCCCCTCGCTCAGCCCGCACGATGCGGTACTACTGCACGGAGCTGCAGTACTACCGCTGCAGGTTGCGGTACTACCGCATGTGCAACACTGGACAGATGAAGGCCTGTTGCACAGGGCAACGAGCGGTAGAACCGCCGGAGCGGTACTACCTCGCGCCCCTACGGTACTACTGTAAGGCAGGCAACACTAGGCGCAGAGAAAGCACGGAAGTAAAAAATTACTTCTGTACCTACTTTCGCTGAGGGAGGACCTGCGCAAAACTCCGGCACGGTACTACCGCACACGAAGAGCGGTACTACCGCGTAGGGCGCGGATGTAAAAAATTACATCCGCCCCTACTTCCGCTCATGCTGCTAAGCCTGGCCAAAGCCCACGGTACTACCGCGCCCGCGGCGCGATACTACCGCGTAGGGAGCGGATGTAAAAAATTACATCCGCCCCTACTACCGCTCGAGCAGCTGCGCCTGGCCAGAGGCCACGGTACTACCACTCCCACAGAGCGGTACTACCATGAGCACCTGCAGTACTACCGCAAGGGCCTGCGGTACTACCGCTCCAGAGAGCAGTACTACCGCATGCCCCAGATCAGCAACACTAGGAGTCCTTCATTTTGCAGAGAAGACAACAGAGGGAAACAATAAAACCAGATCTGCCATAACTTCTGCAAATGAGCTCCAAATTGAGCAAACTCAAGCTTGTTGGATACAAGACAACGAGTAGCATCAAAACAGGGGAGGTATGCCTAACAAGAGAGGAGAGAAACCTCCAACAGAGAAGAACCGGCAGAACCTCCAACATCGAAAACATCATAGAAGATGCATGTGAACTCCGTTTTCGATGAACTCGAGCTTGTCATGAAAATGACCAAAAGCTCCAAATCTCACAAGGAGAAGAACCAAACAAGAACCAATAAAGATGATGCAATGATGCAATGGTTTGAGCTCTCTACTAACGATACGATCAAGCAACTCATCGAGAGCCCCCCTTGATAGTACGGCAATCGATCCTAAAACCCGGTCTCCCAACTACCACCATGAGACCGGTAAAATAGAAAACCTATCAAGGGCAAACCTCTGCCTTGCACAAAGTCCATTTGAGCTAGATGATGACGATCTACTCCTCCTCAAGATGGACCACCTTTCTTGATTGCGTTGGCTCAATGAAGACTAGTATATTGCTCCCCCATACTCCACTATGGGTGAGCCACTTTTCCGCTCATCTTCACAAGTCCATTGTCACCACAATGGACGGCAAGCTTCAAGCACTTGATCTCTTCGTGATGCATCACTTGAACTTGCACACCGCAACCTAACCCCACAAAGAACTCTCACGAAGACCATGGGTTAGCACACAAAGCGTAATGGACAATGCTTACCATACCATAGGATCACTTGATCCCTCTCGGTACATCTTCTACGCTTTGTGAGTTGATCAACTTGATTCACTCTTGACTTAGTCTTGATAAACCTTGAATCTTTGCAACTCTCTTCATTTGGATGATGTCTTGAAGGTAAACATGAATGATCACACAACCTCCTTCTTCAAGACATTCTTGCAATAAGCTCAACACTCACATGACCAATCTTTGGATAATTCCTTAATAGCACCTTGGTCAACTCATAAACTCCTTGAAACCAACACATGGACTTCAAGAAAAACCTATGGACAAATCCTTCAAATATAACTCAACACAACCATTAGTCCATAGAGATTGTCATCAATTGCCAAAACCAAACATGGGGGCACCGCATGTTCTTTCAACAAGTCATGCTGAAATCCACGAAAAATTCCAGCATGACCTTTGCTAAAATAGGACATATCGAGCGCCTGAAATTTGCCGAAACGAAAATTAATCAACATTCTGACAAAACATAGGCCACTCGGAGTTTCGCCGCAAACAATAAAAGCCAAGATATCACTTGGGTAAGCACATACACATGCTACTACTACATAGTACTACTCCACATATCAAAGTAACAAAAAGACCATCTTAATTTACTTTACTCACTGGACGACTATCGAGGATGCCGGTGATCTTCTAGGTGTCGTCAAGCGGCACGTCGATGATCTTCCCTGCACATAAATAAAATAAGTATGTGAGTTGTGCTTGATTCCAAATAGCAACCTATGAGAATATCCAATTTGATTCCAAATAAAATTTCTACTTTATACCCTAGAAAAATGCCCTGATTTTTTACCTACTTTCTGCAATAAGTTTATAGTTCCACAATATAACTTAGAGTTTGATTGCTGAAATATATTTGAAAATATACTATGAACCCTAGAAAAATGCCCTAATTTCAGAATATAACAAGTACATGACATTTTTTAAAATTCTACCAACTAAATATAGTAAACTACAACTATAATATAGAAACTATAAACTACTTCAGTAAACTACAAACTAGAGATTAATTTAGTTAAATGAGGGAGCTAGGAGGGAGGAGGGAGGAGGGACGGTGGCGGCTGGAGGAGGAGGGAGAAGGGTCGGCGACGCCGGGAGGAAGGAGAGAGGATGAGGAGGGAGGAGGGTCGACGACAGCTAGAGGAGGAGGAGGGTCGGCGGCGGCTGGAGGAGGAGGAGGGAGAAGAAGGCGATGGCGGCTGCGGTTGGGCGTGCTCACCTAGGCCTTGGGGGACGACGAGGCAGGGGAGGAACTCGCGGAGGCCTCCGGGGCTCGGAGTACGGCGACAATGCGGCGATGGCGGGAGGAGCACACCAAAAATGCGGTGACAGTGAGAGAGGGAGAGTGAGTGAGTGAGGAGAGGAAGAGTTAGGGAGCCGAGGAAGAGGATAACCTACCAGTAGCAGCAGCGCGTGTCCTGTAAAGCGCGCTACTACTATACGTAGCCTGCTGGGTATGATGGCCACCACATAGCAGTAATGCGGTTTGGCACACCCGCACTACTGCTAAACGGATAGCAGTAGCGCGTTCCAAAGGCCCGCGCTACTGTAAAGTAGTAGTAGCGCGGGCGTCAGACCCGCGATACTGTTAAGCCTCCACCTATAAGATTTTCCCTAGTGGTGATGGACAAACCGGAGAAGGAAGAGCTATCATAATCTAGTGGAGAGAGGAAATAACAGTGTTAAAGATGGGAAGATGGCTC
>NC_041389.1:246672737-246727877 GCF_002162155.2 Triticum dicoccoides
AGAGAGAGAGTTCTGTTCGCGGGTCAAGCGGTAACATAATGTCAAACGAAATAACATAGTAGACATGAATTATTTAGATATTATAGGTAACATGAATCTTCAACTTGAATCACTACTTGAAATACAAGGTTTGTTACATATTCTGCAAATAAAGGATAACAAAGCCATGACTTCTTTTGGCCATGACTTATTTTATATCATTATTATGAATTAAATATTTTTCATTTTTGTCCTTTATATAAGGTATTATCATATTGATGTAAAAAGATTCTTACCACTTGAACATTTTAGATATTAGATTGCAAAAAAAAAAATCGGCCTCCTTCATATGCAGCCGCCGCCTTCTCTCGAAAAAAGCTTAGGGTTCCTCTGCCTCCTACCAGCGTTGTCGCTGGTTCACCTCGTCTTCGGTGGTTATAGGGTCATGGTTGCGCGATGGATCTCGGCTTTTGCCAGCGGAGGGCTTTCTTTTTAGATATTACTTTGAGTTATGTTATAGGGTTTGCGTTTTGATCAGCAAGGCGAGGCGGCGGCGGCTCTCTGAAGATGGAATCAGGTTCTCCCGGCCTAGCCCTATCCTGGTGATGCGTCTAGTATCTTCGGAGGCCGTCTGCAGGCGTGTCTCCGGCGGATCTCGCAGGATTCGGTCGGTGGTTGTCTTTGGTGGATCTATTCGGAATTCGGATCGAGTATACGTTCACGTGTCTTCACGTTGGATCCTTCTGATTTACGCGACTCTTCGTCGGCGGCGATTGCTGTTCTAGTGCGCTGGTTTTATGAGCCCTTAGCACGACCACTTCTTAACTATCTATTACAACAAGTTTTGTCTGGCACCGGCAAAGGAAGGGGCGATGAGCCGATGACGACGGCGTGCCTTCGGCTCGTTTCAATACTTGTAGTCATCGTTAGATGTTCTACGAGTCCGAAGAAAGATTTGTATTTACACGTGTGAGATTACTATTTAACCACGAACGAGTACAAGAGTTGAGAGTATTCGATACCGATCCAATACCATTCAACATCGAGTTAAATGCTTCAGGCCTGAGCCCCCGTTCCCGCTGGATTGTTACAATCCGGGTTAGAAGCGAGACTGGCGATCCACACCTGGTCGGCCACCACCGGCTGGTCGTCGTCGTGTGTCGCATTCACCACCTGCAGCCTGCCGTGGCCGAAGCTCGCTTCCCGGAACACCGACGTCTTGGGCTGTGGGTCGATATACTCGTCTGCCAACCCTTCCCGGTTCCCGCCGTCTCCGATGGCCACGTACACCGGCCCGCACTGGTCCTCCATGCCGCCGTAGACGCGCGTGAACCTCTCGTACGCGTGCACGTGGCCCGCGAACACCGCGTCCACGCGCGCCGCGCGGAGCAGCGCCTCCATGGCGTCCCGCATGTCGTCGCCTTCCCCCTGGTGCGCCTCGTTGCTGTTGTACCACGGCGCGTGCACCAGCGCCACCACGAACGGCGTCTTGCCGCGGTCGATCCTGGCGAGGTCGCCCCGCAGCCACTCGTGCTGCGCCGTGCCGGCCTCGAAGCCCGTGTACGAGCCTAGCATGATGACATGCACCATGCCGCCCGCGACGTCAAAGGAGTAGTAGAGGTTCGACCCCGACGGGGAGTCGCCGGCGTCGTACGGCATGCGCCACCGCGCGTTGTAGGCCTTGAAGGCACGCGGCTCGAGGAGCGGGATCCTCTCGATCTCGTGGTTGCCCTCGGTCACCATCCACGGCCGCGCGCTAGCCAGCGGCTCGACGAGCCGGCCGTACGAGTCCCAGCGCGGCTGGAGGAAATCGGCGTACGACAGGTCGCCGGGGAGGAGGAGCATGTCGTAGTCGGCGGCCGCGATGTGCTGCAGCGTGCTCTTGGTCCAGCCGGTCTGTCCGAGGTCACCTGCAGGACGCCCACCGAAGCATGAAACTACCAGAGACCGAAATAAATAAGGCGAAACTGAAGAGCATTTGATGTGATGTGATGCGATGCAGTACCGACGATGACGAAGGTGAAGGGGAGGCTGGCCGGCGGCGTCCGGAAGGAGAACTCGCGCGACGGGTCGGAGCTGCACCGGTAGTAGTACGTGGTGCTGGGTTTCAGTGGGCCGACGACGGCGTCGTGGATGTTCCCCGAGTGGTAGAGGGCTAGGTACGAGTAGCTCGTGGTGGTTCCTGTCGCTGAGAATGGGTACTGGCCTGAGGTCGTGCCGTACTCCACGACTGCCGGTGCATCGTCTTCAGTGATCCATGTCACCCTCATCTCGTCATGGCCAACAGTCGATATATGGACCTGAAAGTAGTAAACAAAAAGTATTGGCAAGCTAGGCATTTCGAAAAATGGAATTCTTGTTTGCTCAAACATCGCAACCGGTCGGTACAGTCAATACATGCAAAATCAGTCAGGGTCTGCCTTCAGTTTTTTCGGTTCAATTTATATGGTTTTTATACTCGGTCTATACGGTTTTATACATAGATACAGTTCGATTTTGGTAATAACCATTTACTTTCGGTTTGGTTTCGGTAATGACAAAACTAACCAAAGTTGATGCGAATTTTGAGCAAACACATCACTCCACGTGTAAATACATGATATATATCATAATGATAAAAAACAATTAGAAAGGAATATAGAAGGGGCGTTGGATAAGCCGTCAGACTAATAATCATATAAACTGAAGCACTAAATGGGGTAGAAAGTACTGTACTATAGCAGCTCATTACGCTTTTGAACCCAAAAAATCTCAATTTTGATTAATTTGGTTTAACCAAATGGTTTTTGGTTTCTAACCGACAAAACCGAAATGATGGTTTTCAGATTTCAAAATTGAAACTGAAACCTAAAAAACCGAAACTGTTGGTTCAGTTTGATTTTTTGTCTGGTTTTGGTTTTCTGTTGAGTTTTGCACACCTTGAAAAATCAGGCATCATCATAGCTAGATCTAGATGCACACAACCCAACACGTCTTGCATAGATGCCGGTTTAGTCTTCAGATCGGCTCTACAGCCACCTAAGTTTTGTTGATCTTTTTCTCATGTTGATTTGCTATTGTTGCAGAAAAAATAATCTAAGTAGTTTCTATGCGATCACCAATTCTAAAAAACACTCCCTCCGTTCCTAAAGGAATGGACGGAAATTGACTTCTTTTCTTTTTACTCCATGCACTAATACGATCTCACTCAGTTCTAGAATGAACGTAAATAGTAGAAATGGCTAATCCACCTCCTTCTAAAGGGGTCTTCAAAAACAATACAAAAACCTGGGCAATCAATTTGCTAGTCATCCGAAAGGAAAATCTTTAAGTCCACGATCCTGTATGCTGATTCTCTATATAGAAGTTAGGTAATCCCTCTGTAAATTAATAATAAGAGCGTTTAGATTACTAAAATAATGATCTAAACGCTTTTATATTAGCTTACAGAGGGAGTAAAACAAGCTTTGCTTAGAAATGTGCAACTGTAGAGATTATGTGCATATACAAACTTTTGTTGCAACTTTGAGTAATATGCAACTGAGTCGACTTATAATAGCAATTTTCTACTCCCTCCGTTCCTAAATATTTGTCTTTTTAGACATTCAAATGGACTACAATATACGAATGTATGTAGACATATTTTAGAATGTAGTTTCACTCATTTTACTTCGTATGTAGTCATTTGTTGAAATCTCTAGAAAGACAAATATTTAGGAACGGAGGGAATAGTTGACTATAAATAGAAAATCCTCCTTACTGAGCACACATTATGCACCGGTTTGTTCTTTGATGACGAACTAAACTATTCCTTAAGACTACATGGCAGCAACTTATGTGGAATGCAGGGCCCTGGTTTATGCTTGGCATATTCAATTTACATGTGCACATCAGGAATTCAGGAGTACTATAGCGATGAACGGACTGGGATCAGGTGACATGCCTACAGCATGTTACGCTGCAACCTGCGGCCTGCCATCCGCCCTTCAATCTCCATCCAACGTTCCACAGCGATCCAAGGCAAAAAAAATACCTGACGATCAGACTACACAGGAGAAATGCATCATACTACTGTTTTCAGAGTTTGTTCAATAGAATCACCAACTTTTCAGTCATTATACAGTACAAAACAGCAGCTATATTTTTTTACCGAATTTGCATAAATTAAATTTGAAACTTAGCTATACAAAAAAAATTGTATGCAAACAGCAGTCATATAGCAACAAAAACAGCAGTAATTTAACAATACAAATTCAGTACCACTTGATTGAAATTCAGTATTAAATTCAAACTTAGCTATAAAAAAACAAAAAAATTGTATGCAAGCAGCAGTCATATAACAACAAAAACAACAGTAATTTAACAATACAAATTCAGTACCACTTGATTGAAATTCAGTATTATTTTCAAACTTAGCTATATAAAAAAACAAAAAGAAAGTGTATGCAAACAACGGTCATATAGCAACAAAAAAAGCAGTAATTTAACAATACAAACTAAGTGCCACTTGATTGAAATTCAGTACCACTTGCTTGTAATTCAAAAGGTCAATACATCCAAATTCAGTACCACTTGCTTGTACACTTAGGCTACAAAATAATATAGTTAACCCCATACTACTATAGTTAACCATGTCCAAAATACTACTGTATCTAACAAGTTCCATGCTAGAACAGATAATCATCATCATCACCACCATGTACAAAATATTATCTAAGGAGCTTCCATGGTCAGCCGTCAAGAGTTGGGTGAAACTCATAATATTATTGCACTCTTGAAGCACCAAATTTACTTCTTTGTTGTTGTCATACTTCTCCACTTCTACTTGAGGCTGCACACCATCTTTTTTCTTTTGTTGCACACCATTCTTCTTCCTTTGTGGCTGAGAACAAAAATCACTGTAATTAGTTAACAAATGAGCAACAACAACATATCATGTACCAATTGCAACTTACCTTTTCTCCCTGTTTGTTGGTCCTTTAGTTACTCTGTGCTTCCCCTTGAGTAACTTATCAAGCCAATTTTTCTTTCTCCTTAAGTTCTTTGACTGAACCTCTTTTTTCTTCAGCCGTGCAGATCTAAGCAACTCATCTACTTGCTGCACATTTGGGTCAAACATTCTCTTTGTCTTTACATAGTTCATTCATGGCACTAGTGGATGCATTGAGTAAATCATGTATATGCGGAGCGACAGAATCAAGTGCATTATCCAATAGAATACAACATTGTGGAGAGTTGGCTGCTTTTTGTGCCATTTTGTGAAATTTATGAGACAAATCCTTGTATCGAAGTTCAGCTTCCATTTTTGGATTTTCTACCACATTCCTTTCTTGTCTATCTTGAATACTTCCACTGCGAGCTTCTCTAGTCCACCTCTTCAAGACATAATGTGCCGGCAATGTCTTTATGTTCAGCAAATCAAGCACTTTTAGACCATGTGCACACAAGATTCCTGTCCTATTGAACATCCCACAACTACATGAGACCGTTTTGGTCAAAGGATCACCTACCACTATGCGCTCCTCCTCAAACTGTAAATCTCCATGCAACCTCGCAATAGCAACAACAAATCTGTTATTTCCATCCAATGCTCTACAACATGCAGCCGTTGATCTTTCATACTCATCTTGGAAAGCCTCAAAAATAATCGGAGTGTATACTTCGCTTGCTTCTACCAACATAGGAGTCTTCATCTTAATTATTGGTATATTCTTTATTGCATCGAATTCAGATTCTAATTCAGCTCTTCTTTGTACCGCCATTGTCCTCTCAAAATGCATCAAGAATCGAAGAATATGAAAATCTGATTTCAAATGATTTTTCAATGCATTGTTGAAGCTCTCACTTAATTGTGTACTTCTCACTCCCAAGCTAAAGACATCTCTCATATAACATTCGGCCCATTTTTCTTTCACCTTGTAGATACTATCTAACCAAGTTTGCTTATGCACTTTGAGCCTCATATTGGCAACGCTTCTTCAAATGCTACCTTGTCTTCATAGCCATACATACAAGCACCAAAATCTATGAGAATATGAGGCTCTTTTTCTTCATCCTCCACTTCATCTCTCTCTTCCACTTCCATCTTTTTCTTCGCCCTTCACAGAAGTTAAGTGTTTGACAGCATTTTGCATTATATGGAAGGTGCACAATCCATGATATGATTCTGTGAAGACCTTTTCTATGGATTTTCCCATTGCAACATCTTGATCTGTATAGATAGTTCTAGGTTGCCTTCCATTATGTGCGGCTAGAAAAGTCTCAAAGAGCCATATAAAGGAGTCACGTGTTTCATCGAACATCAATGCAGCACCAAAAATGATTGTTTTTCTGAAATAGTTTAGCCCAAGAAAAATACCAAATGGCCTATACTCTTTGTTTGTGCCAAATGTAGTGTCAAATGTGACAACATCGCCAAAGTGTGCATAGTCAAGTAGCATTTTAGCATCAACCCAGAATATGTTGGCTATATGCTCCTCACTATCCAACTGCAAATGGTATTGGAATGCTGCATTCTCAGCCTGCTTGTCACGAAAATAATTCAACATACTTCCAGCCTGTCCATAAGCCAACTCCCGCTGCCGCTTGCTTCGCAAATGGTTCTTTCGGTCACGGCAAGTGTAACCAAGGTTGTTAGGGCCACCAACTAGACGACAAGCATACTCATGTGAAGCTTTTGGCATAATTCCAGAATCATCGGCTATTTCTATCTCGAAAGCTTGCACTTCTGAAATCTTCCTTTGTGATGCTAACAAGTGGCAGGTTTGTGGCAATTGAAGGCGGTGATTGTGCTCCAAATCAACTTCGGTGACTTCAAAATTGTTGGCAACTCGATCATATGTAACAATCACATGAGCCTTACAATTGGTTCTTGTTTCTGCTCTAATACGTTTTGGTTCATGATCTGTTTGGTTTTTCCTTCGATGGCCTTCATTGGAACAAACAAACTAGCGTGAAGTAATCACACCATCACATCTGCTTTTGATTGTGGATCTTTTCCTCACATCAAAGCCGATGTGACCCCCATAATCTACCCAAAACTCCCAAGCCTCTTCCGAATCTCTGAACCTCATACCAACTTTGGGTGTCCTCTTTCCAATTTCTGCCATTGCACAACATTCAATTCTGCCAAACGAAAACAAAGTATATAAATTAGTGGACTGCAATCTTATCGGTTCCGGTAGCAAGGATGGTACAACATGTCAAGATATATCTGTATATACATGTCAGGATGGTACAACAACTCATACACTCACACTGAATATGATGATTCAGTATGCCATCTAGTTTACATAGGAAAAATGATGGATCCAGAGTTTATCCATCCTTAAACTTTTGTTGGGGCGTTGCTAAACAGATATCACATATTTTTTTTCCTTGACAAATAAAGAGACCGAGGGATAGATTTAATTACAGTGGACGCTACACCAAGGCTTCAGTCAATTATGTCCAAGAGAGGGCACAAAAAGGTGTAGTATTTCCAATCTACGGAGTAATCTGTAGTATACTATGATAAATTAGTGGACTCAATTTTCGCCATTGTTGCAAACTCATAGAACTACACGTAATTTAACTTGTTTTGGTGCAGTGATGATATTGATGCAAAGTCATAGAACTACACATATTATAAGTTAATTCTGAAACGAAACTAATCCAAACCGTGCTAACTCTGAACCCAAACTGCACAAGCATCAAACTGGTGTGAAGGAAAAGGAGAGGCGACCTGGGAAACCGAACGTGGTGGTCAGGGCGGCGCTCCTCCGTGGACCGCGGCGGCAAGTCACTGCTACCCGGCGCACGACAGCGCTCTTCTAGTTCCCCGGCGACTCGGCGGAGCTGGTTCCCGCGGGGCTCGGCGGCGCTAATTACCGCCTCGGCGAGGCGGAGCGCTTCACTTGGGCGGCGGCGGCGCGACCCTGCAGGTCCTCCTCGGCGGCGGCGCGACCCTGCGGGTCCTCCTCGGCGGCGGCGCGGCCCTGCCTGTCCTCTGCGACGGCAACTCTCGGCGCCAATCTTTCCTTTTCCTCGCCACATCTAGTTCCGAGCGGGCAGACCACCACGACTTGGTCCAAGTCTGATCGCCAGGGATTTTTTTTTTTTTGCCTTGGATCGCTGGAAAACGTTGGATGGAGATTGGAGGGCGGATTGGAGGCTGCATGTTGCAGCGTGACATGCTGTAGGCATGTCACCTGATCCCAGTCCGCGATGAACCATTTGTCTTTCTATTCGAAACGGACAATGAGCAATTATAATGACTACGAGTAGTGTACGTGAAGAAGCAGTAGCCACGTCAAGGTGACAATGACCAAATTAGGCAAGTTTGATATGCTTGCTTCTAGTGCAAAATAAGAAGCCGAGCAGTTTGTTCCGTTCGCTTTCTTGAGCGATTGACAGTAAGCAAATGCTCTAAGCGATCCTTGCTGGCCTCCTCGTGTGATTCCAGTCATGCTGTTGGTCCAAGATACCGGTATCCAAGAAGCATAATCCATTGCCACCTTTCACTGAACTTCCTAGTATGGTTCAAAAAATAACTTAACTTCCTAGTGTTCTATTTTAGAGAAATTGCCTACTATTGTTATCCATGGACCGATGGACGATGGACACCATGATCACAACGAATACCACGCTCTAGCACATAAAGCAAGAAGTATTTTCTTTTTGAAACAAAGGAAAAAGTTTTGCCTTATCGACTAATTAAGAAGAAGAGAGTTGCGTGGTTAATTTATGGAAACCGGGCAGAAAAAAAATGAAGCATGAAGTATGATTCTGGTATAATCATACCGTTGCACCAAATCACCTTTTCTTTCACCCCATGTACTGATTTGAGTTCGCCAAAAGAAGCGAAGGGCAAACCACCCAAAACATATATTCACGGTGTGGAAAATGAAAGGGAAATGCACCAATGCATACTGGATTTCATTTTCCAGGAACCGGAAGCTCGAAACAACTTCCATACAAGAACGACAACCGGGAAAGCATATACCTGCGTCGGCGTCGGACCGCCGGCGTCCTTGGGCAAGGAGAGCGTCGCCCTCGGCCTGGGCCGGACGTAGGACGAGGTGACGGCGAGCGAGGTAGACAGCATGGACAAGACGAAGGCGGCGAGGACGATGAGAGCCAACGCTGTGCTCCCCGTTGCCGTGGTCGAGAGAACGGAAGCAAACTGGAGAGAGGAACACGAGGGTCCGAGGGTTAATATAAGTATATAGTGTAGTAGAGAATAACCAGGCATAGTAGAGCCAGGACACGCCGCTGAATCGCATGATTTAGTGGGCAACCACGAAGGAAGTCAGTTTAAATTGGATGTGTTTCGGGTCTGAAATCTGACTTTTGGACGTTGGCGTCTGTCAGCTTCGGCGGTGACTTGGGTGACTTGTTTTCATTTCCTGCACACGTAGACGAGGGACGTCGTCGACCGCGTCTATGGTTGAGCGATGGGAAGCAAGCCGACGTGTGAGAGCCATGCTCCGCAGGTCCAGGGGCGGTTTGCGCGTTCGCTCAAGTTTGCAATTTGGCCTCGGCGGTCCGGAAGATGGTCAGCGAGGTGATGTTTACCCTAGCACGGTGCTACCGCCCTCCATCAACAGGTGATGTAAAATCTGCCCTGTCTTTATATTCTGTGGTCCCAATTTAAGGTAGGGGCTGACGAAAAACCGCAGTGCGCACAGGCCCAACCGCCATGCTGAACATTTTTGCGTGTGAGGCCAACTCCAACACGCGACCACAAATGGACGTCCGTTTTGTCTGGATTTCGTCCGTTTGGAGGTGGCAGTGGGGCCGTGTCCGACCGGAGTCGTGGATGCGGCTGACGGACGCCCAACGCACGGCCGCATTTCAACCGCATCTCGTTCATTCACCAACACGGTAGATAAAATAAAATGATGCATATGAAATGGTTCAAATCAAACATAGCTCCCAAATAGTCTTTATAATCTAATTGAAATTTGTTTGCATGACAAGAAAACAATATCAAATAGTCTTAAAACCCAATCAAAATTTGTTTGCATGACAAGAAATTAAACTCATAAATATACTCGTTGCTAATGTGAGTCCACACGTGCTCAACCAAGTCATCCTGGAGCTGGACATGAGTATGCCAATTACGCAACTCCCGATGAAACTCGACAAACTGTTCAAAGGTTGCGGGAGGTGGATGCTCAGACTCAACATTTTCACCCTGGAAAGCAAACCCTTGATTGTAGATGCTACCATCGCGCTCGTCCTCCACGATCATGTTGTGCATGATCACACAAGCAGTCATCACCTTCCAAAGATTCTTCGTACTCCATGTCAGTGCTGGGTTACGAACGGTACCTCACCGAGACTGAAGCACACCGAAAGCATGCTCCACATCCTTCCTAGCACTCTCTTGCATTTGGGCAAACCTTTGTCTCTTCTCCTTGCGGATTGGGTATTGTCTTCACAAGAGTGGACCACTAAGGATAGATGTCATCAGCTAGATAATATCCCTTGTTGTAATGGTGGCCATTGAGCTCAAAGTTGAGCTCCGGGGAGTGCCCTTCTGCAAGCCTTGCAAACACCGGAGACCGCTGAAGAACACTAATATCATCCTGAGAACCAGCCATGCCAAAGAAAGAATGCCATATCCATAGATCTTGTGAAGCCACAACTTCTAGTATAACAGTGGCACCTTTCACATGCCCTTGTACCTCCCCTGCCAAGCAAATGGATAGTTTTTCCACTTCCAGTGCATACAATCTATACTACCAAGCATGCCCAGAAAGCCCCTCTCGGCATTGATAGAGTAAAATACCAAACGAATACCAAACGGAGTCCAAACAGAATAAAACTTGACGATGATTTTTCTTGGACCAGAAGACACCCAAAAGACTTGGAGTGCAAGTCAGAAGAGCCAAGAGGCAGCGACAAGGGTGGAGGGCACGCCCAGGGGGGGTATGGTGTGCGCCCCTACCTTGTGGGCCCCTCGGTAACCCCCTGACCTAGATCTCCCTCCTATATATTCACATATATTCACAAACCACCAGAAGCATCCACGAAAACACTTTTCCACCGCCGCAACCTTCTGTTCCCGTGAGATCCCATCTTGGGGCTTTTTCCGGCATCCTGCCGGAGGGGGATTCAATCACGGAGGGCATCTACATCAACTCTATTGCCCTTCCAATGAAGTGTGATTAGTTTACCTCAGATCTACGGGTCAATAGCTAGTAGCTAGATGTCTTCTTCTCTCTCTTTGATTCTCAATACCATATTCTCCTCGATGTTCTTGGAGATCCATCCGACGTAATCTTCTTTTGCGGTGTGTTTGTCGAGATCCGATGAATTGTGGATTTATGATCAGCTTATCTATGAATATTATTTGAATCTTCCCTGAATTCTTATATGCATGATTTGATATCTTTGTATTTCTCTTTGAATCATCGGTTTTGTTTGGCCAACTAGATTGATTTTTCTTGCAATGGGAGAGGTGCTTAGCTTTGGGTTCAATATTGCATGATTTCACCCCGTGCCAAAGTAGGGGTAGCGAGAAACGTATTGAATTGTTGCGATCGAGGATAAAAAGAT
This sequence comes from Triticum dicoccoides, assembly GCF_002162155.2. Classification (NCBI taxonomy): domain Eukaryota; kingdom Viridiplantae; phylum Streptophyta; class Magnoliopsida; order Poales; family Poaceae; genus Triticum; species Triticum dicoccoides. The sequence continues at coordinate 246,684,240 of NC_041389.1, forward strand.
GGGATTTACATCATATTGCTTGAGTTTATTCCTCTACATCATGTCATCTTACTTAAGGTGTTACTCCATTCTTTATGAACTTAATACTCTAGATGCATGCTGGATAGTCGTCGATGTGTGGAGTAATAGTAGTAGATGCAGGAAGGAGTCGATCTACTTGACACAGACGTGATGCCTATATTTCATAATCATTGCCTTGGATATCGTCATAACTTTGCGCTTTTTTTATCAATTTCTCGACACTAATTTGTTCACCAAACGTATTATTTGCCTTCAAGAGAGAAGCCTCTAGTGAAACCTATGGCCCCCGGGTCTATTTTCCATCATATTAGTTTCCAATTTACTTTTTTGCAGTCTTTACTTTCAAATCTATACACCAAAAAATCCAAAAATATTTTATCTTTTGTTTATCTATCTCTATCAGATCTCACCTTTGCAAGTGACCGTGAAGGGATTGACAAACCCTTTATCGCGTTGGGTGCAAGTGTTTGATTGTTTGTGCAAGTATTGGTGATTTGCGTGTTCTTCTCCTACTAGATTGATACCTTGATTATCAACTGAGGGAAATACTTATCTCTACTTTGCTTTATCACCCTTTCCTCTTTAAGGGAAAAACCAACACAAGCTCAAGAAGTAGCAGGAAGAATTTCTGGCGCCGTTGCTGGGGAGATCTACGCCAAGTCAAGACATACCAAGAACCCATCTTAAAACTCTCATCTCTTGCATTACATTATTCTCCATTTGCCTCACGTTTTCCTCTTCCCCACTTCTAAAACGATTTTTGAAAATATTTGCCATTTTCTTCGGCCTTCTTTCGTTCATCTTTTCGTTTGCTTTTGTGCGCTCATGCGTTCGATTGCCTTGATGGATCAACCAAAGAGCTTTGACCCTTACTTTAAAAGGCTGGAAGAAATTGAAAATAATACTAGGAGTTTCGTGACTCTACAATTTGAGGACAATAGTTTCTTTAGGAACGAGCTCAAGGAGCAGAAAACTTTTATGGAGTATATGAATAAAGAGCTCGATGATATGTCTAAAGAATTTTATGGTCTTAAATCTTATTTTTCACATCTTGAAAATTTAGTTGGCCAAATTTCTGATAAACAAACTACTTTGGTCAATAAGATGGCCGCTAAGCCGGAGTTTCGTGAAAACAATGATGAAGATCTTAAAGTGATTGATGTGACTCCTATTGAATCTTTGTTTTCTAAAATAAATCTTGATATATGGGACTGGAGATGAGTCAATTTTAGTTAGAAGGCGTCCCAATGATTCAGAGTTTATAGATCTTGATGCAAAAATTGATAAAACTGGGATTGGAGAGGTCAAAACTTTAGGTAGCAATGAACCCACTCTTTTGGATTTCAAGTAATTTATTTATGATAATTGTTCTTTGATAGATCGTATTTCCTTGTTGCAATCCATGTTGAATTCTCCTCATGCTTATAATCAAAATAAAGTTTTTACTAAACATATTATTGATGCTATGATGAGATCTTTTGAAGAAAAGCTTGAATTGGAAGTTTCTATCCCTAGAAAACTTTATGATGAGTGGGAACCTACTATTAAGATTAAGATGAAAGATTATGAGTGCTATGTTTTGTGTGATTTGGGTGCTAGCGTTTCCACGATTCCAAAAACTTTATGTGATGTGTTAGGTTTCCGTGAATTTGATGGTTGCTCTTTAAATTTGCATCTTGCCGATTCCACTATTTAGAAACCTATGGTAGGATTAATGATGTTCTCATTGTCGCAAATAGGAATTATGTGCACGTAGATTTCATTGTTCTTGATATAGATTGCAATCCTACATGTCCTATTATTCTTGGTAGACCCTTCCTTAGAACGATTGGTGCAATTTTTTATATGAAAAAAAGGAAACATTAGATTTCAATTTCCGTTAAGGAAGGACATGGAACACTTTCCTAGAAATAAATTAAGTTTCCATATGAATCTATTTTGAGAGCTACTTATGGATTGCATACCAAATATTACAATACCTAGATCTATGTTTTATGCCTAGCTAGGGGGCGTTAAACAATAGCGCTTGTTGGGAGGCAACCCAATTTTATTTTTGTGTTTTTTGTTTTGCTACTGTTCTTTAATAAAATACACATTAGTACCTCTTTAGTAATTGTGTTTTGGTGTTTTAATTAGTGTTTGTGTCAAGTAAGACCTTTGGGATAGCTTACGGTGATAGTTGATTTGATCTTGCCGAAAAATAGAAACTTTTGCGCCCAATAAAATAATTTTTAAACATCATAGGAACATGATTTTGATCTATTTTTTTTACATAAGATTGATATGCAAACTGCCCAGGTTGTCCTAATTTTTCGGAATTTTTGGAGTTACGGAAGTATTCGAAGTATGAACCATGGATAAGTTGGAATCACTACAAAAAAGACACAACCATGACATTTTGGGCTGAACGAAACTTTTTCTGTCATGCTTATGACACTTCTATGACGATAATTGTGACAAAACCCGGTATCATCATAGATGTGGTGGGCTCCTACTTCTATGACAAAAAATCATGAAAGAAAATGGGCTTTTCATCCTAGGCGGGCCGGAGACGCAGCTGCATGACATTCTTTGGGCCGTCCATGAAGTAAAAAACCGTGGTAGAAGCGAGGGCGAGGAAAATATCGGGGAGTTCCCGGTTACGGTGGGTGGTTCGGGGCCGAGCGATGCACATTTCTCTCGTACACGTACGCGCGTGGGTGCGAGGCGTTGGGCTCTAACTAAACCGTGCGAGGCGTTCGCCTACTGAACCCGAGCGATTGCACTGCTGCTACGCATTACTAAATCCGAGCGATCGATCGATGGTTGTTAGCTGAACCCGATTGAGCGATTCCTTCGCTACTGCTGCTAACTGAAGTCGATCGAACCTGCTGCCTCTTGATGAACAGTGAGAGATGTCGGGGGGAGGGGGAGGGGGGTGGATGAATAGTTCCTGGTGGGGGGGATGGATGAACAGGACCCCGTGGTAGTAGAGGTTGTTGCCGCTGGATGAACAGGACCCCGATCGAGCCGGTTGGGGGTGGATGAACAGGACCCCGTGGAGGGCTGGATGAACAGGACCCCGTGGAGGGCTGGTTGAACAGTAGCCGGTGGAGGTCTAGATGAACAATAGCCCATGGAGGGGTGGTTGAACAGGACCCCGTGGAAAGGGCTGGTTGAACAGTAGCCGGTGGAGGAGCGGTGGAGGCTGGATGAACAGGAGCTCGTGGATGAACAGTCGCAAGTGGAGGCTGGAGGAGGTCGACGCTGGATGAACAGTAGGCCGTGGAGGCTGGAGGAGGTCGACAATGGAGATGAACAGTATCCCGTGGAGTCCCGTTTTGCAGTACGCCACACCCCTCCCAATGAACAGGACCCCGTTTCGATCGTAGCGCTCCAACAGAAGTCTGTTTCCTCCATTTTGCGGTACGCCACACCCCTCCCGATCAACAGGACCCCATTTCGACCGTAGAAGGTCTAAGAGAAGTCCATTTTCTCCATTTTGCGGTCTGCCAGACCCCTCCAGATGAACAGATTACAGTTTCGACCGTAGCCGGTCGAACACAAGGCTGTTTCCTCTGTTGTGCGGTACGCCATGCCTTGTTTTGATCGGCTGTTCCATCCAAGCCGGTTGGCTCCCGATGAACACGACGTATTCCGTTTCCTCGCGATGAACACGACACATTCCGCTGCCTCCCGATGAACACGACGCATTGCGTTGCCTCCACATGAACACGACGACGCAATTTCTCCATTTCGACCCAGCCATGTACACGACCCTTGGCCGTACGTATGCGCCAGTAGGTGTTCGAGACCTCGCCTGTATGTACGTACGTGGCCGTATTTACTTTCTTGCACCCTGGCCGCTGTACGTATGTGTACACGATATTAACGGTACTGCGTGACATGCTACGTACGCGCCTCTACTGCCCTTCCTTACACGACCACGGTTCATCGCTGCAGCCTGCAGACAGACCGATCGTATGTACGTACACGTTCGCGACCAGAATGACAATGCTACGAACGCTTCGACCAGGTGGGTCCCGACTGTCAGGCACTTCCTTGCGTGCGAAGATGTAGCTAGAGGGTCCTAGCAGTCAGGGGGAGAAAACATTATTTTTCAGGGTAAAAAGGATGTAGTTGCATGCATGCGTCCATGGGCGTGTGCGTCCCCACTGTCAGCCTCTCACGTACAGTCATCTTTCGATGACTCTCGTTTGTTGACCATGTTGACCACACCGTGCCGAGCGCACCAAGGCCGATGGATGACGGCGAGACCCCAGACTGGAATGACCCGGAGATGGGGAAGACGCGGTACTGGAGTCGCAGATGGAGAGGAGTGGGAAACTTGACTGGCTCGGGTGCACGGCAGCACTGCCGCCCACGGGAGATAGGAGCAAGAATAAAGGTTGAAGAAGGAGCACGGTTGTTTGATTAACATCCAATGGTCCAGATGCTAGAATCATTTGTTGATTAAGTTGACAAAGCCCTGCGTACACGTCTGGTTAGTAGGCCCACAAGTTAGCCACCAAATCTTCTAGGTCCCAGCTGTCATCGGGAGGAAGAGATTTTTTCGCATAACAAGGAGGCACTTCCTTCCATGCAAAGATAAAGCCGGTGGGTCCCAACTGTTAGGGGGAGGAAACGACTTAATAAGGAGGAACTTTCCTTGCGTGCGACCATGTCCTCGTGGGTCCCAGCCGTCAGGCTCTCCATGTAGAGTCCTCTTCCGATGACTCTCATTTGTTGACCATACCGCGCCGAGTGCAGCGAGGCGGTGGACGACGGCGAGGCCCCAGACTAGAACGACCTAGAGATGGGGAAGACGCGGCAGTGGAGTCACAGACGGATAGGAGTGGGAAACTTGACTGGTTCGGGTGCGGGGTGGGCCTACACTCGGCAGAGAATAACAGGGGGTGCGGAGTGGAGGGATGGACTGGCCGTCAACGGGGTAGCGTTTCGTTGCGAGGCACACAAAACAACGCTGCTGGACGCCAGAGGCTGGAGCAGGCGGCCCCGGTAGCGTCGAGGGAAGAAAACAATTGATTGAAGAAGAATGCCGGTCGTTGGATGTAAATCCAACGCCTTGCTTAGGCTTCGACCTACTGTCCCACATGTCAGCCAATCCATTTGTTTTTTAGTCCATTTAGTGGGCTGGGTGAAATAATGATGTAGCATCTATGCAGTCCGTTTATATATATGGTAGAATTTAAAGCCCATTTGCATTTTTCTCGAAATCCATAGACTTGTTGGGCTGGGTGAAAATATCATGTTGGGCTGGACGAAGAAATGTCATAAAACATAAACACATGATTGCACGTCTATTACTGCATTGGCCAGTAAAATCTTTGCAAGCTTATGTACGCAATCACTAGGAGTTAACTTGCCAAGTTATATATAAACAATTATTATTATTATTTTGTAAGAACTTTCAATTTATGGAATAAAATATCATTTTAATTTGATGAGTTAATAGGACCTGGGGTATTATTATTTTTTAGGCTAGACGTGGGACAGTTGAGTTGGTTCCAGGAAACGTACTAGGAGAAAACTCAGTTTACATCAGAAAAGAAAGTGGGAGAAAATTCAGATATAGGATTAGTGAAAACGAAAAATAAAGAAAGTGGGAAGGTCTATAAAATGGTTGGACGAATGACAAGTTTAACGGAACCTTATGTTGTTTCTATTATATATAAAATAAGATATAAATATGTATATGTATATATATATATATATATATATATATATATATATATATATATATACTGTTATAGAATGGAAAACATAGGTTCAGTTTTGCATTCTTATAGAAAATAGAACTGAGCTATGCGTCGTCTTGAAAAAACAAACATAACTTGGGCCGCTGATGTTATAGACAAGCTAGGGTTGGGAGTCCCAGAGGCCGCTTGATACCTGCTGGATCCAAAAAACATTGAAACATGTCATGGGCTACCCATGTTAAACAACAAAACCTCAGCGATGGACCTGGTAGGCCTGGGACTGTCAGCCTCTCGACGAACAGTTGTCTCCCGATTCCTCGTGTTTTGCTGACCATGTTTGGAATGACAGACGGCGGCGCCGCGGCAAGGGCACCAAGGCGGAGAGCAACGTCAAGACCTCGGACTGAACAAACCAGAGCGGGGGAATACACAAGCGGAGGGGAGTACGAGGGTTGACTTGTTCGGGTGCAGGGTGGGCCGGTGGAGTTGTCGCCGCCGGACAATGTGTGGGAGTAGAGGGATGGCCCGCGAATGCCATAGGCTATGATGGCCATCCGCTGTATAGGAAGAGGACGAAAGATTGATCAAAACAAAGAAATACAAATGGATAGGTGGTTGGTCCCATATATCTGTGTACAAGACCTGCTGGGTCCACCTGAGGAGGGGAACATGTTGGGAGGAAGGAGATTCAAAGCACGGCAGCTGAGTGAACTAGTTTTTTTTAAAATAGACGAGTGAACTAGTTACATACATAAGCAAATAGCCACTAAAAAAGCAAACAGGTTAATGGGTTCTTAGAAGAAATATTTCGGATAAAACAGATAATTGTGACACATAGGCTAATGCATGAAATGCTCAGATGATAAAGGTGCTTATAAACAGATAAAGTAAAACATCTAGACCTTCATGGCACACTTGATCATGACGCTGCAGTTGTCCGTGTACTCATCGGTTACGGGAAGCAGACACACCCTCATGTCCAAGATCTGCCTGTACATGTCGTAGCATGCGCATGCGTCCTTGGCCGTGTAGGTTATGTAGGCTAGATTCAAAGGCACCTCCCACGTGTTCAGGTCCTTGGTATCGTTGTCTTCTTTCATGTTGGCGTAGCAGGGGTCAATGATGGTCTCGGCGAGGTCAACCATGGAGTCCTTCTCCTGCCCGTTGCCGATGATCTTGTATTCGTTCTAGATGTCGACAAGCTTGTTGCATCCGATGGACGAATCATCGCGATATTCCTTATCTCCACCTTAGTGAAAGTGCAGTCGGCGCTGCCGATGAAACGGGCAAATGCTCCAGAACCTCTGATGGCCCTGCAGTAGTGGTACACGAGAACCTCGTCCCGCACGCATACCTGGGCGACCGCAATCCGCTGGTCCTTGTCAGGAGACGAATGGATGGGCACAAGGTCTAGCCCTGTGACCTTGTGCTTTCTCGTCCTGTAGGTACTGCTTGAACTCTGCAAGGCAGAGCTTCACCGAGTCTGGATCATTGGTGTACATCACATTCAAGTTGGTGCAGCCATGGGACTTAATGGCAAACTCAAAGGTGAACTCCTTGCTGAAGTCCATATCCAGCAGGCACACCCCTCGGATCGCCATTGGAGTCTCTTCAAGTGAACGAGTGAATAGGCGGCGATAGCAGTTCGTTTTTTAGCTCTTGGGGAACTGGATTCAACAGTAAACTGAGTGTGTATAGGCGACAACAGTTACTACCCCTCCCTCGCCCGCTGCATGCGCGACAGAACATGCACCCTCGGCGCATTCAAACGCCTCCATTAAGAAACCTATTCTGGCCGCACGTCAGTTCACGAGAGGGTCTGTATTGGTACTGTAATAACAAGTGTTAGTGGTCACTTTACTTAAATTTAATTAGCTTTAATAGAAATTTATTCTTAAAACAAGCAATGCATTGGCTCGTTCTATCAGTGCCACGGGATCAACATGCACAACGATTAGAATAATTATTCTCAGGACGCACACGATCAACACATTTGTCGCACTTTCACACAGATAATACTACCAAGTTTGAACTGTTTATTATGGTTGCTGTCCTCTGCATCATCATGCCGTGTTTCCCAGCTTGCAAGATTCAGAACCAACAAATAAGATTCAAATAATAAGTACATCAAAGATGCCTACACATCTCATTGATTCCCAGCTTGCAAGATTCAGAACCAACAAATAGATTCAAACAATAAGTATAACAAAGATGCCTACACATCTCATTGATTCCCACCTTGCAAGATTCAGAACCAACCCATTAGAGCCTTTTGATAAACTGAATATCAGGATTAAATCCATCTTGGCTAGCCGTGTCATACAACCCAGGAACTTGCCGAATGCTCTTGACCATCACAACATCTGTAATTGAGTATTCCTGTTTGCACAGATAAGAAAGAGCATGATTACTATAACAGTGGCACTAGTTGAAGCAAACTTTATTTCCAAAACAAGAAAAGATTGCGATAGAATCTCTTTATTTAAAATAGAACATTAGCACAGTATGACAAAGCACAATCATGTTGATAAAGGACAGTATTGACCGGTGTGAGGGGCCCTATGCCGCCATGACTCGATGTGGTGAACCTGCAAATCCATTTGGATGAGGCTAGCCTGGAGTTCCATGATTTAATTCATGCGCCTTTTTCTGCAGTTCACCTGAAATGAAGGAAAGATTGCATCATTCAGCTAGCAAGAAGTACTTGCTCTCGTGAGCTGGCAGGTTCTTCTTTAGTAGTTGCACTAAAATTCAGGAACATTAAGGTTGGTTGTCTTGCTCATATAAGGTGCAACTATAATTTCCTTATCCTTTTGTGCAGTTCCACTAAAAATAAAGTGCCATTGTGGTGACAATGATGGTCACCTTGCAAAAGCTAATAAAATGTTGCACGAGATTACCAACAGAATTTGATGGAGATTTTGGAAACTCCAATCATCATTTTGTGCAATTCCACCAAAATTGAGAGATGTTGCCCACGTGACATTTTAGTTGAACTGCACAAGACACTCATTCCAAAAAAAGTGTTTTGTGCAGTTCACCAAAAGGTCACAATAGCAACAAGGTGAAATGGATATCCCTATCTGCACAAAAAGATAGAAAGTAAACAATTGCTGGTCAATAAGAATATACGAAATATACACGAAATGAAAAGAAGCATCATAATTATGTTCATGGCAATCACGCAAGGACAGTAGAAATTTTAAAACATCAACAATGCTTCATGTTACTGGAAGCATTACGATCAACCATGACACTCGTCAAATATGGGATTACTTTAATGGTGGCATTGCTTGTTTACGAGATATAGTAAATCAACAACAACTATACAAAGAGTTGGTTTAAGGGCATGGGACCGTGGGGACACCAGGTCACTCAGCAGCGTAAAGAAGCAACTTACTTATCATACTGGGGAAAACAGCAGGAGTACCATTTGTAACATAGTTTAATTGCATCATTTCACTGGAGGCATTAGATTAACAATAACACTGGTTAGACATGTCCTTAAGGTAACAGTGTGATCGCTTCATTTTACATGTGCCCTTACATTAACAACAGCAAAAGGTTGGTATAAGGACATGCGACAGTGGACACATCAGTACAATGTACCTACAAGGAGGCATAAAGTGGGGATGCCGAGTTTGTTCGTCCTCTGTGAGGGCAGCAAATCTAATCCGGGAGACCTTTCACTACATGAGGGCAGCAAATCTAATCCTGGAGACCTTTTACTTTGTGAGGGCAGCAAATCTAATCCTGGAGACCTTTTACTATGTGAGGGCAGCAAAATCCTGGAGACCTTTTACTATGTGAGGGAAACAAATCTAATCCTGGACATAATATGTTGACTTGCCCACCAGCCGCCACTTTCTATCCTTTTTTCAACCAATAATAGATCTGTTCCTTATCCAGTTTGTACTAAGTTTTCCCATTATTTCCCTTTTCAACCAAGAGACCGGTTGGGTATCCGGTCTCTACTACTCTCCCCTGTTATTTCCTCTTTGAATCAAGTCCTAGATTCATGCTACGACTCCCCCCCCTTCTTCATTGTTTGAACCAAGTCCTAGGTTCGAGTGCATGAAGTAGCTTTACCTCTAATAATACTAAAAATTTAGGTGGATTTGGAAGAGCTGATGGAAGTAGAAAAAGATGCACATGCAGACACGTGGGGAGCTGGGGCAGTAGACCAAGGCCGCTTTCAAAGAACTTGTACCTGAGGGTCATCGTGATGTCGACGATGGCAGGTCCGATCTGCGCATAATACGGCAGGGAGGAAGAAGGGTCGGAGGACCTCCCGAGCCGGCGTTGTGTCGGAGAGAATGGCACGGGCAGAGGATCGGGCCCTGCCGACAGCTGTGGGTTTCCTCCCTCGTCGGTGATGATCGCGTGAACGATGCACCTTTTAGTCCTCTACACACACCGGCCGAAGGGATCCGGCCGGATCTGTGACCAGCAGTGAGCAGAGAGAAAATGTCTCTACCGCTATCTTGTTTAGATTTGGAGAGGATGATAGAATGAAGAGAGCAACCCTAGTAAAGCAAGCGCTCAGGCCCCTGCATACATATATGTTCCCAATGCACTTTAAAGTATTTTCTCTCATCACACGGTAATCACGATCAATAGCATTCTATACATAGTCTTCTTAATTTCTACATGCACTTAGCTCATTAGAGGTTGGGTAATTAAAGAGAAGAGAGACGGTGGCTTTTATCTTCCCAATGCATTTCTTACTCCACTCCATAATTTGTCCTAAAATTTCTAGATGTACACTTTTCACCGGACGGAGGGAGTACTGGAGTGATTATCTTTCTTTCTCTTGTGTACGTGGCATTAAAGAAAATAAACTCTCTATTTATGGTGACTAACTGTATGACTCCTACTTACTACTAGTAGTAGTATTGTTCACTTGTGCTCCGCGACCCTCCATTCATTGAACAACCCCACGGGTGAATAAACATACGGTACTAGTACTTATATAGAACGAACAAGCTCAAACTATTTTCGCGTAGTTAAAAGTTGAGGGCGCGGCTTTTCCGGGCAGTACGCGCGACAGTTTTTGCGTAGGCGGTTTGACAGAGAGGTGAGCAGGGTGAGGAAGTAGCGGATTTAACTTACTTACTGCTGAAAAGGTCGGGTTGTGCGATTTGACGGTGCGTTACTACCGGAAATACTTGTGATATGACTACTCACTATAGTCATGAATTACTGGCGCTACGACCGGGGTGATGCCCCCCTTTCGTTCCGCACTCTAATCTGGTGCATGACACATCTACCCGGATGCTAGCTCTCCCACATGTCGGTGAAGTACGTAGTAAGAAGGAGCAAAGAATCATGTAGTATATACTAGTACTACTACTCACGTTAGAGGAGTGCGAACACGACAACCCAGTGAACCAGCAGTGCGAACCACGGTAGCCCAGTGAACCAGCAGTAGAAAACAATGTGGTGATATGGCCATAAAAAACAATGTGCTACGGTCCAGACTATAGCATGTACAGTACTATTCCTCTTTGTTTGGATCCCTGAGTTAGAGCTAGTTTGGGTTGAAATAGCCTCAAATTACTCAAACAGGAGGGGTTAGTTTGAGCTAGTTTGCTCTAACCCAGCTAAAAAAACTAGCCCGGTGGAGAGGTTCTAATTGGGTTAGTTCTCCTCGGGCCCACTAAAAGAGAACTAAAAAAAATCTCCCCTGCCCACACCAGATCGCTCCCTCCTCCCCCCGTCACACGACTCCTCTCTGTTCCCCATCGGGCCACCCGCCCAAGCGCCGCTCCGTCACTCGCCCTCTCTCTCCTCCGGCCGCCCTCTCCCTCCGGCCTCCGCCACCCTCCTCCGGCCGCCTCTCCCTCCGACCTTTGAAGCTCTCCCCGCTCCCCCTTCATCGGTCATTTTTCTCCCTCTGTCGTGCGTGGTGGCGGAGCATCTACCAGGGAGGTCGCGAGAGGGGTGAGTTTGTTCATTGATTCTTTGTCTCACAGCCATATCATTGATCTTGCTCGCTCTAGCGCTAATTCTGATTTGGAAAAGTAGATCCTGATTAAACTTGGTATAGATTTGTGGTGCATGCATGGAATTTTTGATGCTGCTTGAGGAGGTAATAAATCTTTCTAGAGGCCCAAAGATTCAGTTCACCTTTCTAGGTATTTCAGTTTCAGGCTTGCATTATTTCTAGAGGCCCAAAGATTCAGTTCACCTTTCTAGGTATTTCAGTTTGAGGCTTGCATCATTTCTAGAGGCCCAAAGATTCGGTTCGCAGTCGTCGGCAAGCGGCCCTGCTACCCATGCCAGTGTTGACCTCAACTCGCAAGCGCCGGCGTCGGAGGGGTTCCTGGGGCTTGGGCTCTACAGAGCCTTCCTCCTGAGCGATGATGACGAGCTCCTCCCTGGGTGCGTGAGGGGCTGCGGGCTCCCTCCCTATCGTGAATGACTTCCATGATGAGTTAGCTCATGCTTTGTTTCATGGAGTGTATTTTTTTGTGAAGCTTGATTGGCGACTTGTATGTTTAAGTGGGATACCTCATTTGTATGGACAAAGTAAAATTTGTCATGTCTTGCATGCTTGATTTGTAAAGATGGTTTGTTTATGTCAATTGTGAGCGGGAGGAGGCCACCCAAGAGCCGGCCACACCAAATCCGGCAGGAAATAGGGTCCAAAGTAGTCAAATGATTGAGAAAGAGCATTTATTGTCAATCAAACCCTAACATCCATACACCTCTTTTGTTTAGAGTTAGTTCAGGGTTAGAATCTAACTCTAACCTCAATCTGAGTTAGAGTTCTCTTCGTCTTGGTTCATCGCCATCATACTTTCTCCATTCCTGTGTTTTCAATATCCTGCGAATTAAAGAGGCCCTTAGACTGGTTTAGGCCCGGTCATTTTTTATAAACGAGTTATGTCCAAAATTTAATGAACATGCTCCGGTTTCTACGAAAATAATATGGTTTCATGTAGTAATTCATTTATTTATTTATTCTTCTGCGGGTAGTTTGCATGTAATTCATGAGGTCTGAAATGTAAAGTACCCCGGCATATGCCCCGAGTCGTGCATGCACTACAAACCAGATGCTCTATGTCCCACATGTCGGCGGAAGGGAGCACATGTAAATAGCCTAGGAGTACATATAGGAGGATAAATGCGTGAAAAAATATGTACTGTGAAGTGTAGCTGCGGTTCGAAAAGGAGACCTAAAGTGATGAGAGGTATAGGTCGCACGCACCCAACTAGTGGTACTAGACATATGACTACTTTGTACCTCAAAAAAAGAGGTACGAGTGCTCAGTACACCTATTCTATCAACACGAGTCCCATCTGACAACAGCGTCCGTGCTACAGCTAGCTCTTCTCCCCCGTTTCTCTCTTCTAATTCTGAACTCAGCCAACGCTCGGTGGGCGGGGTGGGGATTTGCCGATGGTCAGTTTGCTCAACTGAGGCCCCACCACACAGTGAAAATGTTACGACTGGAATAAAAATGATATATACTCCCTCCGTTACTGAATATAAGCCTTTTTAGATATTTCAAATGGAATACAACATATAGATGTACGTAGACATATTTTAGAATGTAGATTCACTCATTTTGCTCCGTATGTAGTCACTTGCTGGAATCTCTAGAAAGACTTATATTTGGGAACGGAGGGAGCACTATACTAATAAAACATTAAGCCCACGAGGCGATGCAGTGCTGGTTACAGGAGGCAAGAAGAAGTGATGCATCCATCGACGATGTCCACCTCCTCGACTCAGGGCGCCGGCCCACCGAATGGTGGCTAAGTAGCAGCGGCTTTCATGGCCAGGTCGACGTGCTTCTAAACAATGGCGTCCAAAGATTCCAGTCGCTAGAAGAAGGCCAACGTCTTTTTTTCCTCGCTGGCCTTGTAGTGGCCTATGTAGACGATTTCCTCGTAGACGTTCGACGGTTTCTTGCATGGTGAGGCGCTACACGGTGAGCATGGCCTTGAGGCGCACATTCTTCATCACGACCTCCGACGCCTCCAGGGCCACCAGGGCTTGAAAGAGTTCGTCACCATGGAGGCCGATGAGGGTGGCAGCAATGGAGAGCCTGGGCGCGCGGGCTGGAGTAGTACGACAAGGTCGTCCGTGTGCTTCTTGACGGCGGTGAACTTGCGGATGGAGTGAACCATCATGTCATCCATGCGAGAGGCGAAGCCGGCGTCGGCGAGGGCTACGACGCCGACGGTCACCAGCACCGTTTGGAAACGCTGCTGCGAGGCTGCAGGCCGGCGTCTTGGATGATTGGCACAACCGACTGCCGTTCGCGTCCATCGCCTCCATAGGTGCTTGTGGCTTCTGGTCACTTGGTCTTGGATTGGAGTGAACAGTGTTGCATAGAGACTAGGAGTAGATGGATTGGAGTGGTGGAGCGCCTTTATATGAGAGTCCATACTCTGTTGCATTCACATCGTGCTGGCTCTATTCTGCTTCTCCAATTAATTCCCTCTGCATGCTAATTGAGGATGCATCATTGACCATTCAACATCTCGAGAACCGCTACCCTCTCCCTCCTTGGAATTCAAGCACCTATGGAGGCGACTGCTGCTCGCGTCTATCGCGTGTTAGGAGACGTTCCCGTCGACGATGATGTGCCTATGGTGACTTCGTAAATTTCAAGATGATATGCCGGCTCAGTCTTTCGGAGGTGCTCATAGGGGTAGGGTGTGCGTGTGCGCGTTCATAGGGGTAAGTATATGCGTGTGTATATGAGTGCTTGCGTCTGTACTGTGTTCAAAAAAGAAACGTAAATGTGTGTCAAAAAGAGACTAGCCAGTACTAGTATAGTCAATATTGTGCACTGCGACCAAGGCGGAGAGGAAAACGAAAGAACTACGTATTCATTTACGGTGTAGATTCAGTCATTTTGCTCCATATGTACTCCGTCTCGGTGTAGTCTAGTCACTTGTTGAAATTTCTAGAAAGGCAAATACTCCTTTCTGGTTTACAGGGCTATACTAGCAAGTACTACAATAGTGGGCTCACATAGCAATTTTGTCTCATGCAAGAGCCTGGCTATATGCATGTTCCAAGGTTCGCAACTGCCACGTTCGGGTTGCGCTTGGCTCTTCGCCTCTTCGAGAAGACGAACAATGATGTTATAAGGAGAAGCTTTAGCTATTTTTGAATACTACTACTTCTACAGTATCGAATCCACTACTGCATGTCCGTCCACTGCGTGCGGGAGGGATAGCTTGTTGTAGTACAAGCAAAACCCTGTCCTCGTCTGCGAGCCACCACGCGCATGGGAGAGGGAGAAGGCGTGTAGTAGTAAAATCAAGCTTCTCCTCATTGTACGAGTTAACGCGACACATCATAGCACTGGCCCCACATGGTTGCCTCTAAACTTGGCTGAAAGACCCGCAGTGTACAATATATTTGCTGCAACCTCTAACATTTACCCCACCACAAATTAAAATATATATTCCTGTCATGACCATATGAGAATGCAAACTACAATCACCAGGATGACAAGTAGGGCCAGAAGATTATTTTAATCCAAAAAAAGCTTCGAGACGGCCTCATAGCATGGAGCCGAACCCAATGATTTTAAGCTTACAGGCACGGTACATGCTATCCTAGACTACTCTACACATGAAACTGCCACACGAGCGTCCGAGCTGCACTTGGCTCTTCACCTCTTTGGGAAGTCGAACAATGATGGAGTACTACTGAAGTGGAGGAGTACTATAGTATGCTTTTGGCCATCTGACACCGAATGAACTGCTGCATGTCCACTGCGTGCGGGAGGGAGAGCGTGTAGCAAAAGCTTCTCCTAGTCCTGCCAGCCACCACGCTCATGGCGAGGGAGGGACGCAGCTTCATTGACTTACTACTCCTGCCTTTGCGTGTATGACAGGTGGTCCCAATAGGTGGGTGGCCCAACTGTCATACAGCTAAAGGCAGGTGCAATTAAGGAACCAAAGCTCAGTCCGCGAGGGAGAGGGCGTTGTGGTAATCAAACTTCTCATGTTGTACGAGTTGATGCGACACATCAAACCACTGCACTCGATGTATTTCAATAATTTGCGTTTACCGATGCATTAATTACAATGCATGCATGCATGCATGCCGTGACTCTCCTTTTGATAATTGCATGTGTTGATTTAATTCACGTTGAAGTAGTATGAATATGTGACGGTAAATCTTTGTAATGCCTCGGCCCTAAAGTGAGAGATGGTTGGGCACGAGGAGGGCGAAATCATGCAGACGAAAGAGGACCCGACGATGGAGCTCTCTATGGTCTCGATGGACCTCACCTTGCTCCACCGCCCCTTGTGCCTCTGCCCTTGAAGCCTCCAGTGTACGAGGTTCGAATACACCTCGTCCGTTCGACTGATCGAGCAAGGTGCAGGTTTCTTGATTGATGTGCTGTTCGATTGATTTGTGCAGTGCAAGGGAGGGCCCCTGGCCTGCGCAGACTACCGCGTCGAGCGCCTCGGGAACTAGCGGTAGTGCTAGAAGTGCGAGCGTGGTGGTGACTTCGACGTGCGAAACACGGTGGTGGACGCCGTCTTCTCCTCGGTGAGGCTGGAGTGCCCGCACGAAGGCTGTGGGCTCTACATCACTTACCACAAGCTCGCAGATCACCAGAGCGTGTGTCCACTCGTGCCCTGCAAATGCCCCACGCCCGTCTGCGGCTACGAAGGCCCGCCGTCGGTGCTCTCCCACCACATCAACACCGTGCATCCCATGCCCGTGCACAGGATCCAGTACGGCAAGGTGCTCCAGCTTTAAGTTCCACTGTCGGAGCCACGGCTCTTGCTATTCACGGAGGAGGACGGCCGCGCGTTTTGGTTGGTCGGCGGTGTGCTCGACATCGGCGCGCCTATCACCGTGTCGGTCGTCTGCATCAGAGCGGGGTCATCCCCACTGCCGCACTACATGGCCAAGCTGTGGGCAAATGGCCCGCTGGGGGAGCCCAAAGGCAGGGCCGACACCGTCAAGGTGGAAATGGAGGTTACAAGCAGCAAGGATCCCGGCGATGTCGCCGTGCAGGAGCTAACCTTCTTCACAGTTTCGCCCAAGCTGCTGGCCAGGGCTAAGCTGGTGTCCCTCCACATTCAGATTGACAAGCTCACGTCCTAAATGATTCTACAATGCCTTCTGTTTATCTTAGTAATATGCTAATATAGGGGTTAGCTCGGTCTACTTTAGCTTAAGAGATGGTGGGTTTTGGTGGTGATGTAGCAATTGCTTTGACATCAGATCAATAGTTAAAGTAATTTCCAACAGTCGAACGAATATTTTGTGTCTGTTGGATATAAAGATCCTTTGGGTAAGAAGTATAACAACTTATAAGAAGTACTATAACAGCTTATATGCTTGTTTGTTCAGGAAGTGTTGCATACTTGTGCGACTTGACGTGGCACATCCAAGTTGTACTACTACTAGTAGTACTCCCTCCGATCCTAATTTCTCTGCGCACAAGTCGAGGCGCAGATACCAAGGAGGGCCTGGTTGTGTCTATACTTGGACAACACACCCGACTGCGCACCAGTCATACGAAGCTCATGTAGTGTTGGTGCCGTGTGCAGCCCGCACATTAACCAAAACCTTGCGCCTCCAGCTTAGCCTCCGCGTTTTAAACTTCTCAATCTCAAGGCCAAGGAGCAACGTGAAACCTATGAGAGAGCCAATCAGATGGTTGAGAACACTACAATTCGTAGCTACAGATGCATGTGTGAGAGAGTACGAGTGCGTGCGTGCACCTCTTCTCTTCCTGTATAACGTACTAAACTCAGAGTACAGGTGTATGTGGGTGGCATCGACCTAGGGAGCTAGAGATGGTGCGTGCGAGAAGTCCCGAGAAATAAGTGTAATGCGTCTGAAAAAAAGACTAGTCTATAGCTTGCCACGAGGCTATTCCTGTCGAACGCCCCAATAACCGTAAGATATGTATCCGACGGTGCTAGTTATTGCACGTACACAACAATAGAAAAAGAACTACCATGGAATATGCTACACCACGGCCGAGAACACGTGTCCACGTTACGCCATCCAGGAATAGTGCTGCACTTTGAAACTAGAACCGTCAATAAATTTTGAGCTTGCGTCTCGTCACATTCCAAATTACTACTACCATGCTATATTTAATTGCAAACCTGTTCACACTGATCACAACCTAAAAGGTTTCCCACTTAGGAGCATATTAGTACTCGATTATAAATACTACTATGCCAAGATGACTGCACATTCCTCCTCACCTCCTCATCCACAAAAACAAACAAGTCATTCAAATCCTTCCCTTGCGTCTGCCATGGCCAGTGTGAGTTCTAGGTCGAGAGATTACCACCAGGGAGAGGCGAGCATGGAAGCGGAAGCATGAGAGATGTCCCGCCTAGCTGCAAAAGCAGCCGACATGTCACACCCAAGATGTGACCGTATCCTAAAGGAACTCGAAGGTCCCTCCAAGGATAGAAGCTCATCTTGAAGACACTTTTGCAAGGTGGATATCATTATATCAAACCATTACATAATAGTTGGGGATACATACAAGAGGCATAGAATGCCACACGAATACAACATCATCATACATAAGAGCAACATCCGACTACGGATGAAATACAAACAGAAACTCAAATGACATCCACCCTGCTAGCCCAGGCTGCCGACCTGGAACCTATCTCCTGATCGAAGAAGAAGCAGAAGAAGAACTCCAAGACAAGCAAGCATCGCTCTCGCGTCATGATCATCGCATAACATGCACCTGCAACTGTTGTTGTAGTAACCTGTGAGCCACGAGGACTTAGCAATCCCATTACCATGGGTATCAAGACTAGCAAAGCTTAATGGGTATGGAAAGGGTAAGTGGTGAGGTTGCAGTAGCGACTAAGCATGATATGATGGCTAACATACGCAAACAAGAGTGAGAAGAGAAGCAACGGAACGGTCGTGAAGCTAGCAATGATCAAGAAGTGATCCTGAACTCCTACTTACGTCAAACATAACCCAAAACCATGTTCACTTCCCGGACTCCGCCGAAAAGAGACCATCACGGCTACACACGCGGTTGATGCGTTTTAATTAAGTCAAGTGTCAAGTTCTCTACAATCGGATATTAACAAATTCCCATCTGCCACATAACCACGGGCACGGCTCTCGAAAGTTTATACCCTGTAGGGGTGTCCCAACTTAGCCCATCACAAGCTCTCACGGCCAACGAAGGATATTCCTTCTCCCAGGAAGACCCGACCAGTCTCGGGATCCCAGTTTACAAGACATTTCGACAATGGTAAAACAAGGCCAGCAAGACCGCCTGGATGTGCCGACAAATCCCGATAGGAGCTGCACATATCTCGTTCTCAGGGCACACCGGATGAACACTACGTACAACTAAAACCAGACCTCAAGCTTCCCCGAGGTGGCGCTGCAAGTGGCTCTAGTTCGGACCAACACTCAGAGGAGCACTGGCCTGAGGGGGTTAAAATAAAGATGACCCTCGGGCTCCGGAAACCCAAGGGAAAAAGGCTTAGGTAGGCAAATGGTAAAACCAAGGTTGGGCCTTGTTGGAAGAGTTTTATTCAAAGCGAACTGTCAAGGGGGTCCCATAAATCACCCAACCACGTAAGGAACGCAAAATCAAGGAACATAACACCGGTATGATGGAAACTAGGCCGGCAAGAGTGGAACAAAATACCAGGCATAAGGTCGAGCCTTCCACCCTTTACCAAGTATATAGATGCATTAATTAAATAAGAGATATTGTGATATCCCAACATAATCCTGTCCATCATGGAGCAATCTTCAACTTCACCTGCAACTAACAACGCTATAAGAGGGGCTGAGGAAAAGCGGTAACATAGCCAAGCAACGGTTTGCTAGGAAGGTGAAAAGGTTAGAGGCTGACATGGCAGTTTGGGAGGCTTGATCAACAAGAGATAGGTAGCACGGCAAAGCGATAGAACGAAGCAACTAGCATAGCAATGATAGTAGTGAGATCCAAGGTGACAGTCATCTTTCCTGAAATCCCGCTAGGTTGAAGAACGAGTCCATGAAGAAGATGAAGCCAGGAAGATGAACCAAGCGTAGACGAATGAATCCTCACGATCGCAACGAAACAGGAACTAACGAGAAGGAGCACGACCGGAAAGAAGCAAACAACACGGTAAACACACAACACATAGACAAGACATGATGCTCAGCCAAGTATGATGCATGACAAAGGCTATATGATGCTACTCATGGCAAGAGATGATGCATACAAGAGCAACACATCAAAGCAAGTTTAAATGAGGCCGGAAACAACATATGACAAAACCGGAAAGACCCTATATGTAAATTTAGAAATTGGTCCAGATCTGAATAAACCTTATGTTCAAGTTGTTAAACAGCAAGTTAAGATGCACCAATATGATCTACACGAAATTCTAGTCAAGTTCCATATAAAGTTCATTTAGTTCGGAGCTACGGCCTAGAAGATATGAGCAAAACAAGTTAAACATGGCATTAATGCAAAACACATCCAAACATCAATCAAACACTCTCAAAACATGGATGCAACATGATAAGATGAAACTACATGCAATTCTAAGAAAGTTTCATATAGAGCACACTCAAAACGGAGCAACGGTTCAACACATACACATGAAACAAGATATAACAACAATCTGTCCAAAACAGCAACTAGGCATGTAGCAAGCATCAAAACAATATGCTACAACACCTCAACATGAAAAAAAAGACATGGACATGATGTACAGATGAAGCATGACAAAACATGAACACTGAGCTATGTCCAGAAAACACTATAACATGCTCAAAAGGACATGACAATATTGCAAATAATAATAGTTTCACACACTGCAGAAATCACTGGACATGGCAGAAATAACATCAGGCTGCAATGTTTAGAGCTATCAAACAACATGCTACAGGAAGCTATCATGGCAAACAAAGGCATGTCATGCTATTACTAAAGACAATGAACAAAAATCCCTTACTGAACTAATTCCAAAGATCAACAGAAAAGATGGTAGCATCCATGCAAACATGGCAAATGATATGACTGATTCAGACATGGCAGGAACAACGATAAGTAGGCATGTTGGTGAGCATGTACAACTCACCACAGTTCATTTCATGGAATGTGAAGTCAACCAACAGTAAGATGACATAATTATGAAGCTAATTATGGCAAGAGCAAGTTCATAGGGTGCATGGATCACTAGCAAGACACATGGCAAAACTGAACTTCATGTTAACGGGCTGAGAGCAACATTTTTTAGCAAGTTCGGAGCAAGATAACAGCATGCTACAACAGACTATAAATACAACCAGGGGCATGGATGGATAGAGCATGACATGTATAACAAAACATCCTTAGTGAACATCTCCAGATTATGCATAGAATGACTTGTAGCAGCAGGTTTACATAGCATCATGATATAGCAGTTTCAGCCTAGCAAAATAGTAACAACAAGTACCCTACTTCACAAGCTTGATGCACTCACCACAGGGCACACAAAAATACATGGATTGCACCACTATAAATATGGCATGATGTATCTCAAAATCATGTAGACATCAAGCTCATAGGATGCACACACAAAATGCAATGAAAAAGACAAAACAACAAGTTCTGTTAACAGACAGCAGTTAACATTATATAGCACTTTTGCAATGATTATTTAGGCATCAATATTAACTCAAACAAGCATGGCACAATGGAATGAAATGAGGAGCATCTCACAGTGAACATTTTGGCATATTATATGCACAAATCGGAGCAGCACACATGAAGTTATAGCATGATGAACATGGGTACATAATGCAAAAATCTTAGGGACTTGGGCAAATTTTCACCTCGCAGAAAACAGGACGGGGTGGTACAGTGGGACGAAGCGGTCCAGGGGCGGCGCGTTTGGATGGCGGGCTCAGGGTGGATCTGGACAGGGCGGTCCAGATCTGGCTGGCTCCGGCGAGGAGGCAGCAGCAGCGACCGGCGAGGTCACGGGCCGCTGGCGAGGGGACTCCGGCGACGGGGATGACCAGGGGTGTTGGGATCCGGGGTGCGGGCTCCATCCCGGCTGGATCCATGGCCACCGGGGTCGGGGCGGGTGACAGCGCTCGGAGGCGGCGGCTCCAGCGGCATGGCGGTGAAGGCGGGCGGCGGGGAGGCGCCGACGACGAGGCGACGGAGGGCGACGATAGCGAGGTGCGCCGGCGGCGAAGGCGAAGGGCGCCGCGGGCGCTCAGGCGGCGGCGAGGGATCCAGGCCCGGAGGGCCGGATCTGGGGCCCACGGGCCGCACGGTGGGGAGAGGAGAGAGAGGGCACGGGCGAGGGTGAGATGGTGGCGTGGGAGTGGCTGGCGGCGGCGGCGAAGCTGAGGTGGCGGCGCGCCACTAGTTGGAGCAACGTGGAGGCGGCGGTGTACTCGTCCGGTGGTGGGGTGGACACGTCTGGGGGTGTGGAGGGGAAGAAGCTAGGGTTTGGACTGCGAGATTTTGGAGGGGAGGCACATATTTATAGGTAGAGGGAGCTAGGAGTGTCCAAATGAGGTGCCGTTTTCGCCCACACGATCACCATCAAACGACGGAGAGCATGGAGGGGGTTTGGATGGGCTCACGGGATGTGGTGAAGAGGGGCTGGGCTGCAAAGAGAGAGCGATTTCCGGCTACGCGGTTAACTGTTGGGGCATCAAACGACCTCCAAATGGAACGAAATGTGATGGGCGGTCTGCCGGTGATATACCAAGGACACTCGGTAAACCTCGGTCCATTCTGAGAACGTTTTTTGGTGGCTCACAAAACAAGGTCTGAGAGGGGCGATGGGCGAGGGTGCGAGAGTGCCGGATCGTGAAACGAACAACGGGGAAAAAGACCGGATGTAAGTTTTGAAGACCATGAAGATGAAATGCAGATGATGACATGGCAAAATGCAACACGCAAGCAAATGACATGCAACAACGACAAATAGCTGGGAGAAACCTGGCGCATCAAATCCGGGGCGTTACACGACATGTCCCGCGACACGGAAGTAGCAACACAGAGGTCCTGCCATGTCGGTGAAGCAGCACGAAGGTCCCGCCGCGCCTTTGATGCAGCATACTGGTTTGGCCACGCCGTAGAAGCAAAAGAGATGTCCCGCCGCGCCGTGAATGTAGCAGAGATGTCCCGTCACGCCATGGCGGCCTGGGAAAATGTCTCGCGGGCAGGCGATGACTCTTACAGGCGCATGCATGCGATCGTCCATAGCCAGATGGATCAGATCTCTGGCTGGGCAAGGTTGCAGGACGACATGAAAGCCT
This sequence comes from Triticum dicoccoides, assembly GCF_002162155.2. Lineage (NCBI taxonomy): Eukaryota > Viridiplantae > Streptophyta > Magnoliopsida > Poales > Poaceae > Triticum > Triticum dicoccoides. The sequence continues at coordinate 246,707,217 of NC_041389.1, forward strand.
CGTTTGAACAGGCTACCAGCGTCATCCGGCAACTAAGGGAGGGCAATGAGAGGCTCCGGGCCGAGCGCGACCTGCTGAGGGTGAAGATCGTCTGAAGTGCAGAGCAACAGGAGGAGACAAGTGCCTTGTTGAAGAGGACCGACGTCATCGTCAAGAAACTTATGGACGAGAATGGCATGCTCCGCATCGAGCACCAAAGACTGGTGGAGGAATCCATGGATGCTCTCAAGTAGAGTCTTGAGGACACGACAGAGCTCATCGCTGCTGGCCGCGGAGACTAGTTCCCGCGGCCTGCAGCAATGCATCAAGAAAGTAGAGATCAACGACCCAGATCATTGTCTTCTTTCTTCTTTTGCCCTTGTGTATTCGGGCGTAGGCGCATGTGGCTTTTTTAATTATCTTCCTAATTATGTAAGATAATTATCATCCACTATCGTCGTCCTTATATATTCATCAGTCTTGCTATAAGTCGCAGTAGATGCTATATAGGTCCGTCGGATCTTACATCAAGATCCGTGCAAAATTTTCTTTTCAGATTTTCTTTTCTCTCTCTTAAATCTCAGTCGAGTGAGACATAGCCACGCTATTAAACAGGGGCTCAGGCGCCATTAATGGAGACCTTGGGAGAGAGGTGGACGGCAGTTGGAGGTCAAAGGGCTCTCCTCCCGATAAGCACGCACAGGGGTCTGATCGCACGCCTCCCGTACTGAAATAGCTACTCTGCCCGGCGCCTCCTAGCTAATAAAAAAAGGGGACGCGTGGCGGCACGTAAATGGTAAATAGGACGCCCATGGTTTCAATAATACGTGTGTTTCCAGTTGTAACATGACAACACTTGTTCAAAAATGACTTTGTTGATTGTTAATGTGTGCGCCTTCGCAAATCGTACAACAAAATTACCACAACATGTTGGTGCCATGTCGTGACACCAAACCAAGTTTCATGATTTTCATGCGTGTTTTGGATTTACAGGAATTAAAAAAACCAAGTTTCTCAATGTTTCCAGCTAAGCCACGACGCCCAGATGTTTGAATTTAATTCCTATTTCTTGCATGTGACCTAGAAATTTACACGAGGACCTAGAAACTTTGGTGCACTGGCGCATGTGGTTGTATTTCAAATTTGAATTATGCACACAAAGGTGACACGTTCCCTCTCAGAACCACGAGCCTTCTTGAGATAAGCTCCGATTTGCAAGAAGCTTATAACAAAACTTGTTCCTATCGGGTCAATTTTTTTACCACAACATGGTAGTACCATGACATGACACCATGCTAAGTTTCATGATTTTCAGGCATGTTTTGGATTTACAAGGATTTTTAAACCAAGTTTCTCAATGTTCTCACCCGAGCCACGATGCCCAGATGTTTGAATTTCATTCCCATTTCTTGCATGGGACCTAGAAATTCACCCGAGGACACACATGTGATTTTTCAACCAACTTTGGTGCACGGGAGCATGTGCTTGTAGTTCAAATTTGGATTATGCACATTAAATGAGCAAAAACTCAATTAATGTATAAAAAAAGGCCAAATGAACCCGAAATAATTCCAAAATTTAACAGGGCACTCATGTAGTTCTATGTTGCCTCTGTAAAGAAACTCAAGGGGGGCAGCGTATATCGTTTCGCACTCAAAGGTGACACGTTCCCTCTCAGAACCATGAGCCTTCTTGAGAGAAACTCTGGTTTGCAAGAAGCTTATACAAAAACTTGTTGCTATTTGGCCAATTATTTTACCACAACATGGTAGTACCATGACATGAGACCATGCCAAGTTTCATGATTTTCACGCGTGTTTTGAATTTACAAGAATTTTGAAACCAAGTTTCTCAATGTTCTCGCCAGCCATGATGCCCGGATGTTTGAATTTCATTCCCATTTCTTGCATGGGCCTAGAAATTCACCCGAGGACACACATGTGATTTTTCAACCAACTTTGGTGCACGGGAGCATGTGCTTGTAGTTCAAATTTGAATTATGAACATTAAATGACTAGAAACTCAATTAATGTATAAAAAGGCCAAATGAACTATGAATAATTCCAAAATTTAACAGGGCACTCATGTAGTTCTATGTTGCCTCTATAAAGAAACTCAAGGGGGGGGGGGCGTATAACGTTTCACACTCAAAGGTGACACGTTCCCTCTCAGAACCATGTGCCTTCTTGAGAGAACCTCCGGTTTGCAAGAAGCTTATACCAAAACTTGTTCCTATTCAGCCAATTTTTTTTATCACAACATGGTAGTACCATGAAATGACACCATGCCAAGTTTCATGATTTTCAGGCGTGTTTTGGAGTTACAAGAATTTTAAAACCAAGTTTCTCAATGTTCTCGGCCGAGCCACGATGCCTAGATGTTTGAATTTCATTTCCATTTCTTGTATGGGACCTAGAAATTCACCCGAGGACACACATGTGATTTTCAACCAACTGTGGTGCACGGGAGCATGTGCTTGTAGTTCAAATATGAATTATGCACATTAAATGACTGGAAACTTAAGTAATGTATAAAAAGGCCAAACGAACCCGGAATAATTCCAAAATTTAATAGGGCACTCATGTAGTTCTATGTTGCCTCTGTAAAGTAACTCAAGGGGGGCAGCATATATCATTTTGCACTCAAAGGTGACACGTTCCCTCTCAGAACCACGAGCCTTCTTGAGAGAAGCTCCGGTTTGCAAGAAGCTTATATCAAAACTTGTTCCAAATCGGCCCAATTTTTACCACAGCATGTTAGTGCCATGACATGACACCATGCCAAGTTTCATGATTTCCAGGCGAGTTTTGGATTTACATGACTTTAAAAACCAAGTTTCTCGATGTTCTCAGACGAGTCACGACGCCCAGATGTTTGAATTTCATTCCCATTTCTTGCATGGGACCTAGAAATTCACCCAAGGACACACATGTGATTTTTCAACCAATTTTCGTGCACTGGAGCATGTGCTTGCAGTTCAAATTTGGATTATGCACATTAAATGTCCATAAACTCAATTAATGTATAAAAAGGCCAAACGAACCCGGAATAAGTCCAAAATTTAACAGGGCACTCATATAGTTCTATGTTGCCTCTGTAAATAAAATCAGGGGGGAGGCTGCGTATATTGTTTCGCACACAAACGTGACATGTTCCCTCTCGGAACCACGAGGCTTGTTGAGAGAATCTCCGGTTTTGCAAGCTTATACCAAAACTTGTCCCAATTCTGCCAAAAATTATACATATGAAAACAGGGTTTAGATTATCCTGAACATCTTGCTACCTAGACCAATGTACTTTGATTTGAATTCAACAGAAAATGGATACAAATATTTGAATTGGAGATCTTATGGTACATGTAGTTCATAGTGAAATATGATTACTGTTGTATGCATGTTTTTTGTTATCAAGATAATATTTAAATGATTGTATAACTTGACAACAATCGTATTCAAATAAGGAAAATTGATTCAAATTTAGTCCATATGGTAGACGACAATATATATGTTCATAGGGTGGAGTAAAATGTTCATATATGATGGAGGATCAAAATGTAGGACTACATCCATTATAAACCGCAAGGTCACCTAATGATATATTCGGACTCAACATAACGTGGATTCAAAATTTGAAATTCGAGATCCTGGCATTTGTAATCATAAAAAAAGGGACATGACTCTTTCTTTTGGTGGGAATTGATTCGTTTTTTGTTGTTGTTGAGGGAAGTGCGAATCGATTTGGTACTGTACAGGGTAATCTTGTTCTCCCAATTTTTTTTACATTTTTCTTATAGTTTTTTCAGTGACATTTATAGCAATATAGTAAAAGGGGACGTGACTCTCTTGTGTCTTGTATGAATTGTTTTTTGTACACGTTAAGTTTGTTCTGCCGAACAAGGAATCCACGCCTTGTTATCCCGAAATTTTCAAGCTCGTGTATCTTTTGTCTCATCTGCTTTGAAACTCCCGCCTGTTCAACCCGCGCCGCGCCTTGTTATCCTGAAATTTCGACACGCGCGAAAACTCCCTCCTCATCCAAAATCGGTCCCGCAGCCCAGACACACGAAATCCCCCTTCTACCCCTCAGCCAGAAATGTCGGCTCGATGTCGCGGTGACACAACCGGTGGAGGTACGCTTGTAAAATACCCTACATTTTGGACAAGCGCGTCCCTAAGCCATGGCTCTGATACGCCTCCAACGTATCTATAATTTATGAAGCATTCAGCTATAATATTATCTGTTTTGGATGTTTATGGGCTTTACTAAGCACTTTTATATTATTTTTGGGACTAACCTATTAACCGAAGGCCCAGCCCAAATTGTTGTTTTCTTGCCTATTTCAGTGTTCCGAAGAAAAGGAATATCAAACGGAGTCCAAATGGAATGAAACCTTCTGGAAAGTTATTTTTGGAACGGAAGCAATCCAGGGGACTTGGAGTGCACGTAAGGGAAGCTTCGAGGTGGCCACGAGGCAGGGAGGCGCGCCCACCTCCCCTAGGCGCGCCCCCACCCTCGTGGGCCCCTCGTGGCTCCCTTGACCAACTTCTTTCGCCTATATATCTCCATATACCCTAAAAACATCGAGGAACACAATAGATCGGGAGTTCCACCGCTGCAAGCCTCTGTAGCCACCAAAAACCAATTGGGACCCTATTCCGGCACCCTGCTGGAGGGGAGATCCCTCGCCGGTGGCCATCTTCATCATCCCGGCGCTCTCCATGACGAGGAGGGAGTAGTTTACCCTCGGGGCTGAGGGTATGTACCAGTAGCTATGTGTTTGATATCTCTCTCTCTCTCTCTCTCTATCTCTCGTGTTCTTGACTTCGCACGATCTTGATGTATCGCGAGCTTTGCTATTATTGTTGGATCTTATGATATTTCTCCCCCTCTACTCTCTTGTAATGGATTGAGTTTTCCCTTTGAAGTTATCTTATCGGATTGAGTCTTTAAGGATTTGAGAACACTTGATGTATATCTTGTCGTGCTTATCTATGGTGACAATGGGATATTCACGTGATCTACTTGATGTATGTTTTGGTGATCAAATTGCGGGTTCAATGAACTTATGCATAGGGGGTTGGCACACATTTTCATCTTGACTCTCCGGTAGAAACTTCGGGGCACTCTTTGAAGTTCTCTGTGTTGGTTGAATAGATGAATCTAAGATTGTGTGATGCATATCATATAATCATGCCCACGGATACTTGAGGTTACAATGGAGTATCTAGGTGACATTAGGGTTTTTGTTGATTTGTGTCTTAAGGTGTTATTCTAGTACGAACTCTATGATACATTGAACGGAAAGAATAGCTTCGTGTTATCTTACTACGGACTCTTGAATAGATCGAGCAGAAAGGATAACTTTGAGGTGGTTTCGTACCCTACCATAATCTCTTCGTTTGTTCTCCGCTATTAGTGACTTTGGAGTGACTCTTTGTTGCATGTTGAGGGATAGTTATATGATCCAATTATGTTATTATTGTAGAGAGAACTTGCACTAGTGAAAGTATGAACCCTAGGCCTTGTTCCTAGCATTGCAATACCGTTTGTGCTCACTTTTACCACTTGTTACCTTGCTGTTTTTATATTTTTCAGATTACGAAAACCTATATCTACCATCCATATTGCACTTGTATCACCATCTCTTCGCTGAACTAGTGCACCTATACAATTTACCATTGTATTGGGTGTGTTGGGGACACAAGAGACTCTTTGTTATTTGGTTGCAGGGTTGTTTGAGAGAGACCATCTTCATCCTACGCCTCCCACGGATTGATAAACCTTAGGTCATCCACTTGAGGGAAATTTGCTACTGTCCTGCAAACCTCTGCACTTGGAGGCCCAAAAACGTCTACGAAGAAGGTTGTGTAGTAGACATCAGGCTCCCCCTACCTTCCCCTTCATACCCCCAATTCGTGCATCGAGGCCGCCAGAACCCGCGAAACCCCACGCTCCTCCGTCGGCCTCCCGACCGCCGCCCAGCCAGAGACTCTTCCCCGATGACGTCGTCCACCGCAATAGCTCACCGTCCCTCATCCACCGCATCGGATGAGGATCCGTCGTCGATCTCGTCATCCCGCCGGATCAGCCGTCCCGTCCTCCACCTCCAAGGAGCTGCCCCGACGTTCACCTCGTCTATCATACCACCTCCATCCCCACATCACCATCTTGACCTACCCCACCGGAACCGCATCACCCTCACCAATTCCTCCGATGAAGCTGATGCCAACTCGGCGCCACCAAGGAGGTTCTGCACTCCCCGCTGCATTTTATCTTTTATTCGATATCACAGGGCTGCCGATGCTCGATACCGAGCAGCCGTGGCGGGTCTCCATCGACGGCGCCGTCGCTGGCCACTTCATCCACGATGTCTCTCGCCCATGTCGTTGCTTCCTCGGTGGTGACTTCCACACCGGCACTAGCTGCAGCTGCTCCGGCTCTCGCTCGCGCTGCGGCTCTGTTCTCTCTGTCGGTCGCACTGCTGCACTGCTCTTGCTTTCGTTCGTGCTACTGCTCTGCTCTGCTATTGCTATCGGTCGCGCTGCTGCTCCGCTCTTGCTCTCGTTCGTGCTGCTGCGGCTGCTGCATGATCTCCGCCAGCTATAGGAGTTGCTACTTTAGCACTGCTTCGCGGTGCTGCTGCAAGACTTGCTCTCTGCTAGTGTGTTCCCTGCTCGAGCGTCTGCTGATTTAGATCATTGCTTCTCTGCTACTAGTGTTCGAACGCCCTAAACATCTATTGCAATGCTCTGCTACTAGTTCAATCAGTTTCGACAGTAAAATTCAGTTTCGACTGTAAAGTTCAGTTTCTTCAGAGTGAACAATATTTACAGCATCTGTCGAAGCGGCCGTGGCGCGGCTAATGCGTTTTACATCTAGCACTTTTTGGTGATGTATTTTACATCATCTATTGGAGAGGACATTAGAGTCCCACTTCAGATTAATATTGTCTCTCTTGTCCTGCTTCAGCCTCACCGCCGTACACCTCACTAGAGCTGCTCCAATGACGGAACCGTCCATCACAACGCAGCAGTACCCTCGGTGCCGTTTCTAGAGGCCTTAGATCTTATTCCCCGCCTCTGACAGTCACACCAGCATCACCATCCTCCACATCCAACCCAATGATACTTAGGTTGACAAGGCTATGCCAAAGAGGTTATACACTCGTTGCATCACTTTGTTACTCTGCATTCACGTTGATCCCTCAGGGATCCTTTTCTATGGAACTGCTATGGCACTACTATTCGTGCATTTGGTTAGAAGGAGTGTAGCAAAGCAAAACTGGAGGATTTTTTCCTTTGGTGTCTCTTTCAAAGAAAAACCGTAGGAATTTTAATATCCACTTGGACGTCCTTTTCAAATTAATATGCATGAAGAACATGACTAATCGCATTACTGGCATAATAAGATTCTTATTTTTTTTTTCATTTTCACGTGGTTTGACTTTAATTTGACCATGTTTCTCCATTCTTGTGTTCTTCCAATTCATGTGAACCAAACACCCAGGTTGACAGATATCCCATGTTTCCAAATGCTCTGTTTTGCATGTGCATTCCTATCGTATTCCTGTGTTTTTCCTGTCCCTGCGTTTATAGAATCCTCCAATTCTAAGGAGCCCTTACAGATTTACTTCATTTTCAGATAGGCGTCGAAGAAAACTCTGTGTGGTATGTTCTGCTCCTGCCCTGCCATCATCCACCCCACCTGAGGTGCACCATCGACAGAAGCGTTCACTGCAACACAGATTTCCCCTACGGACTTTGTTTCGCCGCCTCAGATCATCTTCCCCATGGCCGGCAGCCACACCAACTGCATTACCATCATCGACTGAGCAGATGAACCTGAGGACTACACAGTTCCAAAACAGAGGTCGCAGTCTTTCGTGTTTGCTCATGTTATACATCAGTTATTATTACCTGCTACTTTATCATTCAAACTTGAGTTTTAAAATGCCCGTGGGTCTCATATCGAGGCAACAACGAATAGTATCTGTCTACTATCTGGGTTATCTGGGGTCTTCTATGTGGTTCATGTTGGGTGGGCAACAAACAGTAGATGATCCATTGTCTATCTTTTTAAACTGAAGCTATAATCTACCTGCTATCATTAGTTTTGGATCTATCCACTCGTTTTCTACCATCAGTCTTGATTTCTGCATGCACCCCTTAGGCCTTACAAAATCTAACTAGTTTTTTTATTATGCATGTCAGTTATTGTACACAATCGTACTGAACATGTAGAGAAAAAGTGAGGACCGTCACGTGGGAATATAATGTCATGCAGACGCCGCTCCATGGTGGGCGAAGTGCCCCCCTCCCGCCATTCCAGATTGTTTTCTAGAGGAAGATAACTGTTCAGATGGGGATTCAGAGGGAGCCAAGCACTCCTATTTACCACCTGAGGTGTTTGCTCTAACCTGGCATGCTGATGTTGGTCATATCATGCATATGGCGCACATCTTATATGTCGCTTAGTTTAGATTTGCTTTGTGTGAATGCCACCTGTTTGGTTTCTATATCATACTCCCACCTGTGTGCATGCTCTAACTTGGCGGGGTTATATTGCTCATATCATGCATATCGTGCCTTGCATTGCTGTGCCATCTGCTTAGATTAGACATGCTTTGTGTGAATGCCTCCTATTTGCTTTCTATATTAGATATGTGAATTATGCAATGCCATGTTTTTCAGCTAGTTATCACATATGTGAATTATGCACTGCCGTGTAGCCAGGCATCATATATGTGAATTATCTCATGCCATATTTTTTTCATTACATATTCTATTTGTCGACAATCTATGTATATTGAACTACTCTTCATGTGTATCAGCCATTTGAGCCGGTTATGGAAAAATCAGGAGTGAAAACAAGGTCTTCGGAGCAGGCAATGGTACCTGTTGAAGCATATATCTCGATGGTTACAGGGAGCTCCTCAGAGGAGGATTCAGACACAGATGACCAGTCCTATATCCCACCTGAGGTGTATGCTCTAAGTTGCAATGTTTATATTTCTCATATCATGCATATGGTGTCTTGCATTTCTTAGTTTAGACATCATATGCACAATTTTGAATTCCATCTGCTTAGTTTAGAGATCATACGTGCGAGTGCCAGCTACTTAGTATATGAATCAATTATGTCAATTATATCATGCCATCCTGTATACTTAGACAACATGTATGTGAATTATTTCATCCCAACCTATTTTAGAAAGACATCATATAGTTTTGTCATGTCATCCTGTTTAGATACTCATCATATGTTGAATTATTCCATTATATCCTGTTAAGTTATCCATCATATATCTGAAACTGTGTCATGCTATCATGTTTAGTTAGGCATCATATATGTGAAATTGTGTCATGATGTCCTGTTTGGTTAGACAACATATATGTGAATTACCACATGTGTCTATCATACAATGTCTGTACGTTCAATTTCGTTTCTTGTTTATCAGCCATTTGAATTGAAGGGGGTGATGGTAGTATCTAAGGGAGCAAAAACCCGTTATTCACAAAAGACAGTGCTACCTGTTGATGCAGATAGAACCATGGTTGTACTGGCCCACAAACTAGCCCCACCACACATAATCGAGACTCTTCCAGATTGCACACTTACACCATTGGGCAGAGAACCAGCTATATCCCATCTAACCCCAACCCCAGCGGATAGTAACCCACTTCTAGTTGACAAAGCACCATGTCCACCACAGAGTACCCCCACACGAGCAGTTTGTAAAGAAACTGCAGTGCCCAAAGCACGAAGACCACCACAGCGAATCCAAACTCCATGTTTAAAGCAGAAGAGCAACTGTTCTCAGGTCAGATTCCGTAGCTATGGTCCATACTCCATTGCTGTTGCATTACTGTATTTACTCATACGAACTACTTTCGAATTTGAAGGATCCAATTGAAACTCCAATGGCGCAACAAGTATGTTTTAAACCTATTTCTTTAACTGGATTGTTGTTCTAACTTCTTTCTCTATGTTGATTTTAGTTTCAGTTGTATAAACAGTTATGTTCTCATGTGATGCACATTACAAGTGTTGCCAATGCTGTGTAGTTTCTCACACTTATATTCTATCTATGCTGATGTGTCTTAAAAATATATGAGTTGAACTGTGTCTCTATCTTGATTTGACAACATAAACTAGAATGATATGGACAATACAGTGATCATAGTACATAGATATATGTTTGTTTCATGCTATTATCCTGTCCACCTTACTACTGAACCACATACTACATGCTAAACCTGTGGTGTGTCTGCTTGTTTCTCTTGTAGTATGCAAATAGAATATTGGAGAAGAGCACCCCACTATGCAATGGTAGAGAAAGTAATGTAGATAAGGTCCAAGATAGTGAGACAACCCTGTTGGTCTCCAAGAAAGGTGATAAAAACAATCTTGTAGATAGTGAGAAAAGCCCATAGTCCTGCGTTGATGTAGTGTTCGGGTCACTGGCCAGTACCGCTGGCACAAGCTCTTCAAACTCGCTGCCTGAATCACTTCGGCTTCTTCAGTCTCAGCTACAAGCTGAAAGGCATCAGTCAGCTGTGCTACAGCAAGAAGCCGAAGGACTAAGGAAGTCCCTGTAGAATTCAGATGCATACTTTCTTGTGCAACAACAAGCGCTGGAGGATTTAACTGCCAAACTAGAGAAAGTTAATAAGCTTGCTAAGCATCTTGCCAGCATTATGGGTACCCAGGATATTGTTTCTTGAGTTCTTCTAAAGTGGTTTTAGTTCTCGACTTGTTTTGCTGCGATGTTTATTTGCACTGGTCGCCAACTTTGACAACCAGTGTATGTGATATGCTGCTTTGTTCCCTATATTTGCACTGGTGGCGAACTTTGATGCCCAGTGGATGTAATATGTGTAATAGTCGCGATAGCCTAGCGTAAGTTGCTTGCTTATTTATTTCCTTGTTGTCTTGTTTATTTGTTTGCTTGTAGTCAGTGCTGTTCTTTTTTTGCGGTTTGCTAGTGGCCGCAATAACCTATTTTTAAAACTAGGCCACAATAACCATGGGCCACATATTTACTGTAGTGACCCTGGGCCTCCTACGGACCATAGAAACAATGGGCCTTCTACGAGGAGTAGCATCAATGGGCCTTCTATGGGTCGTATAATCGATTGGCCAAATATGGGCCAATAACAGATCGCATTATGGGCCTTAAACAGGCTAGAGTTGGAACCGTCCGTTCATGGGCCGACCATAACGGGCCATCGTTAATCAGCCGTATTTGATGATGCTATGAAAATGGCCCAATGGATTAACGGGCCACAAATGGGCCGACTGTAACCACGGGCTGAATTTGGCCCACAATCAGAAAAGGCCAGTAACAGGCCATAAGTAACCGGATGCTGGAAATGAGCCCAAGAATAAATGGGCCCTGAGAAGGATGAAAGATAACATGGGCTTGAAACGACCCAATGGAATAATGGGCTGTTAGAGGGTATAAAGCGATATATTGTTCATTACGGGCTAGTTTCACCACGGGCCATTAATGGGCCAAGAGTTACAAAGTGCCTCATATGGGCCGAAAGACATCATGGGCCAGACATGGGCTGGAAGTTACAACGGGCTGGAATCATATTGGATGGCCCATATGATGCTACTGGGCCTAATTTGGATAGGCCGTAACGGGCCCTAGGTTAGCGGGTTGTAAATGGGCTATGTGCAAATAGGTCGTTAACAGGCTTTCCGTGGGCTGGCCCGCTATCTTTTGACCAAGTCAAACAGGCCGGCATTTTCACAGGAATAGGCCTCTGTTGGGCCGTGCCACGTGTCGATGTATCACTCGTGCATTCTATCCAATGAGTGGATGACATTTGTCCCAACGGTGAGCCAACACGTGTTTCCTCCAACCAATGATAATTTTACAATTGGAAAATCCTCATTGGTCCGGGCTATTAGCGGGTTATCAGATCCAAACCGGAACCCGATAGATTAATGGTGTCCCGTTATGGTGGATGCCACATGTCGGTCACCCTTGACGAAAGCACTTCTATGACACGCAATTTATCGTCACGGAAGTGGACACTTCCATGATGATAATTTTGGTAATGTCATGGAACACTTCTACAAGAGCACATGTATGACTATCTTGATTCTGTCATAAAATTATCATGGATGTACATGCATGACAAAAAACGTGACCTACTGTGACAAACACGTATCATCATGGAAGTGTATTTTTTTGTAGTGAATATAGTAGATATTACACCAATATAAATAAAGAATGAGTTCACAACAGTACTATAAGTGGTGATTTTATTTTCTTATACTAACGGATCTCATGAGATTTTCTGTTGAGTTTTGTGTTGTGAAGTTTTCAAGTTTTGGGTAAGGATTTGATGGACTATGGAATAAGGAGTGGCAAGAGCCTAAGCTTGGGGATGCCCAAGGCACCCCAAGGTAATATTCAAGGACAACCAAGAGCCTAAGCTTGGGGATGCCCTGGAAGGCATCCCCTCTTTTGTCTTCGTCTATCGGTAACTTTACTTGGAGCTATATTTTTATTCACCACATGATATGTGTTTTGCTTGGAGTGTCTTGTATGATATGAGTCTTTACTTTTTAGTTTGCCACAATCATCCTTGCTATACACACCTTTTGATTGGGACACGCATGAATCATGATTTATTAGAATACTCTATGTGCTTCACTTATATCTTTTGAGCTAGGCAATTTTGCTCTAGTGCTTCACTTGTATCTTTTTAGAGCACGGCATGGTTTTATTTTATAGAAATTGTTGAACTCTTATGCTTCACTTATATTATTTGAGAGTCTCTAAACAGCATGGTAATTTGCTTTGGTTATGAACTTAGTCCTAATATGATAGACATCCAAGAGGGATATAATAAAAACTTCCATATAAAGGCATTGAATACTATGAGATGTTTGATTCCTTATGATTGTTTTGAGATATGAGGATGGTGATATTAGAGTCATGCTGGTGAGTTATTGTGGATTGTAGAAATACTTGTGTTGAAGTTTGTGATTCCCGTAGCATGCATGTATGGTGAACTATTATGTAACGAAGTTGGAGCATGATTTATTTATTAATTGTCTTCCTTATGAGTGGCGGCCGGGGATGAGCGATGGTATTTTCCTACCAATCTATCCCCCTAGGAGCATGTGCGTAGTACTTTGCTTTGATGACTAATAGATTTTTGCAATAAGTATGTGAGTTCTTTATGACTAATCTTGAGTCCATGGATTACACACACTCTCACCCTTCCACCGTTGCTAGCCTTTCTTGGGCCACACAACTTTCACCGGTACCATACACCCACCTTATACCTTCCTCAAAACAGCCACCATACCTAACTATTATGGCATTTCCATAGCCATTCCGAGATATATTACCATGCAACTTTCCACCGTTCCGTTATTATGACACTTCGTCATTGTCATATTGCTTTGCATGATCATGTAATTGACATAGTATTTCTGGCGAATCCACCGTTCATAATTTTTTATACATGTCACTCTTGAGTCGTTGCACATCCCGGTACACCGCCGGAGGCATTCATATAGAGTCATATTTTGTTCTAAGTATCGAGTTGTAATTCTTGAGTTGTAAGTAAATAAAAGTGTGATGATCATCATTATTAGAGCATTGTCCCATGTGAGAAAAACAATAAAAGAGGCCAAAGAAGCCAACAAAAAAACATGGCAAATAAGCCAAACAAAAAAATTAGAGAAAAGAGAGAAGGGGCAATGTTACTATCCTTTTTCCACACATGTGCTTCAAAGTAGCACCATGATCTTCATGATACAGAGTCTCCTATGTTGTCGCTTTCATATACTAGTGGGAATTATTCATTATAGAACTTGGCTTGTATATTCCAATGACGGGCTTCCTCAAATTGCCCTAGGTCTTCATGAGCAAGCAAGTTGGATGCACACTGATGTCTACTATGCAACCTTCTTCTTGTAGACTCGTGTTGGGCCTCCAAGTGCAGAGTTTTGTAGGACAGTAGAAAATTTCCCTCAAGTGTATGACCTAAGGTTTATCAATCCGTGGGAGGCGTAGGATGAAGATGGTCTCTCTCAAACAACCCTGCAACCAAATAACAAAGAGTCTCGTGTGTCCCCGACACACCAAATACAAGGGTAAACTATATAGGTGCACTAGTTCGGCGACGAGATGGTGATACAAGTGCAATATGGATAGTAGATATAGGTTTTGTAATCTGAAATATAAAAACAGCAAGGTAACTAGTAACAAAAACAAGCAAAAAGGGTATTGCAATTTTTCGAAACAAGGCCTAGGGCTCATACTTTCACTAGTGCAAGTTGTCTCAACAATCATAACATAATTAGATCATATAACAATCCCTCAATGTGCAGCAAAGAGTCACTCCAAAGTTACTAATAGCGGAGAACAAATGAAGAGATTATTGTAGGGTATGCAACCACCTCAAAGTTATTCTTTCTCATCGATCTATTGGGCTATTCCTATAAGTGTCACAAACAGCCCTAGAGTTCGTACTAAAATAACACCTTAATACACACATCAACCAAAACCCTATTGTCACCTAGATACTCCAGTGTCACCACAAGTATCCGCGGGTTTGATTATACGATATGCATCACACAATCTCAGATTCATCTATTCAAACCAACACAAAGAACTTCAAAGAGTGCCCAAAGTTTCTATCGGAGAGTCAAGACGAAAAAATGTGCCAACCCCTATGCATAAGTTCGCAAGGTCACAGAACCCGCAAGTTGATAACCAAAACATACATCAAGTAGATCACATGAATATCCCATTGTCACCACTAATAAGCACATGCAAGACATACATCAAGTGTTCTCAAATCCTTAAAGACTTAATCTGATAAGTTAACTTCAAAGGGAAAACTCAATCCATTACAAGAAGGTGGAGGGGGAGAAATATCATAATATCCAACTATAATTGCAAAACTCGCGGTACATCAAGATCGTGCCGAATCAACAACACTAGAGAGAGAGAGAGATCAAACACATAGCTACTGTTATGTACCCTCAGCCCCGAGGGTGAACTACTCCCTCCTCGTCATGGAGAGCGCCAGGATGATGAAGATGGCCACCGGTGATGATTTCCCCCTCTGACAGGGTGCCGAAACAGGGCCTCGATTGGTTCTTTGTGGCTACAGAGGCTTGCGGTGGCGGAACTCCCAATCTTTGTTCTGTTCTGGAGGTTTTGTGATAGATAAGAGGTGTTGGTGTTGGAAATATGCCCTAGAGGCAATAATAAAAGGATTATTATTATATTTCCTTGTTCATGATAATTGTATTTTATTCATGCTATAATTGTATTATCCGGAAATTGTAATACACGTGTGAATACATAGACCACAATATGTCCCTAGTGAGCCTCTAGTTGACTAGCTCGTTGATCAACAGATAGTCATGGTTTCCTGACTATGGACATTGGATGTCATTGATAACGGGATCACATCATTAGGAGAATGATGTGATGGACAAGACCCAATCCTAAGCATAGCACAAGATCGTGTAGTTCGTTTTGCTAGAGCTTTTCCAATGTCAAGTATCCTTTCCTTAGACCATGAGATCGTGGAACTCCCGGATACCATAGGAGTGCTTTGGGTGTACCAAACGTCACAACGTAACTGGGTGACTATAAAGGTGCACTACAGGTATCTCCGAAAGTGTCTGTTGGGTTGACACGGATCGAGACTGGGATTTGTCACTCCGTATGACGGAGAGGTATCTCTGGGCCCACTCGGTAATGCATCATCATAATGAGCTCAAAGTGGCCAAGTGTCTGGTCACGGGGTCATGCATTACAGTACGAGTAAAGTGACTTGCCGGTAACGAGATTGAACGAGGTATTGGGATACCGACGATCGAATCTCGGGCAAGTAACGCACCGATTGACAAAGGGAATTGTATAGGGGGTTGCTTGAATCCTCGACATCATGGTTCATCCGATGAGATCATCGAGGAGCATGTGGGAGCCAACATGGGTATCCAGATCCCGCTATTGGTTATTGACCGGAGAGCAGTCTCGGTCATGTCTGCCCGTCTCCCGAACCCGTAGGGTCTACACACTTAAGGTTTGGTGACGCTAGGGTTGTAAAGATATTAGTATGCAGCAAACCGAAAGTTGTTCGGAGTCCTGGATGAGATCCCGGACATCACGAGGAGTTCCGGAATGCTCCGGAGGTAAAGAATTATATATGGGAAGTCGAGTTTCGGCCATCGGGAAAGTTTCGGGGTTCACCGGTATTGTACCGGGACCACCAGAAGGGTCCCAGGGGTCCACCGGGTGGGGCCACCCATCCCAGAGGGCCCCATGGGCTGAATTGGGAGGGGAAACAACCCCTGGTGGGCTGGTGCGCCTAGGGTTGGGAACCCTAGGGGAGGGGGCACCTCCACTTGCCTTGGTGGGCAAGTTTCCCCCCTTGGCCGGCGCCCCCCCTAGGTGATCCCATCTCCTAGGGCCGGCGCCCCCCTGGGGTCCCTATATAAAGAGGGGGGGGGGGTGTGAGGGCAGCCGCACCCTGACACCTGGCGCCTCCCTTCCCCCCTTGCTACACCTCTCCCTCCCGCAAGCACTTGGCGAAGCCCTGCCGGAATCCTGATGCATCCACCACCACGCCGTCGTGCTGCTGGATCTTCATCAACCTCTCCTCCCCCCTTGCTGGATCAAGAAGGAGGAGACGTCACGCTAACCGTACGTGTGTTGAACGCGGAGGTGCCGTCCGTTCGGCGCTAGGATTTCCGGTGATTTGGATCACGATGAGTACGACTCCCTCAACCCCGTTCTCTTGAACGCTTCCGCTCGCGATCTACAAGGGTATGTAGATGCACTCCTCTCTCTCGTTGCTAGATGAACTCATAGATTGATCTTGGTGAACGTAGGAATTTTTTTATTTTATGCAACATTCCCCAACAGTGGCATCATGAGCTATGTCTATGCGTAGTTCTCTATTGCACGAGTAGAACACAAATCTGTTGTGGGCGTACATGTTGTCAACTTTCTTGCCACTACTAGTCTTATTTTGCTTCAGCGGTATTGTGGGATGAAGCAGCCCGGACCGACCTTACACGTACGCTTACGTGAGACAGGTTCCACCGACTGACATGCACTAGTTGCATAAGGTGGCTAGCGGGTGTCTGTCTCTCCCACTTTAGTTGGAGCGGATTCGATGAAAAGGGTCCTTATGAAGGGTAAATAGAAGTTGACAAATCACGTTGTGGTTATTCGTAGGTAAGAAAACATTATTGCTAGAACCCTATTGCAGCCACGTAAAAGATGCAACAACAATTAGAGGACGTCTAACTTGTTTTTGCAGCAATTGCTTTGTGATGTGATATGGCCAAAAGTTGTGATGAATGATGAATGATATATTGTGATGTATGAGATCATGTTCTTGTAATAGGAATCACGACTTGCATGTCGATGAGTATGACAACCGGCAGGAGCCATAGGAGTTGTCTTAATTTTTGTATGACCTGCGTGTCAATGATTTAACGCCATGTAATTACTTTACTTTATTGCTAAACCGTTAGCCATAGTATTAGAAGTAATAGTTGGCGAGAAACTTCATGGAGACACGATGATGGAGATCATGATGATGGAGATCATGGTGTCATTTCGGTGACGAAGATGATCATGGAGCCCCGAAGATGGAGATCAAAGGAGCTATATGATATTGGCCATATCATGTTACTACTATTTAATTGCATGTGATGTTTATTATGTTTATGCATCTTGTTTACTTAGAATGACGGTAGTAAATAAGATGATCCCTCATGATAATTTCAAGAAAGTGTTCCCCCTAACTATGCGCCGTTGCTAAAGTTCGTCGTTTCGAAGCACCACGTGATGATCGGGTGTGCTAGATTCCTACGTTCACATACAACGGGTGTAAGAAAGTTTTAAACATGCAAAAACACTTAGGTTAACTTGAAGAGCCTAGCATGTACAGACATGGCCTCGGAACATAGAGACCGAAAGGTCGAACATGAGTCGTATGGTAGATACGATCAACATGGAGATGTTCACCGATGATGACTAGTCCATCTCACGTGATGATCGGACACGGCCTAGTCGACTCGGATCATGTAACACTTAGATGACTAGAGGGATGTCAAATCTGAGTGGGAGTTCATTAAATAATTTGATTAGATGAACTTAGTCTAAAATCTTTGCAAAAATGTCTTGTAGATCAAATGGCCAACGCTCATGTCAACATGAACTTCAACGCGTTCCTAGAGAAAACCAAGCTGAAAGATGATGGCAGCAACTACACGGACTGGGTCCGGAACCTGAGGATCATCCTCATAGCTGCCAAGAAAGCATATGTCCTAGAAGGACCGCTAGGTGAAGCACCCATCCCAGAGAACCAAGACGTTATGAACGCTTGGGAGTCACGTGCTGATGATTACTCCCTCGTTCAGTGCGGCATGCTTTACAGCTTAGAACCGGGGCTCCAAAAGTGTTTTGAGCAACACGGAGCATATGAGATGTTCGAGGAGCTGAAAATGGTTTTCCAAGCTCACGCCCGGGTCGAGAGACATGAAGTCTCCGACAAGTTCTATAGTTGTAAGATGGAGGAAAATAGTTCTGTCAGTGAGCACATACTCAAAATGTCTGGGTTGCACAACCGCCTATCCCAGCTGGACATTAACCTCCCGGACGAGGCGGTCATTGACAGAATCCTTCAGTCGCTCCCACCGAGCTACAAGAGCTTTGTGATGAACTACAATATGCAGGGGATGGTGAAAACTATTCCTGAAGTATTTTCAGTGCTGAAGTCGGCAGAGGTAGAAATCAAGAAAGAACATCAAGTGTTGATGGTCAATAAAACCACCAAGTTCAAGAAGGGCAAGGGTAAGAAGAACTTCAAGAAGGACGGCAAGGATGTTGCCGCACCCGGTAAGCCAGGTGCCGGGAAGAAGTCAAAGAATGGACCCAAGCCTGAGTCTGAGTGCTTTTATTGCAAAGGGAAGGGTCACTAGAAGCGGAACTGCCCCAAATACTTAGCGGACAAGAAGGCCGGCAACACTAAAGGTATATGTGATATACATGTAATTGATGTGTACCTTACTAGTACTCGTAGTAACTCCTGGGTATTTGATACCGGTGCCGTTGCTCATATTTTTAACTCACAGCAGGAGCTGCGGAATAAGCGGAGACTGGCGAAGGACAAGGTGACGATGCGCGTCGGAATGGTTCCCAGGTCGATGTGATCGCCGTCGGCACGCTGCCTCTACATTTACCCATGGGATTAGTTAAACCTCAATAATTGTTATTTAGTGCCAAGTTTGAGGATGAACATTGTATCTGGATCTCGTTTAATACGAGATGGCTACTCATTTAAATCCAAGAATAATGGTTGTTCTATTTATATGAGAGATATGTTTTATGGTCATGCCCCGATGGTTAATGGTTATATGAGAAATATGCCCTAGAGGCAATAATAAAAGGATTATTATTATATTTCCTTGTTCATGATAATTGTCTTTTATTCATGCTATAATTGTATTATCCGGAAATCATAATACACGTGTGAATACATAGACCACAATATGTCCCTAGTGAGCCTCTAGTTGACTAGCTCGTTGATCAACAGATAGTCATGGTTTCCTGACTATGGACATTGGATGTCATTGATAACGGGATCACATCATTAGGAGAATGATGTGATGGACAAGACCCAATCCTAAGCATAGCACAAGATCGTGTAGTTCGTTTTGCTAGAGCTTTTCCAATGTCAAGTATCCTTTCCTTAGACCATGAGATCGTGGAACTCCCGGATACCATAGGAGTGCTTTGGGTGTACCAAACGTCACAACGTAACTGGGTGACTATAAAGGTGCACTACAGGTATCTCCAAAAGTGTCTGTTGGGTTGACACGGATCGAGACTGGGATTTGTCACTCCGTATGACGGAGAGGTATCTCTGGGCCCACTCGGTAATGCATCATCATAATGAGCTCAAAGTGGCCAAGTGTCTGGTCACGGGGTCATGCATTACAGTACGAGTAAAGTGACTTGCCGGTAACGAGATTGAACGAGGTATTGGGATACCGACGATCGAATCTCGGGCAAGTAACGCACCGATTAACAAAGGGAATTGTATAGGGGGTTGCTTGAATCCTCGACATCGTGGTTCATCCGATGAGATCATCGAGGAGCATGTGGGAGCCAACATGGGTATCCAGATCCCGCTATTGGTTATTGACCGAAGAGCAGTCTCGGTCATGTCTGCCCGTCTCCCGAACCCGTAGGGTCTACACACTTAAGGTTTGGTGACGCTAGGGTTGTAAAGATATTAGTATGCAGCAATCCGGAAGTTGTTCGTAGTCCCGGATGAGATCCCGAATGTCACGAGGAGTTCCGGAATGGTCCGGAGGTAAAGAATTATATATGGGAAGTCGAGTTTCGGCCATCGGGAAAGTTTCGGGGTTCACCGGTATTGTACCGGGACCACCGGAAGGGTCCCGAGGTCCACCGGGTGGGGCCACCCATCCCGGAGGGCCCCATGGGCTGAAGTGGGTGGGGAGCCAGCCCCTGGTGGGCTGGTGCGCCCCCCTGGGCCCCCCTCTGCGCCTAGGGTTGGGAACCCTAGGGGAGGGGGCGCCTCCACTTGCCTTGGGGGGCAAGTTTCCCGCCTTGGCCGCCGCCCCCCCTAGGAGATCCCATCTCCTAGGGCC
>NC_041389.1:246728171-246774525 GCF_002162155.2 Triticum dicoccoides
CGCACCCTGACACCTGGCGCCTCCCTTCCCCCCTTGCTACACCTCTCCCTCCTGCAAGCACTTGGCGAAGCCCTGCCGGAATCCTGCTGCATCCACCACCACGCCGTCGTGTTGCTAGATCTTCATCAACCTCTCCTTCCCCCTTGCTGGATCAAGAAGGAGGAGACGTCACGCTGACCGTACGTGTGTTGAACGCGGAGGTGCCGTCTGTTCGGCGCTAGGATCTCCGGTGATTTGGATCACGACGAGTACGACTCCCTCAACCCCGTTCTCTTGAACGCTTCCGCTCGCGATCTACAAGGGTATGTAGATGCACTCCTCTCTTTCGTTGCTAGATGAACTCATAGATTGATCTTGGTGAACGTAGGAATTTTTTTATTTTATGCAACATTCCCCAATAGTTGGCGTCGAGAACAAGTTAGGGGAGTCCATGAGGGGCTGATACGTCTCCAATGTATCTACTTTTCCTAATGCTTTTCCTCTTGTTTTGGAATCTAATTTGCATGATTTGAATGAAACTAACCCCAGACTGATGCTGTTTTCAGCAGAACTACCATTGTGTTGTTTTTGTGTAGAAATAAAAGTTCTCGGAATGGAACAAAATTTTGCAAGGATTTTTTATACAATAAATATGAATTTCTGGAGCCAAGATTCACCTAAGAGGGGCACCTGGGTGGGCACAACCCACCAGGGTGCACCCCCCTCTCCTGGCACGCCCAGGTGGGTTGTCCCCACCCAGTGGCTCCGCAGACCCTAAAACCAACGCTATAAAATCCTATTTTTCTAGAAAAAAAATCAGGGAAAAAGAATTATCGCGATCCACGAGACGGAGCTGCCGTCACCTCCTCTTCTTCATCAGGAGGCTAGATATGGAGTCCGTTTGGGGCTCCGGAGAGGGGATCTTCATTCTTCGTCATCACCAGATGCTCCCCACCGGGAGTGAGTAATTCCTTCATAGGCTCGCTGGTCTGTGAGGAGTTGGATGAGTTTCATCATGTAATCGAGTTAATTTTGTTAGGGCTTGATCCCTAGCATCCACTATGTTCTTAGATTGATGTTGCTATGACTTTGCCATGCTTAATGCTTGTCACTTTGGGCCCGGGTGCCATGATTTCAGATCTGAACCATTTATGTTATCACCATTATATCCATGTTCCAGATCTGATCTTCCAAGTTATAGTCACCTACTACGTGTTATGATCCGACAAACCCGCAGTGACAATAGTCGGGACCACTCCCGGTGATGACCGTAGTTTGAGGAGTTCATGTATTCACTATGTGTTAATGCTTTGTTCCAGTTCTCTATTAAAAGGAGGCCTTAATATCCCTTAGTTTCTAATATGGACCCTGCTGCCACGGGAGGGTAGGACAAAAGATGTCATGCAAGTTCTTTCCATAAGCACGTATGACTATTTACAAAATATATGCCTACATTATATTGACGAACCGGAGCTAGTGTCGTATCTCCCTAGGTTATAATTGTCTCATGATGAATATCATCCAACAAGTCACTGATCCAATGCCTACAAATTATCTTATATTGTTCGTGCTAAGTTACTACTGCTATCATCACTCTTACACTTGCTACAAAACTACTGCTATCACTGTTACTGTTACTATTGCTGCCGCTACTATTATCAAAACTATCATATTACTTTGCTACTGATCACCTTGCTGCAGATAATTAATCTCTAGGTGTGGTTGAATTAACAACTTAGCTGCTAATACCCTCAAATATTCTTTGGCTCCCCTTGTCGAATCTATAAATTTGGGTTGAATACTCTACCCTCGAAAACTGTTGTAATCCCCTATACTTGTGGGTTATCAAGACCTTTTTTTGGCGCCGTTACCGGGGAGCATAGCTATATTTGTTGATTCACTTGGGATTATTATCAATTTATCACTATGAAGAATCTGAAGGATGCTAAGACTAAGATTTTTCTGTCTAGTACGAGGGGAGGTAAGAAACTGCAATCCAGTTCTGCTTTAGATTCACCTTAAGTAAACTTGCAACACCACCACATGCTATTAATTCTGATATGTCACAAGTTATTGATGATGCTACTTCTGCTATGGATAATGCTTATGATGATGCTAGTACCTTGCTTGATAATTATGATCTACCACTTGGTGATTTTCTTGATAAACAAATTGCTAGAATAATACAACATGATGTCGTTGAATCTGATGATGAGCTTGATACTGAAACTTCTGAAACACCTGCTAGAACTAGCCTTCATAGATATGAATTGCCTTAGGTACCGGAAGGTTATGTTATGAATGAGGAGACAACTAGAGATATTCTTGCTTGTAGGGATAGAGATGATCTAGAGAAATTATTATGCAAGTATAAAGAAAAATCTCTGAATGCTAGAATGAAATATGATCCTAAGTTTGCTACTTCACCCATCTTTATTGATGACAAGGATTATAAATTCTCTGTCGACCCAGAGTTAATTAGTTTGGTTGAATCTGATCCTTTTCATGGTTATGAAACTGAAACTGTTGTGGCACATCTTACGAAGTTGAATGATATAGCCACCCTTTTTACTCATGATGAGAAGACTCGCTACTACTTTATTCTTCAATTATTTCCTTTCTCATTAAAGGGTGATGCTAAACCTTGGTATAATACTCTTGCTCCTGGTTGTGTGCGTAGTCCCTAGGATATGATTTATTTTGTGAGAACCTGGAATTAACTCCTAGACCCTCCTGTGTATATTCGTCAGTCCAGGATCAAGATGATGACACAGTGAAATGGTATCATTGCACAATACGTAAATGTATTATAACTTTAATAAATCTCTCCATAAGGCATACATAGAGAAATTTCTCATGAAATTTATTACAATCAGAAAATAACAGAAAGTACAATGCGTAGCGACTCCATCTCTGCCACAAGCAGTCGATGTAGTCCACGTGACCTCACTCCTACGGATCGCCATAGTCGTCATAGTCATCACCTTCGTCTTCATGGAACTCTGTTGTCAACAAAATTATTGCCATGAGTACATTACGTACTCAACATGCCTCCCTTGAGGAAGGACCTAATAGCTACATGTGGCTTCAACGGAAGGCTGTATGGCTCATTTGCATAAAAGATAATTTTGTTTCAAAAATATAGCAGTTGAATAAAAGCAGTTTTGATCTCCAGAATAACTTTCATCAAAGTGAGGATCCTCAGTCAACTCACACTCTTCATAGGTTCCAAGAATAGGGGCAAAGAGGGAATAAGAAAGACAGGTCCCGTATGTCATGAAAGATTCATGTGTCGTCCATGACCGTGGACACGGCTATTCGAATAGTTTTACACTCTGCAGAGGTTGTACACTTTACCCACACGACACTATCTCAACTTGTTGCCACCAGTGGCCGCTGGCGTAATACACCATTTGGTATACCGGTAGGGAGATTGTGACGAGGTCGTTCATTAGACCAAGCTTACTATGCCAATCCCACTAGGTTTCAACATGGAAGTAACCGCAATTCACAGTCCGGGCCCCCCTTTTGTGCAAGGATACTCCTCGCAAGGCAGCTATCCCATATGCGGTACGGCGATGACGACAATAAGAGTGAACTAACTAATTAACCAAGCCAGTGCCAATATATCATGTGGTTGTACTATTATCACAATCTTCAAATCCAAGACTTATTAGGCCTCATGCGGCACGAACGAATGATTGCCCCCTTCAACTCGTGAAGGGCGGCCAATCGCTACTCCAATCCTTGATTCAGCTGTCGCCCGCACCAGTATTCAGATGGTAAGTTTCACCCAGAGTAGAAGAAGATAGAGAGGGTCAACAAGGGCCAACTGGCCTAGCTCAGCGTTAAGTTTCAACTGTCAATGAATCAGATGTCATTCAACAAAGCACCTATGGGATGATAAGCATGGCTAAGCATTTCTACTCTACCAGAATTATACACTTCTAATCAGGTGTCAAGTAAATAGGCGACAAGCGGATTAGGGTAATGTGACAACCGACACACTAGCTACGGGAATTAAAATAGCATGCATATAGTAACCATTAAACACAATGCAATTTTGTAAAAATAGGATAAGTATGATCAAAGAAGGAGGCATGCCTTTGTGTTGAGTCCTTCTTCAGTAACTTGTTATGTCCATGTCCAACATCGATATCGTCACTCCCTACTCGTCGGAACGATAGCAAAAGACAAACAATAAATACCAAAGAAAAAGTAAATCCAAATAACATCCAAAACAATTTAAGAGTGGACAGATATCAAGGTATTGATCAAGCGAAATGAGGTAGAATGATTGGGATGTAAAAGGGAGGATTCATTGAACCGACATGGTTTAGGTTGACACAACTAAGGAGGGTCGGCGATCAAGACTAATGTTTTGATACGAATTATGCTACTAAACACTAGTAATGCCCACTACACATCGCGACTAATAATGTAGGAAACTACCATATAGCAAACACAATGACATCATAGCACATGGAATGGAACCATCTTATGCATTTAACCACACAATTACAACATGACATGATGAAGGTAAAAGTTAACCACTAATAAATATTTAGATGGAATCTGAATATTTATAATGGTCAATAGCAGTCAAACATATAGATCAACTATATAATAATCCAAAGACAATAGTTCCATAAGACAAACAAACAAACATCGCAAACATACTAGTTAAGCAACCAAACATCATTCAAGAACATGACTAGAGTTTGATCTAAGTTAGGTCCTTAAGAAATAGTAAACCATATCAATCCAATATCACAAACAAAGCATATGTCAACTAATACAAACAAGTTAAACATCACATCAAATAAATAACAGTTGTCCTACACATGATGTGATAAGACATGCTAAAGTAACCTCATCCTACCACAAAAAAAACATGGCATTCTAAGAGTAACAATTAACCACAACCAAATATTTAGACGCTTCTAAATATTTACAATGGTTAACATCAAGAAGAATTAAACATCAATCATAGAAACTATTAGCAACCATGTCAACATCAAGCAGAGTCAACCCAATACTATGGCAAAAGCTAGTTAAACAACTAATAACAAGACACATATCAAACAAGTCATGTGATTGTAGAATCATAGAAAAGTCTTAACTAGTAACACACCATCAAACATGTAAAAAAATGTATAAAACATATGAGTTAGCATGAGAAGATACTAAACTAGATATGGTCTTACTACTAAAGAACAACTAACACCAATAACCACTAGTAGTTGTAATATCACCACAACGCAACTCAACTAACATGAAAGTTAAACTATTATATGCGATGAACTATTTGCAATATGTATAAAACACCCATAATACTAACGTGAGACAAGTCAATCATATAAGAGCAACACAATTATAACTATAGCACACGGAACATCATAAGACATGAATGGTCACTTGCATGAAATATGTCTAGGCATATACAATGTAACTACACACTATGCTACCAATACCAACCTAACTTAGTTGATATACAGTAACCAAATATCAAGCATGTTATTAGCACACAACATTATTATGCTAATTGCGACTTATAAGCACAAGGGATAAATCATACTAAGCAAGTAATCATCAAGGCCATTGCATCAATGAATCAAGTGATGAAATATCGAAGCATGAATAACAGAAATGGCATGCATTTGCTATCTAGTACAACTTACACTTGCACCAACATAGGACACTCAACTAGGCATGATTCAATACACGATTGCTATACCCACACTATGCAATCTAGTTACAAAATTGAACATCATGACATGGTATTGATAAGGCAAGAAGTTATCCAATAAAAAAAATGTACGATACCAACAAACTACTATGATGTAAATCTACCATGTAAGGGTTAACCATATGCAATCATATAGTAGTACATACTAACAATGCTATTACACATGGGCATACAATAAAGATTGAATTTGACTCCGAGCAAATCCTAACATGGCATGTCTTCACTAAGCATGCATAGTTACCATGCTAGGTAAATGAAACACTTAGAATAAATTAAAATAAGTGATAACATAAGTTCTATGCCATAAGAATAAACTATATATGGGAATACAACGTGACATAAAACAACCAGTCATGAAATCTTGCATAGCAAACATCTATAACAAGACATTTCATTTAATATCGAGCATAATGAAAATTATACAAAACACACAAAATAATACAACTCAACTATACTAGACATGTCATGACTAAATGATAATCGACCATGAAAAATATTTAGATAATTCTAAATATTTGTAATGGTTAACCGACAAGTAACTATATGCAACAACCATCGATTAACCTTGGCTTCGTTTAGCTTATAGCAACTCTGAAACAACATCACTCTACTCTAAAGTCTAATGTAACATACCATGCTAATGACAACTAGCATGAAGAAACTAGATAACACATATAATTTAGATAAAAAATAACCTACAACATGGCATGACATCAAAACTATACAACACACATGCATCTTGATTGAGAACGGATATATGGAACATATTGTAATATATCGCCATGCTAAACAAAACTACATTAAATAAAAACATGAATTATTCTATGAAATTATACACATGGCGAACTTTTATGAAATTGTGTACGCATGCACAACATGACTACATGATGTATATAAAAAACATGAGATAGCGTACAAAAAAATAATAATTCCTTACAATAAGCGTACACATTGTAAAAATTCACGAACTTGTACATAGGCATATCATACAACTACGTACCACACGAAAGAAAATATCAACATGAAATAACGTGTTGAACAATTATTAAATAATTGTAACCGGTAAACAAATAAATCTACCAAGTCATATGTCACAACAAAATTATGAGGGACATATCACGAACATATGGATATATCATATTACACAAATATCATAGAACTAGAAAGCCCTTGTATGCTAGGAAAAGAAAAAATGACTAGATATATCTATTCTATCATTCACAAGATAAACCAACCATCTAACTCCACCTTGGGATTACTATGGACATGAGAAACAAATCATATGTTGTACACAAGAAAATCCGAGGAACTAAAAAGTACGCAGACATGTCAATGGAATCCATTCATGCATCGGCGCGAGCAACAACCGATATAGGAATTTGGCAGATGCTCACCGAGTTGGACGGTATGGTGCGATGAACTTGACGAATAGTATACGCGGACATGCGGAATTCTTCGTGTGTGGTCGAGGGACTGCGTTCTTTCTTCTCTGAATGGATTCATGGCGTGGAGGAGAATCTTCTGGCACAAGGGTACGGACGGGGATGGCCTCCTTCATTGGGTCGAACACCGGGGTCCATGGAGCACCGTTTCTTTGCAGAGTGTTTTGGAGAGAACAAGGAAGGGAGGGGCAAGAGAAGAGGGGCTGGTTGGGAGAGAAAGGAAGTAGAGAGAAATAGGCAGGGAGGAGGAATTAAAGGAAGGGCATCAGTTAACTTGAGTGGTGGCTGAACTTACCTGAAGGAGAGGAGGCGCTCGCTAGGAGAGCTGGGTGTTAGGCCCAGTTTGGCTAGGCCAAAGTGGGAGAGAAAGAAAAAAAATAAAAGTTGGCCTTTGGCCCATTCGTGTTGAGAGAACAGGGAATAGAAAAATAAAGTTTTTGTAGAATGGGCTTAGAAAATTTGGCCTAGAGTTTAACAGATGGAAAAGAATTGACTTCTCTTTTTGGAAAATATAGAGAACTAATAGAAGCGGAAACAGATATCAAACAATCCAAAAAATCCGCAAAAATGCAGACTCACATGTTTAAATGTGTTGAAGACAAAAGACAAAACCAAACTAGAAGAAAAGAACAAAACTCAAATTTAATTTAAGTTTGCATTAGGTCAAATAAAATCCTCCAAATTATAAAATTCCAATTTAAGCTTGTTAACAAATAAAATAAATGAAATTTTCTCGCCCTGATTTTTGGAAAACTTTTTCTTGAACATTCCTAGAATCGGGATGTTACATATTTCTTCTCTGAAAAATATTTCCCTGCTCATAAGAAACAAGTTGATGTACGGGAAATATTTAACTTTGTGCAAACTAAAGAAGAGAGTCTCCCACAAGCTTGGGGGAAGATTTGCCAATTACTTAATGCTTTGCCTGATCATCCTCTTAAGAAAAATGAAATACTTGATATCTTCTATAATGGACTAACCGATGCTTCTAAGGATTTCGTAGATAGTTGTGCTGGTTGTGTTTTCAGGGAACAAACTGTTGGGCAAGCTGAAGAATTATTGAATAACATATTGAAAAATTATGATGATTGGACTCTTCCTGAACCACCGGCTAAACCCACTCCGAAGAAGAGGGGTATATCAAATCTTAGTCCTAAAAATATGCAAGAGACAAAGAAATCTATGAGGGAAAAAGGTATTAAAGATGAGGATGTTAAAAATTTACCTCCTATTGAAGAAATACATGGGCTTAATACACCACCACTGCCTAAGGTGGTAGAGGTAAATTCTCTAATGAAGTTCAATGATAATGACAATCCTCACAATATGCACCCTAGCCAATGTCTTTATGAGTTTGAAAACTACATTAGAAAACAAGATCACTTCAATGCAAATGTTATGAAACAATTGAAATATAATTTTGATATGATTGCTCGGTTGAGTGACTTGTTATTTAGAGTCTCAAATGATGTTAGAGGTGTTGGAAATCATATTTCTATGGTTCAAACTCAGTTAGAACAAGTTGCTAAATCTCAAAGAGTGTTTCTAGATGAAATGAATAATAATAAACATGACTTTGCTGTTAGAGTTGCAACTAGAGGAGGTAAAATGACTTAGGAACCACTTTATCCCGAGGGACACCCAAAAAGAATAGAACAAGATTCACAAAGAGTTAACACTAATGCACCTAGTCCTTCTAGAAAGAAAAAGAAGAAGAAAAATGATAGGACTTTGCACGCTTCTAGTGAACGTGAAATAGAAAACCCTCCTGACAATGATAATGAAACTTCTATCTCTGATGTTGAAACTCAGTCTGGTAATGAACACTCACCTTATGATAAAGAAAAATATAATGATGATGTTCATGAAGATGATCAAACAAATAATAAGGAACCAGACAATGATGTTGAGATAGAACCACCTGTTGATCTTGATAACCCATGACCTAAAAATAAAAGATATGATAAAAGAGACTTTGTGGCTAGAAAACACGATAAAGAAAGAGAACCGTGGGTTCAAAAACCTATGCCCTTTCCACATAAGTCAACTAAAAAGAAAGATGATGAAGAATTTGAATGCTTTGCTGAAATGATGAGGCCAGTCTTTTTGCGTACTCGCTTGACTGATATCTCGAAAATGCCTCCTTATGCAAAGTATATGAAAGACATCATCACTAACAAGAAAAAAAATACCGGAAGCTAAAATCTCCACTATGCTTGCTAATTATACTTTTAAATATAAAGTACGTAAAAAAACTTGGAGATCCGGGAATACCAACTATACCTTGCTCCATCAAAAAGAATTATGTGAAAACTGCTTTGTGTGATATAGGGGCTGGTGTTAGTGTTATGCCTTTATCTTTATATAAAAGACTTGATTTGAATAAACTCACACTACTGAAATATCTTTGCAAATGGCTGATAAATCAACTGCTATACCTATCGGTATTTGTGAGGATGTGCCCGTTGTTGTTGCTAATGTTACTATTCTGACTGACTTTGTTATACTTGAGATGCCCAAGGACGACAACATGTCGATTATCATTGGTAGACACTTCTTGAACACTGCAGGGGCTGTTATTGATTACAATAAAAGCAAGGACACTTTTCATATCAATGGTAATGAGCATACGGTGCACTTTCCGAAGAAACGATTCCAAGTGAATGGTATTAATGTTATTGAAAAATCTCTGACAATTACTATTGGAAGTTTTCAAATACCTCTACCTAGTGTTAAAAAAATATGAGATGCTTATTGTATGGGACATTCATATCCCCATTGAGGTAACTTAGTGATTTACAAAAGTTCTTCGGTTTCATGCTAATCGATAGTGGTTGTTAATAAGACTTGATCAACCTTATTAATGGATCATTTTCGAGCGGTATGAAGTTGATGAATTTAGTAAGCACTACCTTATGTCCCTACATTTAGTTTTCTGTTTTTATTAGTTAAATGAAATAAAATGCCATGTTTTGTCTATTTTCTGAATTTCCCGTGCAATAAAAAATGACCCAAAAATAAAAGTTTTCAGAATGCCCTGAAAATTTAATACAATTTTTTCTGAATATTTCTGAATTTCTGGTGAAAATAATATCAGAGGGAGGTGCACCAGGTGGGCACAACCCACCTGGGCGTGCCAGGATCCCCATGCGCGCCCTGGTGGGTTGCGGTCCCCACATGGGCCCGCTCACTTATCCCTTCACACCACATCATCACTTACCTCCAGAAAAAATTCTCCATTGCTCTCTCTCCCATGTTCTTGCTCTCAAACCCGCAGATTTTGATCTCTTTGCTCGAAGCTCTGTTTCTGAAACTATTTCGGGGGATTGTTGCTTGGTATGTGACTCCACCATTTGTCCAATTAGTTTTGTTTTAGTGGTTTATATTTTGAATAATTAGCTACTCTAG
Source organism: Triticum dicoccoides (assembly GCF_002162155.2). Classification (NCBI taxonomy): domain Eukaryota; kingdom Viridiplantae; phylum Streptophyta; class Magnoliopsida; order Poales; family Poaceae; genus Triticum; species Triticum dicoccoides. The sequence continues at coordinate 246,738,750 of NC_041389.1, forward strand.
GTGCTGTTGTAGATGACCTTGCATGTTGAATTCTTAGAGTTCTAAGTAGCTCGAATTCTTGCTATGGCCTCTATGTGTCCCTATGAGTAGTTGCTATCAATTTTGTAAAGTTTTGTTGATAAATTTTTGTCACTCCAATTTTTTTCTTCAGAAAATTGTACATGAACATGATGAACCTTTTTGTAAGGAGTTCTTCGAGGAGGCGATCATCGGGGGCATCTTCTAGTGACAGCTCTGTTCGCCAGTCATATGTTGAACCAAGTGAAAGTTCCACATAAGACGTCGCCACCAAAACATGCTTATGGCCTTGCGATGAGTATTTGATGCATGTGGGCATTAAGGAGGAATTTGAGCAATATGTCCACAATGCCGGTCTCGGTCCCTACATTTCAGATAAGTGCGAACAACTCCACATTCTCACTGAATCATTTGTCAAAGTATTTAAATTCCATCCTCGTGAGTCTAGGGTGTCGTTTATGCTTTATTGTAACCTATTTACCATATCACTGGAGAGATTTGCTCAACATTGCAAAATTCCATTCTGGGGTTCGCTTGATGAACCTCCAAGGGCTGAGTACAGATCATTCTTAACTAGTCTTTGCTACGGTGAGACGAGAGGAATGACACACGGTAGAATAAAGAGCATTCATTTTCCCGCAATTCAGAACTTTACAGTATTTAACGGGAAATGTATAGTAGGCAAGCAAGACTGTAATACACTTTGTGCTCCAGACTTGAGCCTCATACGCACCGCTCTCACCGGTGAAAGGAATTATAACCTTGGAGCAATTGTTGCACGCAGACTTCAGCATAACACTAACATTGGCTATTTCTATGGTGGAATATATGCCACGCGTTTAGCACGAGGGTTGGGTGTTTCACCTTTTCCCTTTGATCATATCCTACCCACACAGTATTTAGATTTTGAGACCTTAAAATATCATAAGATCCTTAAAGGAAAAATTCATGACTTCACTTACAACCCGTTGTTTAATCAAACATCTATTGTGCACACATATTTGCCTGTGCCTGCTCTTTTTGACTATCACAGCAAAGGAAGATATTTTGTTCTTGAGAGCGAGGCCGAGCTCACAATGCAGCAGTGGAGGCAGCACGGCAGGCCGAGGCATCCGCACCGAGAGCCTCTGTGAGCTACCACGCCAAGTACTATCCAGGGTATTGACTGCTTACCAAGTTAGGCCAAAATCCTAAGCTTGGGGGAGTATGTCTTTCCCACCGACGTTACATTCATGTCCACTCATTCCATTTGTCGGTGTTCACACTTTTTCATTGTATCATCCATGCTTAATTTTATTTTCTCGCTTTCTTCTTGTGTGTTTGAAAAACTTGAGAAAAACCCAAAAAATTAGTTGTAGTTAGTCTAATTTCTATGAATGCTTAGTTATAGTAGTAAAAAGAAAGCCCCAAAAAGATTTCCTAGTTCTTCTTTTGCTTGTTGGGAGCTTTCCCGTGTAAATAGTTTTCCTCTTTTTGCTTTCCCCTTTTATTTCCTTGTTCAAGAAAACCAAAAACTCCAAAAATATTTCAGTGTGTTTCTCTGAATTTATTTCCTTTTTATTCGAGTTGTACCGAGGAGAAAAACACGATGAAAATGTTGAGTGGGTCTCATATGAATAATTGTTGATCTAATAAAGAGCACATTTTACCTTGTCTTCTCCTGTTGAATAAAATGTTTGCAGATTCCAGCTTAGTCCACGGCACCCTTGCACTATTATTATTTTCATATCGCTCAGTCGTGCAAGTGAAAGGAAATAATGATGACATTCGATGAACTGGCCGTGGCAGAGATAAATGGGTATGAATTCGATTTGTTCTGTTTGTGTAAATATGTTTAACCTAGTATCCATGATTCGGTCCATTATGATTAAACATGTTTGCAATGACAATTAGATTTTTTAGTTTCTCATGCCATGCATAAGTAGCTAGGAGTGGATAATGATTTATCTTGGATATCAACATCACGTTAAAAATGATTGTGATATAGTATGACGATATGGTATCCTCCTCTGAATGTTCGAGTGGCTTGACTTGGAACATGTTCATACATGTAGTTGAATCAAAACCAACAAAGCCTCTATGGTATTTATGTTCATGGTGTTCATATCCTACTCATGCTAGTGTCCAATGTTACTTATGCATAATGCTTGTTTATTACCGTTGTTGCTCTCTAGCTGGTCACTTCTCAATCTAATTGCTAGCATTCGCCTGTACTATGTGGGAATTCTGCTTGTACATGAAAAATCATGAACTCAGAGTTATTCCAGATGAGTCCACCATACCTACCTATATGCGGTATTACCCCGCCTTCCTAAGTAAATTTGCATATGCTACCTCTAAAAACTTCTAAATAAATATCCTCTTTGTGTACCTGGATCGTTCATGGAACGACAGGAGTGGTCGGTATCTTCCATGCTAAGCGGGTTATTCTAAGGTCGTGTGTTTATTCACTCGCCATCGCACGAGAAAAGGGTGGTAATAGGGATGCCCAGTTCAAAACTGCAAACAGAAAGAGCTTACAAATACTCAAACAAAAACTCCCAATGGAGTCAAAACCATTACTTTTATTGCTTGGGAACTGCCACTAGCGTGCTTAGCATGGAAGATATTGATAACTGATAGTTGTGAAGTAAATGAGAAGGGTGCATGTCTCAAAATATCATTTACCTCTGTTTAAAAAAAAATTGAGCTCTGGCACCTCTGCAAATCACCGCTTCGCTCTGCGAAGGGACTATCTATTTACTTTTATGTTGTGTCATCACCTTCTAAAACAAGCGCCAGAACCTGAGAGCACTGCTGTCATGACTTATGCATTGTGTGTAGCTAATGTTGGGTGCATCATGACTGGATCTTTTCTACCATGAATTGCAATGTTTAGTCGCTGCTTAAACTTTGGGGGTGCTCTGCATTTATGTTTTGCGGTCTCAGAAAGGGCTAGCGAGATACCACTATTTTCATATTATATCATGGTTGTTTTGACAACGTGTTGCCGTTTGAGATATCTTATTATTTCTCGCTAGCTGATTATTTCATTGATATGAGTTAATATAATCTTTAAGAGTTATTGCCGGTATGGTTAGTTATAATGTTGGCTGAAAACCTGGGTGTTGTTTAAGCTTATTTACGCAAACAAGAGCAAAAGAGTTTGTAAAAGTTTTTCTTTTTCACTTTCAGTTTATCAACTGAACTGCTCGAGGACAAGCAAAGGTTTAGGCTTGGGGGAGTTGATATGTCTCCAACGTATCTACTTTTCCTAATGCTTTTCCTCTTGTTTTGGACTCTAATTTGCTTGATTTGAATGAAACTAATCCTGGACCGACGCTGCTTTCAGAAGAACTACCATGGTGTTGTTTTTGTGTAGAAATAAAAGTTCTCGGAATGGAACAAAACTTTGCGAGGATTTTTTATACAATAAATAAGAATTTCTTGAGCCAAGATCCACCGGAGATGGGCACCTGGGTGGGCACAACCCACCAGGGTGCGCCCCCCTCTCCTGGCGTGCCTAGGTGGGTTGTCCCCACCTGGTGGCCCCGCATACCCTAAAACCGACGCTATAAATCCTATTTTTCCAGAAAAAAATCAGGGAAAAAGAATTATCGCGATCCATGAGACGGAGCTGCCGGCATCTCCTGTTCTTCATTGGGAGGCCAGATCTGGAGTCTGTTTGGGGCTCCAAAGAGGGGGATCTTCATTCGTCATCATGACCAACCCTTCTCCATCGCCAATTTCCAGGATGCTCCCCACCGGGAGTGAGTAATTCCTTTGTAGGCTCACTGGTCGGTGAGGAGTTGGATGAGATTCATCATGTAATCGAGTTAGTTTTGTTAGGGATTGATCCCTAGTATCCACTATGTTTTTAGATTGATGTTGCTATGACTTTGCCATGCTTAATGCTCGTCACTTTGGGCCCGGGTGCCATGATTTCATATCTGAACCGTTTATGTTATCACGATTATATCCTTGTTCTAGATCCGATCTTGGAAGTTATAGTCACATACTACGTGTTATGATCCGGCAACCCCGGAGTGACAATAGTCCGGACTTTACTTGGCACTTTATTGAAACAAAAGCTATAAAACATGATTAATACAGTATCTTAATCATGTTAACATGCAAAAATAGTAGGTTTAAATATTGCGTTGTCTCCCAACAAGCGCTTTTCTTTAATGCCTTTTTAGCTAGGCATGTTAATTTTCAATGATGCTCACATAAAAGATAAGAATTGAAACACAAAGAGAGCATCATGAAACATATGTGGCAAGCACATTTAAGTCTAACCCACTTCCTATGCATAGGGATTTTGTGAGCAAACAACTTATGGGAGCAAGAATCAACAAGCATAGGAAGGTAAAACAAGCATAACTTCAAGATTTTCAGCACATAGAGAGGAAACTTGATATTATTGCAACTCCTACAAGCATATATTGCTCCCTCATAATAATTTTTAGTAGCATCATGAATGAATTCAACAATATAACCATCACATAAATCATTCCTTTCATGATCCACAAGCATAGAAATTTTATTACTCTCCACATAAGCAAATATATTCTCATCAATAGTAGTGGGAGCAAACTCAACAAAATGACTATCATGGGAGGCATAATCCAATTGAAAAATAAAATCATGATGACAAGTTTCATGGTTATCATTACTCTTTATAGCATACATGTCATCACAATAATCATCATAGATAGCAACTTTGTTCTCATAATCAATTGGAACCTCTTCCGAAATAGTGTATTCATCACTAAATAAAGTCATGACCTCTCCAAATCGACTTACATCAATATAATCATGATAAATAGGAGGAATTCTATCATCATAATAAATTTGCTCATCAAAACTTGGGGGACAAAAAATATCAACTTCATCAAACATAGCATCCCCAAGCTTGTGGCTTTGCATATCATTAGCATCATGGATATTCAAAGAATTCATACTAACAACATTGCAATCATGCTCATCATACAAAGATCATGCTCCCTCCATTCCTAAATATAGGGTGTATAGTTTTTGGCATGGAACCTAAAGAACACACATAGAGGGAAAATTTCACAAGTTTTGGGCGAGATTACACCTAACTAATTGACATGAGAAAATAGAGGAGCTTGCCTAATATAAGGAAATGTAATCAAATACATAAAAACATTATCTAGACGAGTGGTGCAATGCAATACACATTATATTTCAGATTTTTTTTTATCAAAAATCTATACACCTTACATTAAGGAACAGAGGGAGTATAAAATAGCATATAAGTTCCTATAAAACATCCAAGATTGATAATATAATATCATGGAACAATCAAAAATTATAGATACGTTGGAGACGTATCACACACCCAGTTAGTTTACTTTTAATCTTTCATACACTTATAGCTCTAGTGCATCCGTTGCATGGCAATCCCCTACTCACTCGCATTGATATCTATTGATGGGCATCTCCATAGCCCTTTGATATGCCTAGTAGATGTGAGACTATCTCCTTTCTGTCCTCTCCACAACAACCATATTCTATTCCACCTATAGTGCTATTTCCACGGCTCACGCTCATGTATTGTCTGAAAGTTGAAAATGTTTGAGAACATCAAAAGTATGAGACAATTGCTTGGCTTGTCATCGGGGTTTTGCATGATTTGAATATTTTGTGTGATGAAGATGGAGCATAGCCAGACTATATGATGTTGTAGGGATAGCTTTCTTTGGCCATGTTACTTTGAGAAGGCATGATTGCTTTGTTAGTATGCTTGAAGTACTATCATTTTTATGTCAATATTAATTTTTTGTTTTGAATCTTATGGATCTGAACATTCATGCCACAATAAAGAAAATTACATGGATAAATGTGTTAGGTAGCATTCCACGTGAAAGATTCTGTTTTTATCATTTACCCACTAGAGGACGAGCAGGAATTAAGCTTAGCAATGCTTGATACGTCTCGAACATATTTATAATTTTTTATTGTTCTATGCTATTATATTATCTGTTTTAGATGTTTTATATGCATTAATATGATATTTTATATTAATTTTGGGACTAACCTGCTAACCCAGAGCCCAGTGCCAGTTTCTGCTTATCCTTGTTTTTGAGCTTTGCAGAAAAGGAATACCAAAAGGAGTCCAAACGGAATAAAACTTCACGATGATTTTTCTTGGACCAGAAGACACCCACGAAACTTGGACTGCAAGTCAGAAGAGCCACAAGGCGGCGACAGGGGTGGAGGCTGCGCCCAGGGGGTAGGGCACGCCCCTAACCTTGTGGGCCCCTTGGTGACCCCCTGACCTAGATCTTCCTCCCATATATCCACCAGAAACACCACCAAAACACTTTTCCACCGCCGCAATCTTCTGTTCCCGTGAGATCCCATCTCAGGGCCTTTTCCCGCATCTACATCAATTCTATTGCCCTTCCGATGGAACGTGAGTAGTTTACCTCTGACCTACTGGTCCATAGCTAGTAGCTAGATGGCTTCTTCTCTCTCTTTGAGTCTCAATACCATGTTCTCCTCGATGTTCTTGGAGATCCATCTGATGTAATCTTCTTTTGCAGTGTGTTTGTCGAGATCCGATGAGTTATGGATTTATGATCGCTTATCTATGATTATTATTTGAATCTTAACCGAATTCTTATATGCATGATTTTATATCTTTGTATTTCTCTTCGAATTATCGATTTGGTTTGGCCAACTAGATTGGTTTTTGTTGCAATGGGAGAGGTGCTTAGCTTTGGGTTCAATCTTGCGTGATTTCACCCAGTGACAAAGTAGGGGTAGCGAGACACGTATTGAATTGTTGCCATCGAGGATAAAAAGATGGGGTTTACATCATATTGCTTGGGTTTATTCCTCTACATCATGTCATCCTACTTAAGGTATTACTCTGTTCTTTATGAACTTAATACTCTAGATGCATGCTAGATAGTGGTCGATGTGTGGAGTAGAAGTAGTAGATGTAGGCAGGAGTCAGTCTACTTGACATGGACGTGATGCCTATATTTCATAATCATTGCCTTGGATATCGTCATAACTTTGCGCTTTTCTATCAATTGCTCGACAGTAATTTGTTCACCCACCGTATTATTTGCCTTCAAGAGATAAGCCTCTAGTGAAACCTATGGCCCCCGGGTCTATTTTCCATCATATAAGTTTCTGATCTACTATTTCGCAATCTTTACTTTCAGAACTATACACCAAAAAATCCAAAAATATTTTATCTTTGGTTTATCTATCTTTATTAGATCTCACCTTTGCAAGTGACCATGAAGGGAGTGACAACCACTTTATCACGTTGGGTGCATGTGTTTGATTGTTTGTGCAAGTATTGGTGATTTGTGCGTTCTTCTCCTACTGGATTGATACCTTGGTTCTTAGCTGAGGGAAATACTTATTTCTAGTTTGCTGCATCACCCTTTCCTATGCAAGGGAAAAACGAATGCAAGATCAAGAAGTAGCACGGTCGTGCTGGGAAAGCAGCCAGATAGTGCACGGCATGCTCCCCTCACAGGCAGTAAAGCAAGGTTTTGGGTCGGTGGTGCTGGAGCGGAGCCTTGCGTCCCCGAACGACTGACCGGAAGTGGTTGGGGATGACGAGCGACACCGATGGTCGTATTTTGTCTCCCACCGGCAACAAGGAGAACACCGGACAAATGCTTTCCAATAGGCCGATGCGGAGACAGCTATGGCATTGCACAGTGGTGGTTGGGACGGCCCTGGTGGAAGACGTCGCGACCGGGGGTGGTGGTGGCGACGACAATGGCGGGGCGTGGAGGGAGGTAGAGGAAGATAAGGGGGGGTCTGTCTCCCCGATGGGCGGGCCAGGGAAGGACAAGGGCATGCGCTGCTCACGTCCGTGCGTGCCCGTTCGGCCGCAAACTTGGCCTAAACTTGGTCCGGGAATGGGTCGAAAGCGGACAGAAAACAGACGACGTCCGTTTGCGACCGCACGTTGGGAGGCTTGCTTTGTCCGTTTACCCCCAAATGGATGTGGGCAGACAGGATGGGGTCGCCCGTTGGAGTTGGCCTGACCGTCGCACCGCCTCCCACCCATGTGTGACCGCCTACCCTGCCATCCTAGCCGCCACACATTCCGCGCGCACATCACCTCCACTGGTGATTCCTGCCACCGCCGTGACTTCCTCATATCCGAAGGTTTCCCCTGTCTGTGTCGTTCGTGCAGCCCCACGACCCGCCGCCACAGCTAGAGGAGTTGCATCGGGCGACGTCGTCGCTCCGAAGAGCAAGGCCCCGACAAAGCCATGCGCTGGTGCACGCAAGAAGAGGCCGTCACGGGATCTATCATTTGCAGCCTCGCGACCAAAGAACACGAAAGGCTCGGCGACGGATGTTGTGGCTATTCTGGTGGTACCCCTCCCCCTTTGTGAGAGTCTGGCTTAATAGGAATGAAATACTACTCATATCAACTAAGAATTTCTTCTTTTCTAGAAGCCCATTCAAAAAGAACTCCAAAGTTAGGCATGGGAATAATTCTAGGATGGGTGACCGACCGGGAAGTTGGTCACTGGTGCACACAAGTGAGGACAAAGTGCGAAGTTGGTCCAGGGTGCGCACGAGGACAAAGTGTGCAGAAAAGACTAGTCTTGGTCTGTGGGGCCAGTCTTGATCCCACCAGGAGTAGCAGGGCATTACACCCTTTCATCCCATGACCATCCATGGAAGAGCCACTATCAGCACGGCCACTGGAGTCCTCAACATGTTTAACGAAATGTTGCAAAGGTACACATTTTTCTTTCCTTTGTTTTTCTCTCTTTTTCACCGATTATTCTTGTGGAATGCAATTATAAGGTGATGTGTGCCTAGGTTATTGAATTTTGATGGATGTAGTGTCGATAGTGATACTGTCTTGCACTATACAAATGTTGCATGTCAAGGTTATGTCTCTTAAGAAACGCCCTCTCAAGACATGAAGAACAACGGGAGGAGCCCCATCTTGATATGGATTAGGAGGTTTTTAATGAAATTCCAAAGGGAAGAACGAGGAACTTCCAAGTCGAGGAAACAAGTTGCTCGTTTGGCATGTAAGAAAATTAGTCATGATGCGGTTGGTAGCGGGAAACCAATGAACACTTATTGGGTGCAGATCAAAGAGTTCTTCCATGCATGCAACACTAGTGGCTACCACTGATCGGTCACTTCTCTATGCCACCGATGGTCCACAATATCCGCGGATTGTCAAAATTAGTTGACGTGCTTGACACATGTCAAATGCTTGATCCCAAGTGATATGAATGACCAAGATAAGTTGATTGTTTGTTGAAATTGACCAACTATTTTCTCCATGTCTTACATGTATAAGTGGATAACTTGTTTTCTCAATTGTGGTATGTAGCTCAACATTGCTCATGCTTTATTCAAGGGAAAAGGGAAAAATGGGTCGAAGAAGAAAGATAAAGCATTCACTTTGCATCATTGTTGGACAGATGTTGTGAGAAGAAGTGGAAGACTGTGATGCAAATGAAGTCCCTAATAAGAAGACTCCAAGAGCTCGGTTGGAGATGCACACTATCTGATTTTGTTGATGATGATGCATTAAGTGATGAGGAAGAAAAAAGAAGCCCCGCTCCCAACTCAGTTGCTCTATACAAGGTTCTGCCCCCTTGCTATTTATATCTCACCGGGAAATCTAAACCACAACTTCAATAAGCCAACACGTTTCCTACTTCTTCTATGGAATTTTCCACTACGCAAGATATGGGCGCAGAGATCCAGGCATTATTATCATGACATGGTGGTCAAAGTGGAGCCGACTGGCAACTTCCTTGTCTCTCTAACATCAAGGATGTGGAGTGACAAAATGGGTAACATTGATGATGGTATCCTGGATTGCGGGGGTGCTCACCAAGCTGGCCTTCCAGTCATGGGCTAGGCCGAGGACCTACCAACAACGCAAGAATGGGGCATGCATGTCCTGGCCCTTGGCGTACTCAAGATGGAATCCTCTGAAGACTTGGCGTACACTTCAAAGTATATATGAATGATCGACATGATTATCCCTAGTTGTAGCTGGCATACTTGTAACTCTAGATACCCCCAATGCCTATATAAGCTGAGGGGTTTAGTCCGTAGAGGCAATGTTTTAGAGGTTAGAACTCACACATACGATCTCGAGGTAGATCATCTTATACTTTGTACCCCATCCACAATGAATACAATCCAAGCAGGATGCAGAGTTTTACCTCTTCCAGAGGACCCGAACCTGGGTAAAACAGTATCCCCTTGTTACCATCATGCTCATATCACCAGCTCGGGACCCCCTAGCTGAGATCCACCGATTTTAGTATCGACAACTGATGCCTCGGTTCTCATGGCAAACTAGTCAAAGTGAGAAGCCATGGGTTCGGGACCCTCAAAGCAGGACCATTGAAGCTGGAAGCCATGACCCCGGGAGCAACGAAGCTAGAAGTCGTGTAGTCAGGAAGCCACGACGCTAGGAGAAGCATGTTCAGAAAGCCGCCAAGGTTGAAATATCAAAACTCAAAGCCACAAGGTCAGAAGCCGTGAAGCCACAAGGATGGAAATCACGATGCCCAAAGGTCTTGAGGGTAGGAAAAAATGAGTTGATCCCCTCGTTTGCCGTGGAAAGGGCCTATCTAGATTTTGTTCTTGAAGATGCATGACTCCAAAACTCCAAAAAAGCTCAAGGGCTATGATACGTCCATTTTGCACCATGTTTACCTACTGTTATTTATAATGTTTTTATGCATAATAATGCTTTTTGGAGTAATTCTAATGCCTTTTCTCTCATAATATGCAAGGTTCACACAAAGAGGGAGAATTCCGGGAGCTAGAAATCTAGACCTGAAAAAGCTATGTCAGGCTACCTATTCTGCACAACTCCAAATGAGCCGAAACTTCACAAGGAAATTTGAAGGAATAAATAATAAATACTAGAGCAAATAACTATCGGAGGGGGCCACCTAGTGAGCACAAGACACCGGGGCGCGCTAGACCACCCAGGCGCGCCTTGGTGGGTTGTGCTCAACCCAGCCCACCTTCGGTGCCCCTCTTCTGGTATATAAGTCCTTTTTACCTAGAAAAAAGGGGGGGGGGACTTTCGAGACGAAGCACCACCGTATCGAAGCGGAACTTGGGCAGGATCACTTTTTCCCTCCGGGGAGCGATTCTGCCGGGGGAACTTCCTTCCCGGAAGGGGAAATCATCATCATCTTCACCAACAACTCTTCCATCATGGGGAGGGCAATCTCCATCAACATCTTCAAGAGCACCATCTCCTCTCAAACCCTTGTTCATCTCTTGTGTTCAATCTTATATCGGAACTATAGATTAGTGCTTGTGGGTGACTAGTAGTGTTGATTACATCTTGTAGTTGATTACTCTAAGGTTTATTTGCTGGTAGATTATATGTTCAGATCCAATATGCTATTTAATACCCCTCTGATCTTGAGCATGATTATCATTTGTGAGTAGTTACTTTTGTTCTTGAGGTCATGGGAGAAATCTTGTTGCAAGTAATCATGTGAACTTGACATGTGTTCGATATTTTGATGGTATGTATGTTGTGATTCCCTTAGTGGTGTGATGTGAACGTCGACTACATGACACTTCACCATATTTGGGCCTAAGGGAATGCATTGTGGAGTAGTTATTATATGATGGGTTGCGAGAGTCACAGAAGCTTAAACCCTTGTTTATGGGCTATTCCGTAAGGGACCGATTGGATCCAAAAGTTTAATGTTATGGTTAGAATTTGTCTTAATACTTTTCTTGTAATTACAGATGCTTGCAAGGGGGTTAATCATAAGTAGGAGGTTTGTTCAAATGAGTTCAATTAAGAACAACACCTAAGCACCGGTCCACCCACATATCAAATTATCAAAGTAGCGAACACAAATCAAACCAACATGATGAAAGTGACAAGATGAAATTCCCGTGTGCCCTCAAGAACGCTTTTCTTATAATAAGAGACAGTTTTAGCTTGTCCTTTGCCTCAAAAGGATTGGGCTACCTTGCTGCAGTTTTGTTACTATTACCGATACTTGCTCGTTACAAATTATCTTGCTATCAAACTACTCAGTTACTTACAATTTCAGCGCTTGCAGACATTACCTTGCTGAAAACCACTTGTCATTTCCTTCTGCTCCTTGTTGGGTTCGACACTCTTACTTATCGAAAGGACTACGATTGATCCCATATACTTGTGGTGCATCAAGGCTCTTCTGGCGCCATTGCCGGGGAGTGAAGTGCTCTTGGTAAGTGGAAATTGGTAAGGAAAAATTATTACTACGTGCTGAAATTCATTGTCACTTGTTACTATGGAGAACATGAAGGAAATATGACCTAGAGGCAATAATAAATTTGTTATTTATATTTCCTTATATCATGATAAATGTTTATTATTCCTTCAAGAATTGTATTAATCGGAAACTTGATACATGTGTGGATACATAGACAAAACACAGTGTCCCTAGTAAGCCTCTACTAGACTAGCTCGTTAATCAAAGATGGTTAAGTTTCCTAACCATAGGCATGTGTTGTCATTTGATGAACGAGATCACATCATTAGGAGAATGATGTGATGGACAAGACCTAACATTTAGCTTAGCATAATGATCGTTAAGTTTTATTGCTATTGCTTTCTTCATGTCATATACATATTCCTTTGACTATGAGATTATGCAACTCCCGGATACCGGAGGAATACCTTGTGTGCCATCAAACGTCAGAACGTAACTGGGTGATTATAAAGATGCTCTACAGGTATCTCTTAAGGTGTTTGTTGTGTTGGCGTAGATCGAGATTAGGATTTGTCACTACGAGTATCGGAGAGGTATCTCTGGGCCCTCTCGGTAATGCACATCATAATAAGCCTTGCAAGCAATGTGACTAATGAGTTAGTTGCGGGATGATGTGTTACAAAACGAGTAAAGAGACTTGCCGGTAACGATATTGAACTAGGTATGAAGATACCAATGATTGAATCTTGGGCAAGTAACATACCGTTGACAAAGGGAATAGCGTATGTTGTTATTATGGTAGGACCGATAAAGATCTTCGTAGAATATGTGGGAACCAATATGAGCATCCAGTTTCTGCTATTGGTTATTTATTGGAGAGGTGTCTCGGTCAATTCTACATAGTTCTCGAACCCTTAGGGTCTGCACGCTTAACGTTCGATGACGATTTTGTATTATATGAGTTATGTGATTTGGTGGCCGAATGTTGTTCGGAGTCCCTGATGAGATCGCGGACATGACGAGGAGTCTCGAAATGGTCGATAGGTAAAGATTCATATATAGGACAATGATATTCGGATACCAGAAGTGTTCTGAGGGTACCGGGTACATATCGGGTCACCAGAAGGGGTTCCGGGCATCCCCCCAACAACTACATGGGCCTAATGGGCCATGAAGGGGACAAACCAGCCCCTAGGGGGCTGGTACGCCCCATGTAGGACAAAATAGGGGGGAGTAAAGAGGAGAAGAGGGAAAGGAAGGGGAGGGATCCGGCCTCTCCCTTCCTTTTCTCCTCCCTCCTCCTTCCTCCCCCCCTCCGGATGAATATGGAAGGGGGAGGCCGAATTGGGAGGCCCCCAAGTAGGATTCCTCCTACTTGGGGCACCCCCTTGGATGCTTTTCCTCCCCTCCAACCTATATATATGAGGGGGGCACCGCTAGAACACACAACATTGATTCCTAGCAGTGTGGGGTGCCCCCCTCCATAGTTTACGCCTCTCCTCATATTGTCGTAGTGCTTAGGCGAAGCCCTGCCCAGATCACTTCACCATCACCGTCACCATGCCATCATGCTGACGAAGCTCTCCCTCTACACTTTGCTGGATAAAGAGTTGAAGGGACGTCATCGAGCTGAACGTGTGCAGAACTCGGAGGTGTCGTACGTTCGGTGCTTGATCAGTCGGAACGAGAAGAAGTTCGACTACATCAACCGCATTGTCAAACACTTCCGCTTTTGGTCTACCAGGGTACATGGACACACTCTCCCAATCTCATTGCTATGCATCTCCTAGATAGATCTTGCGTTAGCATAGGATTTTTTTTTTGAAATTGCATGCTATGTTTCCCAACAGTGGCATCAGAGCCAGGTCTATGCGTAGATGACATGCACAAGTAGAACACAAGGAGTTGTGGGTGGTGATCATCATACTTCTTACCACCAATGTCTTATTTTGATTTGGCGGTATTTTTGGATGAAGCATCCCGGACCAACCTTACATGACCACGTTCGTGAGAACGGTTCCACCGACAGACATGCAACTAGATTTGCATACAAGTGGCTGGCGGGTGTCTGTTTCTCCAACTTTAGTTGAATTGAATTTGACTGCGACCGGTCCTTGTTGAAGGTTAAAACAGCAAACTTGATAAATCACCGTTGTGGTTTTGATGCGTAGGTAAGAACGATTCTTACTAGAAGCCCGTAGAAGCCACGTAAAACTTGTAACAACAAAGTAGAGGACATCTAACTTGTTTTTGCAGGGCATGTTGTGATGTGATATGGTCAAGACATGATGTGATATACATTATTGTATGAGATGATCATGTTCCGTAAAGTTATTGGCAACTGGCAAGAGCCTTATGGTTGTCGCTTTATTGTATAAAATGCAAACGCCATGTAATTGCTTTACTTTATCACTATGTGTTAGTGATAGTTGTAGATGCAATAGTTGGCGAGACAACCATGACGCTACGGTGGAGATCAAGGTGTCAAGCCGGTGACGATGGGGATCATGACAGTGCTTTGGAGATGGAGATCAAAGGCACAAGATGATGATGGCCATATCATGTCACATATTTTGATTGCATGTGATGTTTATCGTTTATGGATCTTATTTTTCTTAGTACGGCGGTAGCATTATAAGATGATTCCTTACTAAAATTTCAAGGTATAAGTGTCCTTCCTGAGTAGAACCATTGCGACAATTCGTCGTGCTAAGACACCATGTGATGATTGGGTGTGATGTCATGGGAACGAGTCTGACAGTAAGAGTAGTGGGTACGTAGGAGGAGGCAGGATCCTATCCATGGCGAGGATGTACACACAGATTTACAAGTTCAGGCCCCTCTTGGAGGAGGTAAAAGCCCTATGTCTTGGTGCCGCTGAGGCTGGTCGACTGGATGTGTGTTGAAGTTACAGGGGGTGCAAACCTTTGTGCCAGAAGAGGGGGTGGCTTATATAGAGTGCTCCAGGTCCCTCCAGCCCTCGGTTACACAGGGTTCAATGTGAGTTAAGACAGGGGCGTTACTGGTAACACCTGCTATTAATGATCTTTATAACTACGGAGTGAATTCCTGACCGTTGCCATCCTGGGGTGACTGTAGGCCTTCTATGCTCCGAGTGATTTCTTTGTATGGTCGAGTGTAGTGATCAGGTCGAGTGGAATTGGGATATCCGAGTGGAATCTGCCGTCGAGTGGATTACACTTCAGGGCGATTTCAGTCGGTATCTTATGTAGAACTTCGCATGTCTTTGACTCTAGGGCAGTGTCCTTGGGTAGGGTGTCTAGATCAGGCCCATGACCCTATCCTGGGTACGTGTCATCGTCATTAGCCCCCGAATGTATTGAGGTCCGAATGAGGAAGGGTTGAAATTAGTTCTGACTTGTTTCAATGCTTCAGAGGCCTTTCTTCGAGGTCTTGAAAGCATACTGGTACTTTAACCCTGCATCAGTCGCCTTGATCGATTCTGGCTTCTGAGATCACCGAGTGAATTATGCTGCAAACCTTCGAGTGAATTGGGATTTGATATCTTCAGTGCGGTTGACTACTCTGCAGTTCCCGGATTTCACGGGATTCAAAATTTTGGAGAAGCGCGCGGGACGGGGCGTGGTGCAGTAAGCGGAGCGAGTAGATAGGGACTCCTTGATCTCCATGCCGCCTTTTTTGCCATGTATCAAGCCAGCGCCTGTTACAGGATGCGATAGGATCTCTCGGGCCCACAGGTCAACCACTCGGAAGCGGGCCATAAAAAGCGCCAAGGCCGATGCGAGGCATCATGCATTCCATTCGATCCCCTTTCTCTCTGCTTCTCCACCTTGCTTCTCCCTGCCGATGGCGCTTCCGCCCAACCGGCTCGAACTCCGCCGCCATGGTGAAGGAAAGGACTGTGGCCCTGGAGCATGAAAAGAAGGCGACAGCAACGGCGAAGAGCAAGAAGACGACGAGGGGATCATCGTCGCGGTCCGGTCTACCACCTGGTTGGATCCAGGGGGACTGGATCCGCTTCACCGTTGTGAAGGAGGATCTGGAGAACCTCGCCATCGACGGTTTAATCGCCCATGGGTCCTGGAGGTTGTCCGACAAAGAATCCGAGCCTCAGCCGCGCGAGGGTGAGTGTGTCCTTCTGACCACCCATGTCGAGCGTGGTTTCTCTCTGCCGCTGCATCCGTTCTTTTGGGGTTTCTTAAATTTCTTCAGCGCTCAGATCCACCATTTTCCTCCCAACACGATCTCGTATCTCTCCGCGTTCATCTCAATGTGTGAAAACTTCCTAGGGTGCCAGCCACACTGGGGTCTGTTCAAACACATCTTCACTTGCCGTTCTAAGTCAATGAAGAAGGCTAACCCAAGCGATGAAAAGATGCACGTGATCCAGATGTGCGGGGGGTTAGGGATCCAAACGTGAGGTAGAAGTACTTCCCCCCCATTACTTTTCCCGAGTTAGTTAGGAGATGGCAGTCGACTTGGTTCTACTGCAAGGACATCCTGACTCCTGGTCAGTCGATCGGCCTCCCCCTTTCACTATCGAGAGACTCTGTCAACCTTCTTCACTTATTGTAACTGCAGAAGAGAGAGGTGAGGTGTCCCTTTTAGTCGACGCGGTCGTCACATTAGTATAGGAGGGTGTCACCAGCATGGATCTATTGGAGGTGTTCCTTAGTCGACGCATCTAGCCTCTCCAAGCTCGTGACCACCCGATGTGGATGTACTCGGGCACCGAAGACACTGCTTGGGTCCAGCCGGAGGAGGTCTCCGAGGAGATGGTGGCTTAGTGGCTGCGAAGCATCACTGGGAATATGGACAACCCTCGCAGAGCTAGGAGGATTTTGCCATTCAACGCTGACAACGCTCCAAAAGAGGCCAGACATGTTTTACCGAGTGTTCTTTTTCAACACACGGTTGTTCTTGAATCCAATTGATCTTTACAGCTTGCACCTTGTAGATTTTCACTAAGATGTACTAGATGCCGAACGGGGAGCAGCACCAGGAGGGAGTGGAGAGCGATGGTGAAAGCGCTGATTGGCAATATGAAGATGATAGCGAGTAGGATGGCGAGGACTCCGGCAGCAGCGAGGAAGTTGACTTGTCGCCCCGCTCCGAAGGGCTCTCTAAGCAGTCATAGGACCCCACGGGAGGACCCGCCAAAGCAGTTCCGCCGAGTGCAAAAATTCTAAAGCGCACTCGGACCTCGACCCCAGAGCCATCGAAGAAGGCCGCGAAGTAGGCCAATGTTGTTCCACCGAAGCCCCGGAAGGCCCTGCCAGGATCAAGGTGGTCATGTCTGTTGCTTCTGTGTAAGTGTTTCTTTTATTTGTCTTTCATTTTCATTGTGAACTTCTTCTCTTGCTTGACCGGGTGAAACTTGGAACTTTCAGTGCTACTACTTCTACAACATCCATGGACATCGACGAGGAGCGTGGTGGCACAGAGACCGCAGACGCGGCCACTTCTTGGGCAGGTACGATTCCACATCCATGCTTTTATTCAGCCAACTATTTTGGTGGACGACTGAAACCTTTCTGTCGAGTGTTTTGCAGTGCCGACAAATGTTATCCAGCTTCCGAACGATGATGATGAAGAAGTTCCTCAAAGGAGTACACGAATAAGGGGTAGGACTTTGAGCAGGAGGGTGCCCACCAGCAAAGTGCCTCGCCCGGCATCTGAGCTTGTTGTTCGGCAACTTGGCGATCCAGTACGGACTACTGTCTATTTTGCTAATCCTTTGTCGACTGACCAGCCTTCGGCATCGACTGCTCAGGCTCCCAGCCCGATTGTACAACCTCAAGCTCCAACTCCACCACCCACGTCGTCGGTTCCCTCATTTGTTCCATTTGCCCTGCATCACATCCCGGAGGGCCAAGTGGGAGCTGCCAAAGAAGCTATGATCTAGGCAGGTCTGATGATGGACCGACTAAAGGTGGTGTATGAAACCAGCAAAGCTGCCTACGATGCCAGCTCCGCACTTTAGGCTAATGTCCAAGTAAGTGGGATTGTAAGTTGATTTCTGATTGACTTTCTAGCTTGATTCTTGCTCTTTTACGATATGCCATCTGAAAACTATTGCTTTATTATTCGTAAGATGTTGGTCTGCACCTTGCATCTGTGCACCCACTAGGTGTTTTCTGTAGTTGTGTAGCTTTTTCACTTGTAGCCGTGTAGCTCTTTCGCTCGAATTAGACACATCATGTCAAGTGAGATATTGGTCCAGTGGGGGCACGCTGAGTGCACCCACTGGGTGTAGTCCCCGAGACTGCGGTCGACTACGGGCAGTCGACGATGGTCTGAGAACAAATGTTTCTTTACTCCTTACACTCGGGCTGGGCAGACCATGCCAAGTGGGAAATCAAACTAGTGGGGGCACGCTAAGTGCACCCACTGGGTGTAGTCCCCAAGACTGCTATGTAATGTTTAATTCAGCAGCAGTCTTATAGTTCTTTTTGCTATAGCGTTTATCTTGCACTTTCCCACTGGGAAGTAACTGATCTTTGTTTCTGTCGATTCATGATACGTCTCCAACGTATCTATAATTTTTGATTGCTCCATGCTACTTTATCTACTGTTTTGGACTATATTGGGCTTTATTTTCCACTTTCATATTACTTTTGGGACTAACCTATTAACCGGAGGCCCAGCCCAGAATTGCTGCTTTTTGCCTTTTTCAGTATTTCGAAGAAACAGAATATCAAACGGAGTCCAAATGGAATTAAACCTTCGGGATCGTGATTTTCCAACCGAACGTGACCCAGGAGACTTGGACCCTACTCCAAGCAGTGCCCGAGGAGGTCACGAGGATGGAAGGCGCGCCCCCCTGGGCGCGCCCCCTACCTCGTGGGCCCCTCGGAGCTCCACCGACGTACTCCTTCCTCCTATATATACCTATGTATTCCCGAACGATCAGAACAGGAGCCAAAAACCTAATTCCACCGCCGTAACCTTCTGTATCCACGAGATCCCATCTTGGGGCCTATTCCGGAGCTCCGCCGGAGGGGGCATCCACCACAAAGGGCTTCTACATCATCACCATAGCCCCTCCGATGAAGTGTGAGTAGTTTACTGCAGACCTTCGGGTCCATAGCTAGTAGCTAGATGGCTTCTTCTCTCTTTTTGGATGTCAATACAATGTTCTCCCCCTCTCTCGTGGAGATCTATTCAATGAAATCTTCTTTTTGCGGTGTGTTTGTTGAGACCGATGAATTATGGGTTTATGATCCAGTATTATCTATGGAAAATATTTGATTCTTCTCTGAATTCTTTTATGTATGATTGAGTTATCTTTGCAAGTCTCTTTGAATTATCTTTTTGGTTTGGCCAACTAGATTGGTAGTTCTTGCAATGGGATAAGTGCTTAGCTTTGGGTTCAATCTTGCAGTGTCCTTACTCAGTGACAGAAAGAGTTGCAAGGCACATATTGTATTGTTGCCATCGAGGATAACAAGATGGGGTTTTTATCATATTGCATGAATTTATCCCTCTACATCATGTCATCTTGCTTACGGCATTACTCTGTTTTTACTTAATACTCTAGATGCATACTAGATAGTGGTCGATGAGTGGAGTAATAGTAGTAGATGCAAAATTGTTTCGATCTACTTGTTTTGGACGTGATGCCTATATACATGATCATTGCCTAGATATACTCATAACTATGCTCAATTCTGTCAATTGCTCAACATTAATTTATTCACCCACCGTAGAATACTTATGCTCTTGAGAGAAGCCACTAGTGAAACCTATGGCCCCCGGGTCTATTCTCATCATATCAATCTATATCACTTTATTTACTTGCTTTGTTTTTACTTTGCCTTTACTTTTTTACTTTGCATCTATCTATCAAAAATACCAAAAATATTATCTCTATCAGATCTCACTCTCGTAAGTGACCGTGAAGGGATTGACAACCCCTAAGCGTTGGTTGCAAGTTGCTATCGTTTTGTGTAGGTACGAGGGACTTGTGCGTGGTCTCCTACTGGATTGATACCTTGGTTCTCAAAAACTGAGGGAAATACTTACGCTACTTTACTGCACCATCCTCTCCTCTTCGGGGAAATTCAACGCAGTGCTCAAGAGGTAGCAAGAAGAATTTCTGGCGCCGTTGCCGGGGAGGCTAGGTAAAGGGCACTCACTCACACCCCGTCAACTAAGCTCTTTTCTGGCGCCGTTGCCGGGGAGGCTCACGCAAGCAAGTCAACAATACCAAGTACCCATTGCAATCCCTATCTCTCGCATTACATTATTTGCCATTTGCCTCTCGTTTTCCTCTCCCCCACTTCACCCTTGCCGTTTTATTTGCCCTCTCTTTCCCAATCTCCTCCTCTCTTTCCCGTTTGCCTTTTTCCCGTTTGCCTTTCTGTTTGCTCGTGTGCTAGCTCGTTTGCTTGCTTGTCGTCATGTCTAATTCCTTATCCGCTCCTATGTCTCCCGAGTTTGAAGTTCTTCACTTCAAGAAAAGGCAAGGAGAAAATTTAAAATGCGCTTGGTATAGGATGATGGAATCTTATCGTAAGTGCACCCTAGAGGTGAACTTTAGAATTCTTCTTCGCAATTTTTATGTTGGGTTAAATATGACACATAGACAACTCTTGGATTGCATTGCCAAGGGAAATTTCATTGAGATTGATCCCAGTATTATGCATGAAATTATAGAGGGAATAGTGGGAACACTACGCCAAAAGGGAGGATCTCATCCTACCCAGGAAGAAAGCCAAGTGTTTGAGAAAATTTGTGAAGTAACAAATTTTTTACAAAAATCCCTCGAGCCTCTTAAAAGTGTTAGCGGGAATCTTCACCGCATGAATATGCTGATTACTCTTTGTAATAAGCGCTCGAATTCTTTGGATCTAAAAATTTCCGAATATGAAGGAAAGCATAAAGAACCTCCCGGATTCGAGTATGACTCTGCTAAAAAAATGAAAATCAAAGATGTCAATACCTAGATCTATCCTTGCTTTTATGCCTAGCTAGGGGCGTTAAACGATAGCGCTTGTTGGGAGGCAACCCAATTTTTTTTGTGTTTCTTGTTTTTGCTTCTGTTTAGGAATAAATAATCCATCTACCTTCTGTTTGGATGTGGTTTTATGTTTTAATTAGTGTTTGTGCCAAGTAGGACCTATAGGATAACCTACGATGATAGTTGACATGATTCTGCTGAAAAACAGAAACTTTGCGCGCACGAATTTAGTTATGATAGATCACAGGAACGTTATTTTGCGTTGATTCTTTTTTCTGATGATCAATAAACAAATTTTCCAGGACTTCCTATTTTGGTAGAATGTTTAGAGTTCCAGAAGTTTTCGTTAGTTACAGATTTCTACAGACCGTTCTGTTTTTGACAGATTCTGTTTTTCGTGTGTTGTTTGCTTATTTTGATGAATCTATGGCTAGTAAATTAGTTTATAAACCATAGAGAAGTTGTAATACAGTAGGTTTAACAACAATATAAATAAATAATGAGTTCATTACAGTACCTTGAAGTAGTCTTTTGTTTTCTTTCTCTAACGGAGCTCACGAGATTTCTGTTGAGTTTTGTGTTGTGAAGTTTTCAAGTTTTGGGTGATTTCTTTTGATGGATTATGGAAAAAGGAGTGGCAAGAGCCTAAGCTTGGGGATTACCATGGAACCCCCAATATAGTCCAAGGACACCAAAAAGTAAAAGCTTGGGGATGCCCCGGAAGGCATCCCCTCATTCGTCCACTTCCATCGGTAATTTACTTGGAGCTATATTTTTATTCACCAACATGATATGTGTTTTGCTTGGAGCGTCTTGTATTATTTGTGTCTTTGCTTGTTAGTCTACCACAATCATCCTTGATGTACACATCTTTTGAGAGAGCCATTCATGAATTGGGATTTGTTAGAATACTCTATGTGCTTCACTTATATCTTTTGAGCTTGATAGTTTTGCTCATAGTGCTTCACTTATATATTTTGAGCGTGATAATTTTTGCTCTAGTACTTCACTCAGATCTTTTTAGAGCATGGTGGTGGATTTGTTTTAAAGAAACTATTTGATCTCTCATGCTTCACTTAGATTATTTTGAGAGTCATTAATAGCATGGTAATTTGCTTAATGTTAATATACTTGGTGTTCAAGATATGTGTAACTTTCTTTTGAGTGCGTTGAATACTAAGATATGTTTGATGCTTGATAATTGTTTTGAGATATGGAGGTGATAATATCAAAGTCATGCTAGTTGGATGATTATGAATTTGAGAAATACTTGTGTTGAAGTTTGCAAGTCCCATAGCATGCACGTATGGTTAAAGTTATGTAACAAATTTGAAACATGAAGTGTGCCTGGCTTGTGCATCCTTATGAGTGGCGGTCGGGGACGAGCGATGGTATTTTCCTACCAATCTATCCCCCTAGGAGCATGCGCGTAGTACTTGAATTTTTGATGGCTTCTAAATTTTTGCAATAAGTATATGAGTTCTTTTGATTAATGTTGAGTCCATGGGTTATACACACTTTTACCTTTCCGCCATTGCTAGCCTCTTCGGTACCGTGCATTGCCCTTTCTCACCTTGAGAGTTGGTGCAAACTTCGCTGGTGCATCCAAAACCCGTGATACGATACGCTCTATCACACACAAACCTCCTTATATCTTCCTCAAAACAACCAACACACCTACCTATCATGGCATTTCAATAGCCATTGCGAGATATATTGCCATGCAACTTCAACCATCATCATCATGACATACATTACTTTTGTCATATTGCCATTGCATGATCTTGTAGTTGACATCGTATTTGTGGCAAAGCCACCATGCATTATTTTCCATACATGTCACTCTTGATTCATTGCACCATCCTGGTACTCCGCCGGAGGCATTCATATACAGTCATATCTTGTTCTAAGTTTCAAGTTGTAATCCTTGTGTTGTAATCAATAGAAGTGTGATGATCATCATTATTAGAGCATTGCCCAAAAAAAGAGAAAGGCCAAAAAGAAAAAAAAAGGAAGGCCCCCCCAAAAAAGGGGCAATGCTACTATCTCTTTTTCCACACTTGTGCTTCAAAGTAGCACCTTGTTCTTCATGTAGTGAGTCTCATATTTTGTGCTTCAAAGTAGCACCATGCTTTTCATGTAGAGAGTCTCATGTGTTATCACTTTCATATACTAGTGGAAATTTTTCATTATAGAACTTGGCTTGTATATTCCTACGATGGGCTTCCTCAAATGCCCTAGGTCTTCGTGAGCAAGCAAGTTGGGTGCACACCCACTAGTTTTCTTTTGTTGAGCATTCATAGCTCTAGTGCATCCGTTGCATGGCAATCCCTACTCCTCATGTTGACATCAATTGATGGGCATCTCCATAGCCCATTAATTAGCCTCGTCAATGTGAGACTTTCTCCTTTTTTGTCTTCTCCACACAATCCCCATCATCATATTCTATTCCACCCATAATGCTATATCCATGGCTCATGCTCATGTATTGCGTGAAGGTTGAAAAAGTTTGAGATTATTTAAGTATGAAACAATTGCTTGGCTTGTCATCGGGGGTATAGAAGTTGGGAACATCTTTGTGTGACGAAAATGAAGCATAGCCTAACTATATGATTTTGTAGGGATGAACTTTCTTTTGCCATGTTATTTTGAGAAGACATGATTGCTTTGATTAGTATGCTTGAAGTATTATTATTTTTGTTTCAATATGAACTTTTGTCTTGAATCTTTCGGATCTGAATATTCATATCACAATTAAGAAGATCTACATTGAAGTTATGCCAAAGTATCACTCCGCATCAAAAATTCTTTTTTATCATTTACCTACTCGAGGACGAGCAGGAATTAAGCTTGGGGATGCCTGATGCGTCTCCAATGTATCTATAATTTCTGATTGCTCCATGCTACTTTATCTACTATTTTGGACTATATTGGGCTTTATTTTCCACTTTCATATTACTTTTGGGACTAACCTATTAACCGGAAGCCCAGCCCAGAATTGTTGTTTTTTTTGCCTTTTTCAGTATTTCGAAGAAACAGAATATCAAAGGAAGTCCAAACGGAACGAAACCTTCGGGATCGTGATTTTCCAACCGAACGTGATCCAGGAGACTTGGACCCTACTCCAAGCAGTGCCCGAGGAGGTCACAAGGGTGGAGGGCGCGCCCCCTACCTCGTGGGCCCCTCGGAGCTCCAGCGGCGTACTCCTTCTCCTATATATACCTACGTATTCCCGAATGATCAGAACAGGAGCCAAAAACCTAATTCCACCGC
Organism: Triticum dicoccoides; assembly: GCF_002162155.2. Classification (NCBI taxonomy): domain Eukaryota; kingdom Viridiplantae; phylum Streptophyta; class Magnoliopsida; order Poales; family Poaceae; genus Triticum; species Triticum dicoccoides. The sequence continues at coordinate 246,763,197 of NC_041389.1, forward strand.
CGCAACCTTCTGTATCCACGAGATCCCATCTTGGGGCCTGTTCCGGAGCTCCACTGGAGGGGGCATCGACCACGGAGGGTTTCTACATCATCACCATAGCCCCTCCGATGAAGTGTGAGTAGTTTACTTCAGACCTTCGGGTCCATAGCTAGTAGCTAGATGGCTTCTTCTCTCCTTTTGGATCTCAATACAATGTTCTCCCCCTCTCTCGTGGAGATCTATTCGATGTAATCTTCTTTTTGCGGTGTGTTTGTTGAGACCGATGAATTGTGGGTTTATGATCCAGTATTATCTATGGAAAATATTTGATTCTTCTCTGAATTCTTTTGTGTATGATTGAGTTATCTTTGCAAGTCTCTTCGATTTATGTTTTTGGTTTGGCCAACTAGATTGGTAGTTCTTGCAATGGGAGAAGTGCTTAGCTTTGGGTTCAAGCTTGCGGTGTCCTTATTCAGTGACAGAAAGAGTTGCAAGGCATGTATTGTATTGTTGCCATCGAGGATAACAAGATGGGTTTTTTATCATATTGCATGAATTTATCCCTCTACATCATGTCATCTTGCTTATGGCGTTACTCTGTTTTTACTTAATACTCTAGATGCATGCTGGATAGCGGTCGATGAGTGGAGTAATAGTAGTAGATGCAGAATCGTTTTGATCTACTTGTTTTGGACGTGATGCCTATATACATGATCATTGCCTAGATATACTCATAACTATGCTCAATTCTGTCAATTGCTCAACAGTAATTTGTTCACCCATCGTAGAATACTTATGCTCTTGAGAGAAGCCACTAGTGAAACCTATGGCCCCCGGGTCTATTCTCATAATATCAATCTATATCACTTTATTTACTTGCTTTGTTTTTACTTTGCCTTTACTTTTTACTTTGAATCTATCTATCAAAAATACCAAAAATATTATCTCTATCAGATCTCACTCTCATAAGTGATCGTGAAGGGATTGACAACCCCTAAGCGTTGGTTGCGAGTTGCTATCATTTTGTGTAGGTACGAGGGACTTGTGCGTGGTCTCCTACTGGATTGATACCTTGGTTCTCAAAAACTGAGGGAAATACTTACGCTACTTTACTGCATCATCCTCTCCTCTTCGGGGAAATCCAATGCAGTGCTCAAGAGGTAGCAATTCACTTGTCTTGTTGTTGGTTGCAGAAATCTTGTGAGCTTGGAACCCAGTATTCTGCCTTGGAATAGGAGAAAATCCAACTCAAGCTTGATCTGGATCTCGCTAAGGAGAACCTGAAGAAGGCTCAAGACAAAGTGGCAATCATGGGAGGTAACAAACTTGTCGACTGTATGCCTTGTTATTTTTCCTTTCCATCCTTTGAACCGAGTGATTCCACTCGAGCAGATGTGCATAGTGAAAACCGTCAACTCCATGCTCATCTGAGGAATGTTATTTCTTTATACAAAATGAAGTAGGCTTTGGAGCAGAAGGACCTTGATCTTGCGGGGGCGCAGAAGACAGCGCGAGAGAAGACTGAACTGGCTGACAGGAAGCTAGCTTCAGTCAGAAAGTTGGAGGAGGAGAATGCCAAGCTGAAGACTGTTGGTGACGAGGCAAAGAAAGAAGTAGCACAACTGAAGGAGGAGAAGGTAGGCTTGACTGACAAAGTGGATGTTCTCACTCGGAAGAGGGATGAACTAGAAGCTTATCTGGGTGGTCTTGCCAAGAAGATGTTCCTCATGCTTGAAGGTATTTTCCCTCGTCCGGCTGGATTGAAAAAAATTCTTCACAACGCCACCGCCAATTCATTATTTTTCACTCCGTGCAGAATTTTGTCAGAACTTTGAAGAGGAAACCGGGCGGATTGAGACAGGAATGGACCCCATCAACTCTCCTATCAAGGATGAAGCTGCCATGAATGTACTGCGACTGGAGTATTGCCTCGCCAGTGTCCTCGACTGAAAGTTGCACTGACGCAGATAGATAAGGAGCTGTGGCCAGAGGATGTGCTTATGAACGACCTCGAGTCACTGATGACTCGACTCAACGACATCCCTGACCGAGTGCAGGCATCAAAGAAGTCAGCTGCTCGCAGTGGCACTGATGTGGCACTATCACTCGCCCATGTTCATTGTAAGGACGCCAAGGAAGAGAAGCTAAAAGCTCTTTAGGTGGCAAACACCAAGAAGCTTCAATTTCAGTCTTTCATGGAAACCTTCATCGACGTAGCCACTCGCATCGCAGACGACATTGACTTGGACACTTTTGTTGAGCCAGCAAATCCTCCTCCCGCCGAGTGAAAAACTTGATAACCGGATTTTATTTGCCTCGGAATGCCGAGTGATTTTGTAATCGTTAAACTCTTTCGTGCCTGACGCCCGAGTACTTCTATTGGCCGTTCTGAACCTTGCTGGATTTATCTGAACTTGGTTGTTTTATTCGAATGTAGTTTCTTTGTCTTTGATGTTCTTTGATTTTTTGACTTAGGCGAATCTGGGATCGTGGCTGAGCCTCCAAGTGAGAGGATTGCTCTTCACTCGGAGTAGACATTGTACTTGTGGCGCAGCTAAAAGTGCACCTAGACGTTGTACTTGTGATGCAACTCAGAGTGCATCTAGACATTATACTTGTGGCGCAACTCAGAGTGCATCCAGACGTTGTACTTGTGGCGCAGCTCAGGGTGCACCTTATTCCTTCCGAGTGGGAAGTTTGCTCTCCACTCGGCGTGTTGTTGAAACTTAGGCGAGTACGAGATCGCAGGTAAGCCCCCGAGTGATAGGGTTGTTCTTCACTCAGAGTGTTTTATAACTTAGGCGAGTACGAGATCGCAGCTAAGCCCCCGAGTGAGACGGCCGTTCTTCACTCGGAGTGTTTTATAACTTAGGAGAGTACGTGATCGTAGCAAAGCCCCCGAGTGAGAGGGTTGCCATTCACTCAGAGTGTTTTCTCACTTAGGCGAGTACGGGATCGCATCTAAGCCCATGAGTGAGATGGTTGCTCTTTACTTAGACTGTTTTTTAAACTTAGGCGAATCTGGTTCGCAACTAAGCCCCCGAGTGAAAGGGTTGCTCTTCACTCGGAGTGTTTTATAACTTAGGTGAGTACGAGATCGCAGCTAAGCCCCCGAGTGAGAGGGGTGCTCTTCACTTGGAGAATTTTTGAAACTTAGGCGAATCTGGTTCACAGCTAAGCCCCTGAGTGAGAGGGTTGCTCTTCACTCGGAGTGTTCTTGAAACTTAGGCGAATCTGGTTCACAGCTAACCTCCGGGTGAGAGGATTGCTCTTCACTCGGAGAATTTTTTAACTTAAGCGAGTACGTCGGTTAAATCCAAAATGAAGGAAGTGGTAAGAAATGAAATATTAAAACTTCTGGAAGCAGGTATAATCTACCGTATAGCTGCTAGTAGATGGGTAATGTCAGTGTACATAAGTAAGGGCACTACTTTGTACCCCTTTACCTGTGCACGGGCAGTCAGAGCCACACCTGCGGCCACACTTAAGTGAGGCGGGGGCAGGGGATCTAAACCACAAGGCGGCCGAAGCAACGCCAAGATAGAGACATGAAGAGCAAGAGGGAGAGGTGGGTTCCCCCGGCAAGACCCTTGCCGGGGCGGCCTCCACGGCCCCGGCAAAGACCTTGCCGGGACAACTTTCCCAACCCCAACGGAGTGCGCCACCATCGAGCCCAAGGTTTCCAACGACCACGTTGGGACCAAGGCTTGGGAGGCGCCTCCATGATGGCATGCAGATCTTTGTGAAGATTATAAACACTTCAAGTCAGATGAGGATTAGAAGACGACGAACCTCGGCGAGATCCTTGCCGAAGAAACCCACAAGACCTCCGGCAAGATTCTTGCCGGGGACGACCACGACGCCACGGCAAAACCCTTGCCGGGGCCCCGACAAGGCCCTTGCCGAGGACATCCGCGGGGCCACAGCCAGGCCCACGCCCGCCAAGTTTCCACCGCCGCTCCCGTGCAGCTGCCATCCCACCAGCTTGGAAGGCACCTGCATGTCGATGTGAGGCTTCCATGCCAACTCAGCGCGTGCCTACGTGGTGGCATGCAAATCTTTGTGAAGGCCCTACCACCGCACCACCTCAGCAGCCAGCCAGCCTACATGGCACTGACCGCCTTGCTGGCCCGGGCACGTGTCGAAGCAGGGCAAGGCGACGGTCAAGTGAGGGGGACACCTAAGGTGCGCATTAAATGCGTCTTGTGTTGTAATGGCTAAGCGATAAGCTTAGCCACTGTACACCGATGCCACCTCCTGTGTGCCACTGTGGCAATCCCCTTGACTATAAAAGGAGGGCCAAGGCATCCAGGAGAAGGATGGGGACCCTTGGACAAGTTACACTCACCGTAGCTAGCTCAAGAACTCCAGGAACACTGATATACACACAAAAGGAGGACTAGGGTATTACACATCCTCGCAGCCCGAACCTGGCTAAACGACCCGTGTGCTTGTGCTGACTGTTGATCCCGCTCTTCTCACGACCCCACGCCCCACGACCATAGTAGGGATTCCCGTGATCCCATTGGTGTCGTTTCCACGGACATCTTTGGCGCGCCAGGTAGGGGGGCGCAGTTGTGAGAATCTGGTTTAGTAGGTAGTCGAAAAGCTCTTCGTCGCCATGGATCCCAAGAGGAAGACGACAACAGCGATCGGTTCATCCAGAACCGGACCGCCTGTACTGGTGCGGGCCAGTAGCGGGCCAGTAGCGGGCCGGCCGCGGAAAGAACCCGTGGCGCGACCCGCAAACACCCACATCACCCTGGTAGTCCAGACCTGGTGAGCAGCATCGTTCGTGCGCCAGGCAACGGGCCACACGCTGCAAACTCCAGAGACGGAGTTGGGTCCCCCGCAGGCAGTGCAGGTCCCTCCAGGGGTGTCGCCATGCTGCCTGATGGTGGCGTGGCGGCTCCAGGACACCAACACTAGCGCCCATGGTGCGCTCTTCCCAAGTCATCTGCGATGAGCAGTGCCACCATGCTAGTGACCCTGGGCGCCACCCTGGGAAGAATCCCGCGCGTCCTTCGTGAGACGAGGAAGGCCAGCATGCACGTCGAGGTGCTGGTGAAAATGGCGGACATCCGTAGGGACGTGATAGAGCTCCTTCTAACATAGTTATAAGTCGAAGCGCGTCACGATCCACACAGCTTTCACCGCCGCCCACACCAGCAGAAGCTCTGGCGCGTGCACAACTACTCCTCGACTTTCCTCCTACTGTGGACAGGCTCGACGAGTAGAGAGCCACTGTCCAGAGCCTCGTCGGCATCGCCAACAAAGATGAGCAGCGGCCAGCGGGGCCCGTAGGCCGTCGCTCGTCGAGCCACCACATGCCAGTGGTGGAAGGGCCGGGGCGATGCAGCCACGATGCACGCTCCTCCCCCATGCCAGCCACCGCGGGTGTCGATCCATCATGATGACGCTTGTGATGATACCTCCATAGCATCGTCCGATCCGCGAACCCATCGTGACCAGCATCAAGTTCTTCGGGAGCGAGCCCTTGAAGACGCTCGAACCACCATCGAGCGTCGTCATGATGCATGCCACCAATCAGACAGGCGGGCAGGACCCACTATGGACCACCCGGCACCGAGAGGCTACGGTGGCCTACCCTACGAGGTGGGTTGTCCGGCCTTCACCCATGAGCTGCGGCAGTTCCAGTGGCCCTCTCACCACACATTCAAGCTCGACGTTGGCGAGAAGTACAACGGCAAGACCCACCTGTCAGAGTTCCTCAGCATCTAGACCATCACGATGCAAGCTGCTGGAGCCCGCGACGATAAGGTGCTTGCCAATTACTTCTCGTTGGCGCTCAAGCCCAGTGTTATGTCATGGTTGATACACTTGCTGGTGGATTCAATTTCTTCTTGGTAGGATCTGTGTCATGAGTTTGTTGGCGCCTTCACTGGAGGCCATCAAGCTCATGGCCAGACGAGCGATTTGCACATCATCCGCCAGAAGGAAGGAGAAAACCTGCGCAAGTACATCCAAAGGCTCAGCCGAGTGCAGTACAACATCCCAAACGTTCATCCTGCCGCCGTGATTAGTGCGTTCCATCAGAATGTGCGCAACTGCAATATGCATGAGGAGTTGGCGATGAACAAGGTCAAAGATGTGGCCAAACTTTACGTCCTGGCCGACAGGTGCGCTCGGGCTGAAGAGGGGAGGAAGTACCCCGGCGAGGACGCTGGTGCGGAAACCGACTCCACAGACAGCGACACCGCCGCCCCCACAAAGAAGGGTCGGCGCCATAACAGAAAGCATATGGGCAAGACTGTGATTGCCATCGAGGGATCCGATGACACCGGCACTGCCAAGAAGGCCAAGTCAAGCGACCCTAGCAAGGAGGTTGCCAGTTGTGCCGCTTGCCGGGCCTTGGCGGTGTCGGATATCGGGTTCTGGAAAAACCCTTAAGGTTCGAACTCTGGGGTGCGCATGAAGATCTTATCCCTATCGAAACACGCCCTCAACCTCACCATGATTCTAATCCATCACGATGAACAACACAAGAGACACGAGGTTTATACTGGTTCTGGCCACCGTTGTGGTCTAATACCATAATCTAGTGTGTGGTGTGGTGGATTTCTTCTTGGGCTGAGGATGAACAGTACAGAGGAAGAACAACCTCGCGAGAGGTGTTCTTGTGGTGGTGGGTGTTTTGCTTAGGAAGGACTCGATCCCTTGGCTATCGATTAAATCCTCCCCCTTCTACTGCGGTGGCTATCTCTATTTATAGAGGCCCTAGTCCTCTTCCCAAATATTGAGCGGGAAGGGAGACAACAACGGCCAATTTGAAAGGGGACAACTAGTACAAGCTATCCTGACTAAAGGTGGTCTTCGACTGCCAAAGGCACTGGTGATGATGCCGTCTTGGGCTCCACGGTGACCTCTGTCCTGCCGTCCTGCTGGTCTTCGTCTCGTTGCACCGATATGGAAAACTTTGCTTGATGCCTTGGTACTCCGCACTTGCGCTTGCCTCCTTTGCACCAAAGAGGAAACGAGGACACTGCGCAGGCTAGCGCCCGCCTGGTCTTGATCGTCATGGCTTGCGTCATGAGCACCTCGCGAGGTACCCCTTGCCTTGATCTCTCCGCCTCCTCGCGAGCCTGCTGGTGAGGCTGCCACTGAGGAGGCCTTGTGTCATCCGCCCCACGAGGTTTGGCCCCTCGCGAGGGTCTTGAACTTGGGTTGATGAAGACGGGCCGTACTGGGCCACTACTGAGCCACGCTGCAGGCCGCAGGCAGGCAAGTCTGGGGACCCCCTGTCATGCCCAATATGCGACCCTATCCAAAAGGAACTCGAAGGTCCCACCAAGGATAGACCCGCATATTGAAACGCTTTTGCAAGGTGGATATCATTACATCAACATTACATAATAGATGGGGATACATACAATAGGCATACAATGCCACATGAATACAACATCACAATACATAAGAGCATCATCCGACTATGGATGAAACACAAATAGAAACTCAAACGAAATCCACCCTGCTAGCCCAGGCTGCCAACCTGGAACCTATCCCCTGATCGAAGAAGAAGCAGAAGAAGAACTCCAACACAAGCAAACATCGCTCTCGCGTCATGATCATCGCATAACCTGTACCTGCAACTGTTGTTGTAGTAATCTGTGAGCCACGAGGACTCAGCAATCCCATTACCATGGGTATCAAGACTAGTAAAGCTTAAAGTAAAGGAAGGGGTAAAGTGGTGAGGCTGCAGCAGCGACTAAGCATATATGGTGGCTAACATACGCAAATAAGAGCGAGAAGAGAGCAAGCAGAACGGTCGTGAAACTAGCAATGATCAAGAAGTGATCCTGAACTCCTACTTATGTCAAACATAACACGAAACCGTGTTCACTTCTCGGACTCCGCCGAGAAGAGACCATCACGGCTACACACGCGGTTGATGAGTTTTAATTCGGATCTGGTGTCAAGTTATCTACAACCAGACATTAAAAAATTCCCATCTGCCTATAACCGCAGGCACGGCTTTTGAAAGATTATACCCTGCAGGGGTGTCCCAACTTAGCCCATGACAAGCTCTCACGATCAACGAAGGAATAGACCTTCTCCCAGGAAGACCCGATCAGGCTCAGAATCTCGGTTTACAATACATTTCGGCAATGGTAAAACAAGACCAGCAAAGCCGCCCGATGCGCCGACAATCCCGATAGGAGCTGCACATATCTCGTTCTCAGGGCAACACCGGATGAGCAATCCGTACAACTAAAACCAGACCTCATGTTTCCCTGAGGGGGCGCTGCAAAGGGATCTAGTTTGGACCAACACTTAGACAAGCACTGGCCCGGGGGGGGGGCTATAATAAAGATGACTCTCGAGAGAGCGACTCCCAAGGGAAAAGTAGGTGGTGGTGAGGCAAATGGTAAAACCAAGGTTGGGCCTGGCTGGAGGAGTTTTATTCAAAGCGAACTGTCAAGGGGGTCCCATAAATCACCCGACCGTGTAAGGAACGCAAAATCCGGGAACATAACACCGGTATGACGGAAACTAGGGCGGCAAGAGTGGAACAAAACACCAGGCAAAAGGCCGAGCCTTCCACCCTTTACCAAATATATAGATGCATTAATAATATAAGAGATATTGTGATATCCCAACCAAAATCCTGTCCACCATGGAGAAATCTTCAACTTCACCTGCAACTAGCAACGCTATAAGAGGGGCTGAGCAAAAGCGGTAACATAGCCAAACAACGGTTTGCATAGGAAAGGTGTCAAAGGTTAGAGGCTGACATGGCAATTTGGGATGGCTCGATAAACAGGTAATAGGTAGCGCAGCATAGCGATAGAACGAAGCAACTAGCACAGCAATGATAGTAGTGAGATCCAGGGTAGCGGTCATCTTGCCTGAAATCCCGCAAGGAAGAAGAACGAGTCCATGAAGAAGATGAATGGATGAAGCCGAACCAAGCGTAGACGAACAAATCCTCACGATCGCAACGAAACAGGAACTATCGAAAAGAAGCACACAACATAGTAAACACACCACACATGAACAAGGCATAATGCACAAACAAGAATGATGCATGACAAGACTACATGAAGCTACTCATGGCAAGAGATGATGCAAACAAGAACAACACATCAAGGCAAGTTTAAATGAGGCCGGGAACAACATATAACAATTCCGGTAAGTCCTCATATGCATATTTCGAAATTGGACCAGATCTGAATAAACCTTATGTTAAAGTTGTTAAACAGCAAGTTAAGATGCACCAAGATGATCTACACGAGATTCTAGTCAAGTTACATATAAAGTTCATTTAGTTCGGGGCTACGGCCTAGAAGATATGAGCAAAACAAGTTAAACATGGCATTGATGCAAAATGCATACAAACATCAAGCAAACACACCAAAACCAGGATGCAACATGATAATATGAAACTACATGCAATTCTAAGCAAGTTTCATATAGAGCACACTCAAAACGGAGCAACGGTTGAACACACACACATGAAACAAGTTATAGCAACAATCTGTCCACAACAACAACTAGGCATATTGCAAGCATCAAAACAATAAGCTACAGCATCCTAACATAAAAACAAAAGACATGGGCATGATGTACAGGTAAAGCATTACAAAACATGAACACTGAGCTAACTCCATAAATCACTAGAACATGCTCAAACACACATGGTAAGATTGCAAGTTATAACAATTTCAGACTTTGCAGAAAATAACATCACGATGCAATGTTTAGAGCAATCAAACAACATGTTACAGGAACTTATCATGGAAAACAAAGGCATGGCATGAATCTACTAATTGCATATATCAAAATTCCTTTACTGACCATAAGCTAAAAAGGTTCAGAAAATATGATGGCACCCATGTGAACATGGCAAGTTATAATACAGATTCATACATGGCAGGAACAGAGTTATGAAGGCATGTAAATGAGCTTGTGCAACTCACTACAGAGAAATATATAGCATGGAAAGGCACCCAACAGTAAGAAGGCATGTTTTTGAAGCTAAGCATGGCAATAGCAAGTCCATAGGGTTCATGGATCACTAGCAACAATCATGGTAACAACTGAACTTGATGTTAATAGGCTGACAGCAACATTATGAAGCAACTTTAGAGCAAGATTACAACAAGCTACAGCAATCTATAAATGCTACCAGGGGCATGGATGGATATAGCATTACATGTAGAACAAAACATATTTAGTGATCATCTCCAGATTATGCATAGAATGATTTGTAGGAGCAGGTTTACATCGCATCACAAAATAACAGATTCAGCCTAGCAAAACAACAACATCATGTACCCTACTTAACAAGCTCGATTCACTCACCACAAGTCATTGCATGATAAGATAAGCATAGCATCATCAAGAAGACATGTTTGTGAAACAAACCAAGGCAAGAACAAGTCCATAGCATGCAAGGATCAACTACAACAACCTTGTCCAAATTGAATAACACGTAAACAATCTGCCAGGAAACATTTTGAAGCAAAAGTAGAGCACGAAAATGACATGCTAGACTACTCCATAATTGCAACCAAGGGCATGAATGGATAGACAAACACCACATGTTCAAAACATCCTGAGTGAAGTATCTCAAAATATGCATGGATCTCTCTGTAGCATAATGTTTACATGGCATCAAAATAACAGCAGAACAGGGACTAAATCAGCGACATCACGATGCCTAGTTTGCATGCTTGTGCTAGTCACCACATTGATCACAAAAATACATGGTAAGCACCTCTGTAAAGAAGACATGACATAGATCAAAACACATGTAAACATCAACCTCATAGGATGCATACATCAATCATGGCAAAAATGACAAAAGAGCTCGTTCTGATAACACACAGTAGAAAACAGCATGAAGCACTCTTACAACGATGATTCAGGCACCCAAATGACCCCAAATGAATGTGACGCAATGGAATGAAATGATATACTCGTCGAGACGAACAATTTGACATATTACACGCACGAAACGGAGGTACGGATGCAGAGATACAGCATGACGAACATGGCATGATAATGTGCAAAATCTAGGACTTAGTCGTTTTTCTGAAAAAAACCACGAGCGCCAGATAGCTATAACGTGCACTGGGCGGGGTTTAGGCGGGGCTCACCTAGCAGGCCGAAGCCCAGGTTTGAGGAGATGGGCCCTGGGGCCCATGCGGTGGCTGGGCTCGTCCTCCTCCTCGATCCTGCCTGGATCGAGCGAGGCAGGGGCGGCGCCGCGACTCCGGCGAGGCGGGACGCCGGCGGACGGCGGGGACGGGGCGGAGACGGGAAAAGGCGTCGGGATCCGGCCGCTGCCTTGCCGGATCCGGCGACCGGCGGCGGGGCTGGCTTGGTG
>NC_041389.1:246774983-246807833 GCF_002162155.2 Triticum dicoccoides
AGGGACGCTGCGGAGCTCGGCGAGGCGCCGGCGGAGGCGACGCGCGGGACGACAGCGGGGCTCGGGGCGAGCGCAGGTCGGCGAGGACGGGAGGCGGAGCGGCTCCCGGAGCGGGGCGGCGAGGCCGCGGCCGGCGGCGGCGGCGGGATGCCCCGCGGCGGCGCGGGCGGGATCCAGGCGGCGGCGGACGGTGGCCGCAGGAGGCGCGCGGCGGTGCGACGCGCGGGCCGGGCGGCGGCGCGGGATGGGCCCGCGGGCTGCACGCGGGCTCGGGCGGGCCGCGACGGCTGGGACGGCGGCGGAGGACACGCGGCGGTCGGCGATTGGCTGGGGGGAGCGGGGCGGACATGTTCGGGCGGATCCGAACGTGTCCGGCGGCGGAGAGGAGCGGGGTAGGGTTTCGGGGGAAAACATCCGCAAAAATGAAGAGGGATGATGTTTTTATAGCTAGAGGGAGTTAGGGGAGTCCAACTAAGGCACGGTTTTCGCCCACACGATCGTGATCGAACGACCGAGAGCATGGAGGGGAGTTAGATGGGTTTTGGGCCACTTTGGAAGGGGTGTTGGGCTGCAAAGAGAAGGGGCTTTTACGGTTACCCGGTTAACTGTTGGAGTACCAAACAACCTCCAAATGGCATGAAACTTGAAGGCGGTCTACCGGTGCTATACCAAGGCCACTTGGCAAGACTCGGTCCATTCCGAGAAAGTTTAATACCCACTCACGAAAAGAGAGAAGAGGGGGACGCCGGAGGACATAGGAGTGCCGGATTGCAAAACGGACAACGGGGAAAATGCTCGGATGCATGAGACGAACACGTATGCAATGCAATGCACATGATGACATGATAAAAATGCAACACGCAAGCAAATGACATGGCAACGACGGAGAATAACTGGCAGACACCTGGCGCATCGAAACCGGGGCGTTACACCCCCGTTCCCAGAACGTCGACAGTAGCCCCCAGGCCCAAGGCGTGCTCGGACTTGCCTTAGCAGCAAAGACAAAGGTCAAGTGCAGAGCGCCGCGGGCCCCAACAGCCTGCGGCCTTGGATGCCACATGACGATTGATTGGACATGGGTGTCTCCGCTTCCCGATGCCGCCTCGGCAACTGCCCGATTTGATGAGTCCCTGCTACATGCAAAAAGAGTCATGATTACCTGTGATCGTGGAGCCGACGGTTGGCCTTCCTTGGGCTATAAATGGGGAGGGGCGAAAGCCTTCGTTGCACATCTCTTCTTGCTCCGCCTGCTTATTCTTCCTCCTCGCTCTGCTTGCTTGCAGCGTCCCATGGCGCCTATGAAGATTTTCTCAACCGCGGAGAAGGGGAAGGCTTGCCAGGAAGGGCCTGGCTCTCCTCCACCCAAGCGTGGCCGCGGCCGTCCCCGCAAGCATCCCGCGATACCCGTCGCGGCTTCCCGTAGTCACGGTGGTGGCCCTTCACGCGGTGGTGGCCGCTCATGTCGAGGCAGCCCGGTCGGTGGAGGAAGGCGTGCCGTGGCTGCGCGGCCTCCCTGGCCGCGCTTCAACTCAGCAGAGGTGCTGCCAGAATTTGTTGTGTGGTCGGACAACCCGGCCAGCAACTGGCTCCAGCTCCCTCGCTTCTTCGTCGGTGAACTGCCGGCCGCTGCCCCCGGCGGGCTCTGGCTGTAGGCAGATGGCTGCTCCAGCAGGGCCTCCTGGGTCGCGGTGGAGATCTCCGTCATTGGCAACGTGCGCCTGGCCCGGGGCTGATAGGCGTTTGCCCCCGTGCGCGGTCTGGGCAGGCGGTGCACCCTCCACTTCAAGTACGACGGTGATGCGACCCTCTATGTGAGGGTGTACGGAGAAGATGGCCACCGTGCTGGGTGCTGCCCTGAAGATGACGACGGCGACGAGGTGCTCGGCCTTGGCGACGGCCGTGACGAGGGCGAGGGCGAACCCGCTCCCAGCAGCGGCCACAACTTGTCGAGCTTCAGCGGCTCCTCCTCCGGCAACAGCTCCTCCAGCGGTGGCCGCGATCAGCCACCATGCCGCCGTGCCTGCTTCGAGGGCGGTAGCGGGTCGTCCCGTTGCCGTGCCCAGGTGAAGCGCGAGGCAGAGTCTGATTGAGCTCGGGAGGACGACGCAGATCCTTCCTCGCGAGTTGTCGGAAGGCGGACAATTTTTATTTTGTTTCTCTCCTTTTCCTGCATTGAGAAAGAGAGAAGTATGGAGCCCCGTGGGGGCGTGCAACAGACTATGATCCCTTAATTATCGTACTACATTTATTGTTCCCGTATCGTGTTATGGTGTCGCTGCTATGTGCCTGTGCGTAGGAACAACTTAGCTCAGGACGTTTGCAGTAGTTTTCGCCTCGCGAGGTGCCTGCCCGAGGCCTCGCCGAGCGCCTTGAAAGCTGCAAAAAATCTGTTGGGAGGATTATTTCTGAACCTTGGTCGCCAGGGTTGCCGGCTATGGCCCGGGTGCTTAGTGTCACGATGCCCGAGGGGCACGGACCAGGAGGTATGCTCCCCTGTGAACTCGAATGAGGGAGCCTCACGAAAAACAGGAGAGGAAGGGCTCACGAGGGCACCCGCACAGCCCCCTCACGAGGTTTGCGAGAGAGGGAGCAAGCCAGACAAAAACCGAGAGCAGAGAACAGGGGCAGAAGACGGCAAACAGTACTAAAAGCAACTTCAATAAAGGTTCAAACAAGGGGGAACAAGCCAACTGCTGAAAGCAAATGAAAAGCCGCGTCCGGCACCTAATCTAGTCTTCAACGTCTTCTCTCCAGCACGGAGCTAAGTGATGCCACTGGGCGTGGGCGGGAGCCCCGAGGCCCGAGGGTGGCACTCTGGAGACTCCGGGGCGTGTACAACCCCAACCCATTATTACGTGAGAGTGTCACGGGCGGCGAGCTTCACAGGCACTGGGCCTTCTTCACAGGCACCGGGCCTTTCTTCGGGCGGCGATCTTCACAGGAACTGGGCATTCTTCACAGGCACTAGGCCTTTCTTCGGGCGGCGATCTTCACAGGCACTGGGCCTTCTTCACAGGCACCGGGCCTTTCTTCGGGCGGCGATCTTCACAGGCACAAGGCCTTCTTCACAGGCACTAGGCCTTTCTTCAAGGGTAGAACTTCCGGAGGTGCTGAATGTTCCATGCATTTGGGACCGGCACCCCCTCCTGAGTCTCCAGACGCGCGGCGTCGGGCCTGGAAACATGGACAACCTTTAATGGGCCCTCCCACATAGGCGAGACCTTATGCAGCCCTCCCCTGGAGAGCACCCGCTTGAGAACGAGGTCACCTACGTCGAGAGTCCTGGGGCGGATATTGCGGCAGTGATACTGCCATAGCGCCTGCTGGTATCTTGCTACCCGTAGCGTAGCTTTGTGGCGGCGTTCCTCCCCCAGCATGAGGTCCATCCCCCACATGGCGTCCTGCTGTGCCTCGTAAAAGGCTAGGACCCGCGCGGAGCGACTCCTGACCTCGTGAGGGAGAACCGCTTCGGCTCCATAAACGAGGAAGAACGGGGTCTCGCCAGTTGGCTTGGTGGCGGTAGTGCGGATGGACCACAGCATGGACTGGAGCTCGTCGTACCAGCCCTGCCGCATGCCTCGAGCTTATTCTTGAAGGTACTGGTCTTGAGGACCCTCAGGACCTCTGCGTTGGCCCGTTCGGCCTGGCCGTTACTCCGGGGGTGTGCCACCGAAGCGTAGCATATCTGCGTTCCAAGGTTAGCACAATATGTTGTGAAGAGATTGCTGTTGAACTGCGAACCGTTGTCGGTGATGATGCGATTGGGGACCCCGAACCGGCTCATGAGGCCCTTGATGAACTTGACTGCAGAACCAGTCGGGATGGTGCGGACGGCCTCCACCTCCGCCCACTTAGTGAACTTGTCGATGGTGACGTAGAGGTAGCGGTAGCCCCCAGGCGCTCGAGGAAACGAGCCCAAGATATCCAGCCCCCAAACCACGAACGACCATGAGAGTGGGATGGTCTGCAGGCCCTGAGCTGGCTGATGGATCTGCTTGGCATGGAACTGGCAGGCCTCGCCAGCTCGGTTGCATCGTTGAGTGTTGTAGGACAGTAGAACCCGCTGCGAAATGCTTTGCAGACTAGGGTCCATGATGATTAGTGATGTCCGCAATCTCCACCGTGTATGTCGGCCAGCAATTCCTTCCCCTGTTCCCTAGAGATGCAACGTAGGGAAATGTCATTTGGCTGCTTCCGGTAGAGCTCGCTGAGGGAGTCCTGGATTAGGGGGTATCCGGACAGCCGGACTATGTACAACGTCCGGACTATTGAAGCAAGGAGATACAAGACTCAAGACTTTGGCCCGTGTCCGGATGGGACTTTCCTTGACGTAGAAGGCAAGCTTGGCGATCCGGATATTATATTTCCTTCCTTGTAACCGCTTCCATGTAAACCATAGCCCTCTCCGATGTCTATATAAACCGGAGAGGTTGGTCCTTAGAAGGCCGATCACAATTACATTCATACCATCATAGGCTAGCTCCTAGGGTTTAGCCTCTATGATCTCGTGGTAGATCTACTCTTGTACTACCCATATCATCAATATTAATCAAGCAGGAAGTAGGGTTTTACCTCCATCGAGAGGGCCCGAACCTGGGTAAACACCTATGTCCATTACTTCTCGTTACCATCAGCCTTGACGCACAGATCGGGACCCCCTACCCGAGGTCCGCCGGTTTTGACACCGACATTGGTGCTTTCATTGAGAGTTCCTCTGTGACATCGCCGTCAGGCTCGATGGCTCCTTCAATCGTCATTAATGACGCTGTCCCGGGTGAGACTTTCCTCCCCGGACAGATCTTCGTGTTCGGCAGCTTTGCGCTGCGGGCCAATTTTCTTGGCCACTTGGAGCAGATCGATAGCTATGGCCCCGGCCATCAAATAAGGTTCGGAAACCTGAACTACACGGTGGATATCCGCGGAGACTTGATCTTCGACGGATTCGGGCCAGCGCCAGAAGTGCCGAACAGTCGCGATGAGCACGGCTTAGACCTGCTGTCAGACATCGCTCGGGATATGGTCCCGGCAGAAGCCTCGGATATAAATCCGGGACAGGTTGCTTCGCCTAAGGACGGAGGGCTGGACCCCGCCCCGCAGGCCATACCTTCATCGGCGATGGAGCCGAACACAAGTTTCACCGCTGAGGGAACCTGTGACTCCGGACCCCCGGATTCATATCCGGACGCAGGTCCCAGTCCGCGCGCCCCCGATCCCGCCGATCCTGGTTGGGCCCCGGTGATGGAGTTCACCGCGACGAATGTTTTTCGGCACTCGCCCTTTGGCGACATGCTGGACTTATTGAAGTCTCCCTCCTTGTCAGGAGACTCCGGGCCGAACTATGTCCGGCTCGAGTGGGAAGCAAACAACGACGAAATTCGTTGCCCACCCACCACCCACTTCATTGCCACGATCGATGATCTAACCAACGTGCTTGACTTCGACTCCGAAGACATCGACAATATGGACGACGGTGTAGGAGAATCACAGGAGCCACCGCTCACCGGGCGGTGGACGGCCACCTCCTCATATGATATATATATATGGTGGACACTCCGAAGGAAACTAATGGCGATGAGGCAATGGAGGACAACCCCTCAGGAAGAAATGCACAACATGTGCGTCATCGGTACCACTCCAAACCCCGCCACACCAAAAACGGCCCCGGAAACGAGAGCAGTCCGGACAGTGCCAAAAAGGAATACAACCCGAGTCAGCCTATACTTAAGCAGGCCGGACCAATGACAACGGGATACTGGGAGAGGAACAATCACACCCCCCCCCTCCGACGATGAGGCAAGCCTCGACAATGACGAATTCGGTGTACCAGAGGACCCAGTGGAACAAGTTCGCTTCAAGCGACGGCTCACAGCGGACCAAGATGCGCTAGAGGATAGGTGGACCAAGATACTGGTTGCTGAAAAATACGAACTCGAGAGCCCCAATAAAGGGCACATACAACACAACTGGCTACCTCAACTCGAGCAGAAAAACCACGGGCACGTACGCAGACGCCCACGCATCACTATAGTCCAAGGCGGCAAGAAGCAGATACGGAGAGGCACCCTCAGACCTCGGCATAAAGGCCATAAACATCAAGACAAGGAAGCTGGTGCCAAGTCCGGCAATGCTCAGTCCGACAAACAGGCAAAGAGCAGCACAAGCCTACTCGACCGAAGATACACGCTGGATCAGCGCTGTGAAATTCACGGTACCTTGAGAAGGACGGCAAAGCATACCAATAGAGAATGTAGGATTCTCAAAACAAAGTGGCTAGTCGCACGCCGGAAGCAATAAAGGGGAGATGCCTCGTCACCCCCCCCCCCCAAAGCGAACAGTACGGCCGATCGCCCAGGACCACCTAAACCACGGCAAGTTAATTGCAGTGCCTCTAGACCTAGTAATCCGGGGGCTCCATAACACACAAAGCCCACAAGCGTATGACGCCACGGAAAACATCTCCTAAAAGATGTAAGGCGCAAAGGCCAAGTTCTATTGGCCCACCACTCTAAACGGTTGCCTTCGGACCATCCAAAAATGCTACGCCAAAGAATAAATCCTTGGCACCTTCCCATACGATAGCTTACCGTATGCTAACAGGAAAAACCACGTCAACTAGATTATACGTGGTAAATTACCCAGGCCAACCATCCGGACATCCACTGCGGAGTCCGTACTACGTCACGGTCTAACGACTGGACACACCAGGGCCCGATTAGGGACCCTGGGAGCAACAACAAGAGGACACCTAGCTGTCTTCAAGCATTTCGCATTTGCAAACTAACGATTGATGCAGAACAGAACTGGCGGCATGGAATTATCCCGGACACACAAAGGAAGGAACATGCAGGTAGAAGGCAGTTCAGATTCATTCTCGACCCGCTCACAGCCCCCTCCAGTCCGGCCATAACAGGTTCCGTCAAACAACACCTCTTTCCATACATCATACTAATATGCATAGACATAAAATTCTACTACAATGCGTAAATAGCAATTACCGGCTGTCGTTTATTGCCGACGCCTCTTTGCCGAAAATGATAGCCATGCTCCGTGTTCACCTGGTTGCACCAGGGGCTCCACAATATCGCAAGCAAGTCCGACCACCTTTTCGGTCATTCGGCACCCCGAACTTATAGCACTATATGCATCTGCTCAAAATCATGTCTTGGGTCATTGGTTGGGTTTGCCCGGCTCCCATGTTTTGGTACCTTACGTTCCGTTCTATCGGCTAAGGTAGCGCTGGGAGAACTACTGCGATTGTGTCCCGGTTCAGCCGGACAAGCACCTCAGTAGAGAAAGCCGAAAACCGACTGTCATGATGAAGCGAGAGCCGGTCTGCTGTTCGAGAGGTCATAAAATCCTTAAAGATTTATTCCGCATAACGCCATCATAAATGCTAAGTGCGACAGGTCGGTCTTCTGATCAGGCACCAATAGAGCCCCTAGTTCAGCCTTCCGAAAACAAGGGGCTGCGCCGACCATACTCAAATTCCTATGGCTAAGTGAGAGTAATAAAGCCCTATAGTCCGATTGCCTGGTTCGTGGAAAGATACACCTCCTTAAAAGGACCCAACTATGGGATAAAGAGGGTTCAGATATATCCCGAACACCCCCTATCCTTTTTACGAGGGGGCAGAAGCCGACGACTGGCCAACTCCCAGAATTTGCATACAATAAACAGCCGCACAGGAAGAACATATGTTCAAATAAAACAGGCAATATATAACAAACATGCCATTATCCCATATTACAACAAGTGGCATAGATGCCCTCAGGGAAAAATGATGTCTTTAGTATACTTGTCCGCCACAAGGCGGGCCCCTTTCATCTTACCTTCATAATACAGCTCGGGCTTGCGGTGTTCCTTACCATCCGGCGGCCCCTCAGTGATCAGGTTTTCCGCGTCAAGCCTCCCCCAATGCACTTTCGCATGGGCGAATGCCATACGCGCGCCTTCTATACATACTGATCGCTTGATAGCATCTAGCCGAGGACAGGCGCCCACGATCCGCTTGACGAGTGCGAAGTAGCTACTTGGAATCGGATCTGCAGGCCATAGCCGGACAACTAAGTCCTTCGTGGCTAGTTCGGCCGCCTGGTGCAGTTCGATCAGCTGTTTCATCTGATCGATAAATGGCACCGGATAGTTCGGCGCCAGATACCCCGACCAGAAATCCCTCTCCGCAGTATTCTTCTCCTCGGTGCGATAAAATTGAGCAGCATCTGATATGCTGCGAGGAAGATCCGCAAAAGCCCCTAGAAAAATAAGAATTCAGCCTGCCGCTTGGATTCTTCACATTCTAACATACATGAAGCTAAGAATACAGAAGGCCTTACCAGCCGCCACTTTTCGGTCCTCCTGAATGTCCCGCGCAGCACCTCGGGCTTCTTCCCGAACACCTTCTCCATCCTCGAGAGCTTGGGCGAGCTCAGATTCTTTCCCTTTTAGACTCTGCTCCAAGCTCTCGCTTCTCTCCACAGCTTCCTGGAGTTCCCGCTCAGCGGTGATAACCCTGGCCTCATGTTTTTCATGAAGCGCCTGTTCGGCCTCAGCCTTCTTGTTGGCGTCATACAAAGCTTTCTTTAGTGCCTCATATTTGGCACATGCTCCTAGAGCTCACAATACTAAATTTTTTATTCTGCACAACCATTCATTCATGCCAACTCCAAGACAAATGTTTTCAACATACCTTGCTTGTCTTCCAGTTGCTGCCTCACACGGCCGAGTTCTTCCTCGGACCGTGCAAGGTTCTGCTTCAGTTCGGAAACTTCTGCCTTGAAAGCGGAAGTCCTCTTGGTGGATGCCTGTTTTCACACCAAAGGGTATACGTCATTTACACAGGCTCCTGCGAAGGCAGGGGGTTTGATCCCCTGCCCGGCTCTGTCTCCTTCGCCGGACAGTGTATCAGGGGCTACTACTTATATTATGACAATTCCTTAAGGGTTTCCTAGGAGACATACCTCGAAATCCTTTATAAGACTAAGGCAGGACGTGTTCAGCCCGCTCTCGGCGGACTGAATCCTTTCAAACACCTCGCCCACAAGGGCCCGATGCTCGTTGACACTAGACGCGTTCTTCAACACTGTCAATAGACCACCAGGCAGCTCTTCTTGAACAAAGGACGCCGACGGCTTAGGCTGGCCCCCCGCCATCAGGGAGGGCTACTTGCTCGATCCCAAGACACTAGAGGTACCGAGTGCCGTATCCATCCCTGCGTGTTCGGCACCAGGGATATGTCCTCCCTGGTCCGGGTCTTGTCGAGACGACACCTCGGTGTCGCGCCCAGACTTTGGGGAAGGGGCCTGCGGAAGCGTCTCGCTCTCCAAAGCATCCGAGTCCAGTGAATCCTCCGACAAGGACTGGCCGGCGCAGGACCTTGCCGGACTGTGCAATATGTAGGCAACAGTCTATACCACTATACAAGAAAAAAACGATCCCGGACGCATATGCGTGTTTAGATACTTATGACTTCTCCAGGGGCTGGGCCCTGGGATCCCACTCCGGGCTGCTATCGGCAGCCGTGGGGGATGCCCCTGGGAGGGAATGTTTCCCCCTCTTGGGTGATCCGGCCTCCAGAGATGCGGAGGCCGTCCTCTTCCTCCCACCATGAAAGTGAGGCCCATCCTCCTCTGCTTCCTCCTCTTCGTCCTCGGACGAAGGATCGTCGCTGGAATCTTCAGATCTGGCGTCCGAAATCTCGCGACGGCGAAGGCCACCCCGGGACTTCTTGACCTTCTTGGAGGCCTCCTTCTTTGGCGCCTTGTAAGGCGTGGGGACCAACACCTTCGTCAGAAGAGGTCCGGCCGGTTCCTCCGGCAGGGGGGCTGGAGAATGTAGCCGCTCCACCTCTTTACCCATCCCTGAGGTTGCAATGAAACACGATTAGGGTGTCTCCCGCATGATGTGCCAATTAAAGCATGAATAGACAGAGTGTGGCTGTGACTTACTGAGCTTGTAGAATGGGATGATTGATACCCATGGTCCTCAGCAGGGCCCGGCCATGATTTGCCGGACTTGAAGAGCACCTTCCAGATATCGTTGTGGGTGGATTCGTAAAGCTCCTGAAGGGTTTGGTGCTTGGCTGGATCGAACTCCCATAGGGTACAAGCTCGGCACTGACAAGGGAGAACCAGACGAACTAGCATCACCTGGACTATGTCAACGAGTTTGACGTCCCTATTGATCACACCCTGGATGCGTGTCTGAAGCAGTAACAGCTCATCAGATGAGCACCAGTTCGGGCCCTTCTCGGGCCAGGACGTGAGCCGCAGTGGGGCTCCGGATCTGAACTCTGGAGCTGCCGCCCACTTCTTGCCGCGTGGTTCGGTGATATAGAACCACTGCTGCTGCCACTCCTTGACGGAGTCGTTGAAAGCGCCTTTCGGCTAGACAGCCTTGGGCATCTTGCTTACCATGGCGTCGCCGCACTCGGCGTGTTCGCCACTCACCAGCTTGGGCTTCACATTGAAAATCTTCAAACATAGGCCAAAGTGAGGTGGGATCCGGAAAAAGGCCTTGCACACGACGATGAACGTCGAGATATTGAGGAAGGAGTTGGGGGAAGATCGTGAAAATCGACCCTGTAGTAATACATGACTCCCTGAATGAACAGGTGAAGGGGAAACCCGAGCCCACGGCTGAAATGGGGAAGGAACACGACTCTCTCATGAGATTCCGGAGTAGGGACGACCTGTCCCACCGGGGGAAGACGATGGCCGATCTTCTGGGCCAGATACCCGGCTCCCCGGAGCTTCTTGATGTCCTTCTCCTGGACAGTTGAGGCCATCCATTTGCCTCCTGCTCCGAACATCTTCAGAAAACTTCCCTTCGATGGGGAAGAAGAGTGCTTGGGCGTTAGGGCTCGCGCAAAGGGGAATGAGCTAGCAGGAGAAGGAGGCGTGGGTAAAAGAGAAAGGAACCCGACCTCCTTATAAAGGCGATAAAGGCTTTTTGTGCTTCCCCACTTGCCTGGTGGAACCCGTCCGCCTCCCACTCGCCGCGATTAGCAGCACGGTTAGATTACCCCCATGCCCGTATTGATGAGAATCCCACAATAAGGGGACACGATCTCTGCTTTGACAAGACGTGTCACAGAAACCGCCTCGTGATATGCGTTGTAGCTGGTTGTGTGGAAACGGTTCAAATAATGGATCCGATCATAATAACGTGTCACGTCATCGGGAAAAGTTGTCAGCAGATTGCATTTGTGAAATACCCTCCTCTCTACGGTGGTATGCGAAGATCATTTTTTCAGATCCGGACACGATTTGGGTGTTCGGTGATTACTTTGGAGTATTCGGTGGAGGAAGCCGCCTTGCAATGCCGAAGACAATACTGCGTGCCGGACTCATCGTCATTGAAGTCTGGTTCAGGTGCTACTGAGGGTGTCCTGGATTAGGGGGTATTCGGACAGCCGGACTGTGTACAACGTCCGGACTATTGAAGCATGGAGATACAAGACTCGGGACTTCGGCCCGTGTCCGCATGGGACTTTCCTTGACGTAGAAGGCAAGCTTCGCGATCCGGATATTATATTTCCTTCCTTGTAACCGACTCCATGTAAATCCTAGCCCTCTCCGATGTCTATATAAACCGGAGAGGTTGGTCCTTAGAAGGCCGATCACAATTACATTCATACCATCATAGGCTAGCTCCTAGGGTTTAGCCTCTACGATCTCGTGGTAGATCTACTCTTGTACTACCCATATCATCAATATTAATCAAGCAGGAAGTAGGGTTTTACCTCCATCGAGAGGGCCCGAACCTGGGTAAACATCTGTGTCCCTTACTTGTTGTTACCATCAGCCTTGACGCACAGATCGGGACCCCCTACCCGAGATCCGCCGGTTTTGACAGCGACACTCCCCATCTTGGATGCAGTAGGCCGTGGCCGGCTGTGCCACGTGTTCCGCGTCCTCCTCTTTCTTTGGCACCGTCCCTTGCATTAGGTAGTCCTTGAATTCTGTGGTCCAGCATCCCTCCTGAGGCTCCAGCGCCAGGAGTAAACGTGCTCCCGACGTTGGGCCACAGGCCGGGGCTCCTGTGGCAGGTGGCTGAGGGAGTTCCTCCCGAGGTTGCGCCGTGCTTGATAGTGACGGTGCTACTGATGGCTTGAAGAGACATTCCTCAAAAACGCCAGGATCCTGAGGCAGCCACCTGGACGCCCTCCTAGGGATGTCATTAGCCTCTTGATTGGTGCGCGGGGCACATGCTGCAACTCCAACCCCCAAAACAGCTTTTCCATCCTGCGGACCTCCGCTAGATACGCTTCCATGTGCTCGTCCTTTGGCTCGTACACCTTGATGGAGAAGTTGACGAGGAGCTGTGAATCACCCTTGATGATGAGGCGCTTCACTCCCAGTGCTACTGCAGCTTTCAAGCCTGCTATGAGGCCCTCGTATCCTGCTATGTTTTTGGGGACCTTCTCGCCATGCTCGAAATAGAGCTGCACGACGTAATAGAGCTTGTCCTGAGTGGGGGATATAAGCACTGCGCCCGCCCCCGCACCATGCTGTGAGAATGCTCCATCGAAGTACATGACCCAACCATCCGGTACCTCACTTCCTGGGGAAAGTGAACGATCCTTGCCTGCTTCGAGCCCTGGCGCCTCTGTCCATTCTGTCACAAAAGCTGCAAGTGCGGCTACTTTGACGACCCTGGTTGTGCTGAATTCCAACTGAAATGCTTGCAGCTCAATGTTCCATTCGGCGACCCTTCCAGTGGAGTTCGGGCTCCTGAGTACCCTTTCTAGTGGGTAGGCCGAGATGACCTTGATGGGGTGACCTTGAAAGTAGTGCCGCAACTTTCGTGAGGCCACCAATAGCACGAGCAAGAGCTTCTGAGGCATGGGGTATCGCGCCCTTGCATCCCGCAGCACCATGCTGACGAAGTACACCGGATGCTTGACGAGGGTGGGTGTGCTGACGAGGTCCATGCCCTCCGGAGGGTTAGGCACCTCCTGAGACGATGGAGCCCCGAGCACCTGGATGCCTGGTGCGGCCTCTTCAGCCCTGGGGGCGTCTTTCTGCTGAGGCTGGTCTCCATCTGCCGAGGTTGTGGTCTTCGCGAGGCCTTCTTGGTCTTGTGCCACCGAGGCTGGGGCCGCGGCCAATTGTGATGTACCCTTGACCTGGCGCTCTTCCCGAACCGCCACCAGAGCTGCGCTGGTGGAGTAGGGTGTGGCGGCAAGGTAGAGCACCAGGTGCTCGAGAGGGCGTGGTGCCACCATCACAGGAGGGCTGGTTAGAAACTTCTTGAGGACTTGAAACGCTTGGTCGGCCTCCTGTGTCCATTCAAACGAGCGCTTCTTCTTCATCAGCTTGAAGAAGGGCAGGGCGCGCTCCCCTAGCTTCGAGATGAAGCGTCCTAACGCAGTTACGCGCCCAGCAAGCTTCTGCATTTCTCTGAGGGTTTGCGGTGGACTCATGTCTTCGATTGCCTTGACCTTTTCCGGGTTGGCTTGAATCCCCCTATGGGACATGAGGAAGCCTAGAATCTTGCCGGAAGGAACGCCAAACACACACTTCTCCAGGTTGAGTTGCAAGTCCACTTCACGCTTCTCCAGGTTGAGTTGCAGGTCCACTTCACGGAGGCTTCTGAAGGTTTCCTCCTAATCTTGGATTAGGGTCTTCGCCTCCCGAGACTTCACCACAATGTCGTCGACGTAAGCCTCTGCGTTTTTCCCGAGCTACCGGCCTAAGGCGATGTGCATCAGCCGCTGGAAGGTTGCGCCCGCGTTGCGCAACCCGAATGGCATGCAAGTGTAGTAGTATACCCCACATGGGGTCAGGAAGGCCATCTTCTCCACATCTTCTACCGCCATCTTGATGTGGTGATAGCCCGAAAACGCATCCAGGAAACACAGCAGGTCGCACTCGGTGGTGGAGTCGGCAATTTGGTCGACGCGAGGGAGCGGAAATGGATCTTGAGAGCAGGCCTTGTTGAGGTTGGTGAAGTCGACACACATGCGCTCCTTTCCTCCTTTTTTTGGCACAACAACGGGGTTTGCCAGCCATTCGGGGTAGCGAACCTCGCGAATAACACCTGCTCCCTCTAGCTTGCGGGTTTCCTGGACAATGAAGGCATGCTTCTTGGTAGACTGCTGCCTGGCATTCTGCTTCACGGGGCGTACATTGGGGCACACATTCAGGTGATGCTCAATCACCTGCCTTGGGACCCCTGCTAGCTGCTTGGGTTCCCATGCGAACACATCCTTGTTCGTGCGCAGGAATTTCACCAGCACCTCGTCTTGGTCGGGGTCGAGGTTGGCACCTACGGTGAAGGTGGCTTCCGAGGACCCGTCCTCCTCAACCGGCACCTGCTTGGTCTCCGCCTTGTCCTGGGTGAACAACTGCTTCTTCTTGGTCGGCGCAACCCCCTTGGCCTTGGAGGTGTCCGCGCCGGCAGGCTGTGCCGCCGCGGCGGTCTTGAGGGCGAGCTCAAGCACCAGCAGAGCGTCCTTGGTGTCTCCAGCTATGGTGAGGACGCCGCTGCTCCCAGGCATCTTCATGAGGTTGTAGGCCGGATGGGTTGCCGCCATGAACTGGGCCAAGGCGGGGTATCCGAGGATGGTGTTGTACGAGAGGCTGATGTGGGTGATGTCTAAGTTGACTAGCTCCGTGCGAAAGTTGTCATGGGTGCCGAAGGTCACAGGAAGGCGGATCTTCCCCAGGGAGCCGGAGGAACCATCTCCGACGCCCGAGAAGGGCTTGCTGGGTCAGAGTCGTTCCAGCGGTACATGGAGGAGCCTGAAGGCCTCCACCAAGAGCATGTTGAGGCCGGCGCCGCCATTGATGAGGGTCCTGGTGACGGCCACCTGGCAGATGGTGGGCGTGCAAAGCATTGGAAGCGCACCTGAGCAGGCGGTGTTGGAGGGGTGATCGTCCGAGTTGAAGGTCAGCTCGGCCTTAGGTGCCACCCAACCCAAAGGAGCCCCTTGCCGCGCAAGGGCGGCGCTGATCTGGCGGAAGAACGGCTTGGTGTGGCGGTCTGAGGGTGGCGCCTGCGAGCCGCCCAGGAGATTTGTGATGACCGAGGGCGTCGGCGCAGCGTAGTGGGTGAGGAAGAGGTTGTGCAGCTCCTCCCAGGAGGACACAGAAGATGTTGGCAGGTTGAGCAGCCAAACGCGCGGGACACCGGTGAGGGCCATGGGAAACTAGTTGGCCATGACCTTGTCGTCGCCTCCGGCCTTGAGGACGGCCTCTTCGTATGCCAGCAGGAAAGCCAGCAGGTCCGCCGTGCCGTCGTAGCGCGGCGGCATCTCTGGCTTGAACTTGTGCGGCCACTGCACCTGCCGCAAGGCGGGGGCCAAGACTCAGAGCCCCTGGGCCCCAGCGCTGGCATCGGCTGCCGGAGCGTGAGGTGCGTTGTCCGCCATGAGGGCAAAGCACGGTGTTGGTGGGAGCGAGCTGACGGACGGGAGAGCTTTGGCGTACCCCTACCTGGCGCGCCAAATGTCGGATATCGGGTTCCGGCAAAACCCTTAAGGTTCGAACTCTCGGGTGCACACAGAGTTATTCTCCCTACCAAAACACGCCCTCAACCTTGCCGCGATTCTAAGCTAGCACGATGAACAACACAAGAGACACGAGGTTTATACTGGTTCGGGCCACCGTTGTGGTGTAATACCCTAATCTAGTGTGTGGTGTGGTGGATTGCCTCTTGGGCTGAGGATGAACAGTACAGAGGAAGAACAGCCTCGCGAGAGGTGTTCTTGTGGTGGTGGCTGTTCTGCTTAGGAAGGATTCGATCCCTTGGCTATCGATTAGATCCCCCCTTCTATTGCAATGGTTATCTCTATTTATAGAGGCCCTGGTTCTCTTCCCAAATATTGAGCGGGAAGGGAGCCAACAACGGCCATTTTGAAAGGGGTCAGCTAGTACAAGCTATCCTGACTAAAGGTGGTCTTCGACTGCCAAAGGCACTTGTGATGACGCCATCTTGGGCTCCATGGTGACCTGTGTCCTGCCGTCCTGCTGGTCTTGGTCTCATTGCACCGATATGGAAACCTTTGCCTGATGCCTCGGTACTCTGCCCCTGTGCTTGCCTCCTTTGCACCAAAGAGGAAACGAGGACACTGCGCAGGTTGGCGCCCGTCTGGCGCCCGCCTGGTCTTGATCATCATCGCTCTCATCATAAGCACCTCGCGAGGTACCCCTCGCCTTGATCTCTCCGCCTCCTCGCGAGCCTTCCTGGTGAGGCCGCCCCTGAGGAGGCCTTGTGTCGTCTGCCCCGCGAGGCTTGGCCCCTCGCGAGGGTCTTGAACTTTGGTTGATGAAGATGGGCCGTACTGGGCCACTGCTGAGCCACGCTGCAGGCTACAGGCAGGGAAGTCTGGGGACCCCCGTTCCCAGAATGCTGATAGGCGGATGCCGACAAGCCCGGGAGCTCTGACAAGCAGTATTGCAAGATCCACCACACCAAAGGCCACGACCTCCAGAACTGCCGACAAGTTGAGCTCCTCGCTGAGAAGCAAAAAGCGGAATTTGTGAGGCAGGACAAGGAGAAGGGTCAAGATGGTGCCGAAAGATCTGACAAGAAGCGTGGCAGCCAAGGAGGCCGCCGCGGCACGGATAACTAGCAAGAGAGGCCCTCCCGGGGCCGCGACAAGAAGCATGAAGATGATGATCATGACGAGGACGATGAGTCCGGCAACCATGAGTTTCAGAAGGCTACAGAGGCCATGTGCGTCGACGGTGGTGCCTCGCTGCATGCATCTCAGCGCCAGCTCAAGCAGTGGGCACGTGAGATCACGGCGGTGGAGCCATCACTCGACGCACGGAAGCCACTGAAGTGGTCTAGCACGCCTATCATCTTCGACACCGAGGACCACCATGACCGCACTACTGTGGTTTGGTGTTTGCCGTTGTTGGTTTCACCAATGATCCGCAACCTCGAGATGACGAAGATGCTAGTTGACGGCGGGGCCGGTCTGAACTTGATCTCGCCTGTTGTGATCAAAAGGCTGCAGATTCCTGATGGACATCTTGAAGAGGGGCACCTTTCATGCCCGGGGAGGAGCCAGCCGAAGGGAAAGGTCACGCTGCCCGTGAAATTTGGAGGCGAGTTGAACTATAGGACAGAGAAGTTTGTCTTCGATGTAGCCGAGATCCCCTTGCCCTACAACAGGATCCTCGGCCTCCTGCCGCTGGCCAAGTTCATGGAGGCTTCCCATTACGCCTACAACACGCTGAAGATGCCCGGGCCGATGAACATCATCACCGCCCCCCCCCCACAAGAAAGATGCGCTGATTTGCGCTGACCAACTCTACCGGGAAGCAGTTACAGTAGCCGCCGCTAAGGCACTTGCTCCTGCCGTTGAAGCCCCGGGAGGGAAGAAGACCAGAGGGACCTCTCACACCCACTCCGGCAAGCGCACCTCTCCAGAGTGTTGTGCTCCTGTCGAGGACGTGCCAGAGAGCTCCACCGGCAAGAGCAAGAAATCCAGAGCGGCACCACCAGAGACCAAGAAGGTGTCCGTCAGAGAGGACGGCACGGGAGGGGCTTTCACCATAAGCTCCACTCTCAAAGACAAATAGGAAGGAGAGCTCGTCAGTTTCCTGCGGTCGAGTGTCGATGTGTTTGCATGGAAAGCATCCGACATCCCCGGCGTTCCCAGGGAAGTGACTGAGCACCATCTTGCTATCTGTCCTCATGTGCGGCCCGTCAAGCAAAAGGTCAGGAAGCAAGCTCTAGAGAGGTAGGAGTTCATCACAGAAGAGATCTGAAAGCTAGAGGCGGCAGGCTTGGTAAGAGGGGTACTCCATCCGACATGGTTGGCCAATCCGGTGGTGGTGCGCAAGGCAAACGGGAAGTGGAGGCTGTGTATTGATCACACAGACATCAATAAGGCTTGTCCGAAAGATCCTTTCCCATTGCCGCGCATCAACCAAAGTGTTGACTCCATGGCCGGGTGCGACCTGTTATCATTCCTTGACGCCTACTCAGGCTACCACCAGATTTTCATGACAAGAGAAGATGAGGAGAAGACAACATTCATCACCCCATGTGGTATGTATTGCTTTTTATAGATGCCTTTCGAGTTGAAGAGTGCTGGCTCGAACTTTGCAAGAGAAGTCCAAATTGGTTTTGAGCCCCAGCTACATAGAAATATGGAAGCTTATATGGATGACATAGTGGTCAAAACCAAGGACAAGGCGACACTTGTGCAAGATTTGGAAGAGACGTTTGCAAATTTGCGCAAGATCAACCTCAAGTTGAACCCTGAGAAGTGTGTCTTCAGTGTCCCGTCCGGCAAGCTTCTCGGGTTCTTTGTGTTGCAGCGTCGGATTGAGGCGAACCTAGACAAGATCAAGGCCATCGAGTAGATTGAGGCACCTAAGCGGATCAAGGATGTGCGTCGGCCCACTGGTTGCGTCGCCGCCATGAGTAGATTCATCTCCAAGTCCGCTGAGCGTGCCCTTCCCTTTTTCAAGATCTTGAAAAAGGCGGGCCCGATGCAGTGGACCCCGGAGGCCGAAGCAGCGCTGCAGGATTTGAAGAAATACCTCTCCTCTACCCAGGTGCTGGTTGCGCCCAAACCACAAGAACTGTTGCTACTGTATCTAGCAGCAACGAATCAAGTGGTTAGCGCCGCACTGGTGGCACAGAGGGAGGTCGACAAAGAGGCAGCGACAATGGCAGAGTTGGCGGATGGCGAACTAGAACTCTCCCCGGCAAGGCCTGGTCCCGGCAAGGTCCGACACTAGTGCGACAGGGCCCACGCAACTAGGTGAAGTGGTGCCGAAGAAGAAGAAGATGCAGCACCCGGTTTACTTTGTCAGCTTCCTCTTGCACGGGGCTAGGTCGAGGTACTCCGGTGTGCAGAAATTGCTCTTCGGCCTCCTTCTAGCCTCAAGGAAGCTGTGTCATTACTTCCAAGATCACGAGATCACCGTCGTCACCCGCCTCCCATTGCAACGAATACTGCATAACCCAGATGCGACGGGGAGGATTGTGGAATGGGCCCTGGAGCTGTCAAGTTTTGGTTTGAAGTTCGAAAGCACCTCGTCAATTCAGAGCGGAGTCTTGGTGGAGTTCGTTGCCAAATGGACCCCGACACCTGACAAAGAAATCCAGGACACCACTCTCCCCGGCAAGGAAACAAGCCGCAACTGGGTTATGTACTTTGATGGGGCTTTTTCGCTACAAGGCGCCGGTGCTGGTGTGCTGATCATCGCACCCACCGGAGAGCACCGCAACTACGTGATCCAGATGCACTTTCCCAGGGAGATGTCGAGGAACAACGCTGCTGAATACAAGGGATTGCTTGCCGGTCTCAGGATCGCGGCAAACCTCGGGGTCAAGAAGCTCATTGTCAGGGGTGATTCACAGCTTGTCGTCAGGCAGATCAACAAGGATTATCAAAGCCGGTTGATGGAAGCTTACGCGGATGAAGTGAGGAAACTGGAGGAGCGCTTTGACGGTATACAGGCAGAGCATGTCCCCCGAGCGGAGAACAACATCGCCAACTAGCTGTCGAAGCGCGCCGCCCTCAAGCTACCTGTGGAACCAGGTACTTTTGTGTTTCAGTTAACTCAACCATCCGTCGAACCATCAACAAAGCAGAACAAGCGGAGGAAGTTAGGCCCCGGCAAGTACTTCCCCACCGGGCTCCCTGGGGCCGCTAGCGAAGATGTTGTCGTGGATGCCGAGCCTGCCGTGGTACAACCAACTCCGGCGGGGCGCCAGGCCCTTGCCGTGGAGGCAACCGTTCCCACGGCGGAGGAAGTGCCTTTGGTCCTTGTCGTCGAGCCACAAGCTCCAGCATGGGTGCAACATACCGTCTGATTCCTCCAAAGAGGGGAGCTTCCTAAAGAGTACGAAGAAGCAGAGAAAGTAGCCCGCCGGTCCGCCCTGTACCAATTCGTCGACAACGTTCTGTATAGAAAAAGACCAAATGGGGTGAAATTGAAGTGCATCCCCTGGGAGGAAGGACTGGAGCTGTTGGCGGAGATACATGGAGGCATATGTGGCCCCCACATAGGGTCGAGGGCCCTTACCGGTAAGGTTTTCCAACAAGATTTCTTCTGGCCCACTGCCCTCCAGGATGTGACGGTACTAGTAACCAAGTGTGAAGCGTGCTAGTTCCATTCAAAGAAGCTTCATCAGCCAGCTCAAGCCTTGCACACAATCCCTCTCTCCTGGCCATTCTCGGTCTGGGGGCTCGACATACTCGGCCCTTTTCCCCGTGCCGTCGGGGGCTTTGAGTACTTGTACGTTGCAATCGACGAGTTCACAAAGTGGCCGGGGGTGGAAGCAGTGAGGAAGGTGACCGCAGTCAGCCGTCAAATTCTTTAAGGGGCTAGTTTGCCGCTTTGGTGTGCCGAACAGAGTCATCACTGACAATGGCACGCAGTTCACAAGCCACACCTTCATGCAATACATTGAAGACCTCGGCAGCAAGGTCTGTTTTGCTTCCGTGGCACACCCACGGAGCAACGGCCAAGCAGAGAGGGCAAACGCTGAAGTGCTACGTGGCCTGAGGACGAAGACTTTTGACAGGCTGCACAAGAGAGGAAGGCGCTGGATTGATGACTTGTCGGCGGTTCTTTGGTCGATCAGAACGACGCCAAATCGAGCTACCGGCCAGACGCCCTTTGCCTTGGTATACGGGGCAGAAGCAGTTCTCCCCATAGAACTCATATACGAGTCACATCGAGTGCTCGCTTATGACGAGTTTGAGCAAGAGCGACTGCAGCAAGATGATGCAACGCTCCTCGAGGAAGATCGTCTTTGGGCGGCTGTGAGAGCAGCACGCTACCAGCAAGCCTTGCGCTGCTACCATAGCCGCAAGGTTCATACCCGAAGCTTTGCGGAAGGCGACCTTGTTCTTCGGCGCGTTCAGTCGGCCAAGAATTCGAACAAGTTGATGCCAAAGTGGGAAGGCCCTTATCGGGTAATACGAGTCGCTAGGCCCAGCGCAGTCCGCCTGGAGACCGAAGATGACATTCCAGTAAGCAACTCCTGGAACATCGAGCATCTTCGTAAATTTACCCATAAGGCGCGGCTTCCGGGCCCCCCGGCAAGCCACCTTTTGTACAAGCCTTGCCGACAAGGCGTGTAACCCTTTGTACAAAGCCAGGCGTAGACCCTGAGCATAAATAAATGAAGCGCTGGCGCCGTAAGTTATAGCATGCATGCTAGGTTGAGTCTCTCCCTCGGTTAGGGTCAATAGTTCTTAGTGGCGACTAACCCCCAGCATAGAGGTCGAGTTTGCGTCTCTCTGTTCCTTTCCGTCCTCTTTGGTTCATAGGGTACATGGATATTTCTGCCGAGCTACGTGGGAGAAAGAGAACAAGCCGATGTTCCGGCCTGGGGAACCAAGTTTGCCGGGGGCTGAAGATACAGAGGTCCACCCACAGCAAGCTAGGGTTGCCGGGGGGCTGCGGATCCAGATAAGTTTTCTTATCCCATGTTATGCATTTTCGTATAAAATTAGGACGTATGAAGCCTCGTTTTATTCCAAGGCTACCATGCTCCTTTCATTCCTGCCACCCGAGAACTTCTTGGTTCGGAATTTGGTTGTAGCTGCGGCGACAAGGAAGTAAGCGTAGGGCCCACCCCTACTTCGCCCTGCCTTCGCCAAAGGTGTGAGTATGGTCGGATGGAGTAGAGGAGCGGCAAGGCCTGCTGCCAGGCAACGATGTTTATGTTAAAAATAACAAGGATTCGTTCCTTGGTATGGGCTTTGCTCACACACACACGAGACCCGGCAAGCACCCTTTCTCATTAATACGTTCCATACAGGTACAGTTCATATGGAATGTAAACATGAGCAAGGGGATTACAAGTTTTAAATCTAACTAAGGCCCGTAGGATTACAAGCTAAAAAAGATAAGGTGCTCGTAATACCTTTCTTGTCCCTCTCCTCAGGAAATGGAACAAGAAGGCAAGAGGGCAGGAGGAGCGCCTAGGCGAGGTACGATCAGCAAAAGGCGCCAAGAGAACATGTCGGCGGCCGCCTAGGGGAGAACTGGTGATGATGGTGCTGGGAGAAGAGCTGGAAGATGAGGCAGCGGTCCGTTAATATGCTACGAAGGTGTCGGTGCCATCGTACTCCGACTTGACGGCCCGCCACCCGCCTTCTTCGCCTTCTCCGGCCTTCCCACGCTAGCCGCACAAGGAGGCGACCCTAAGATGTTCAAGGAGCTGGCTCCACCGGGAGAAGGGGCTTAGTGCAGATGGTGCTGCTGTCGGCTCCGCCCGAGGACGCGGGTCCGACGCCTAGTCGGACCCGTCATCTTCTTGTCTGCTACCCTCGTCGTCGCTGCCGCCGTCCTCCTCGTCACTCTCACTCGAGGATGAGTCTTCGTCATCCGAGGAGCTCTTCACGCAACACTTCAGGCGAGTCCCGAAGTGACCCAAGACCTTGACGGAGAGGAGGACATTCTCCATTAACTTGCATTAGAGAATGAGCCCCGCTGTTAGGCTGTGGATGCGGGCGAAAGTTTTCCATCCGCGACAGAGATACATGACATGAGGGGCTGGAAAATCGAGATCGGCCCAGGTTCCGCTATTCCCACAGCCCCTCATATGCAATCTCAACGCCTGCGGTGGGTCGAGCTCCATCTCCCGAGTGAATGGAGTAGGGAGACGAAGACGACGATGTGCCGGCAGGCGCAACCTGATGAAGAACTCACGGGGCTGGTCCCAGACGTGGCCCTCTATTGGGGGAAGGACCGCTGGCGGAGGCGAGGCCGATGCGCAACCCCGTCCTCCTCTTCCCTGAGTGCCACGGCAGCCTCGGCCTCGCCCCCTCCCCTTCCCCTCACGGCCGGCTCCACCGCCACGGGCTCTTGGGGAGGGGCGACACGTTGTCAAGCAGAGACCCTCACCGCCACTGTCGAAGCATCAGCACGCCCTCTCGCCATAGTAGAGGGGAGGAAGAAGCAAAGATGGGAGGAGTCGGATGGCGAAAGACTGAAGGGTACCGTCCCTCCCGCTCCTCTCCTTATAAAGGGGCGGGGTCAGGACTCGGCCGCCCCTCTCAGCCAACCCAGCTCATTAAGATGACAGCGGGCGAGGCCGTCGACCGCCCTCCCCGCCCAATTGAAGGCGCGTGGGTATCGACCCACGCGCGCACGTCTTCCCATATTCCACACACCTGTCACCCACCCTGCACCGTGCATGCGGCGTACGTGGCGCAAGGGATGGGCGTAGTGGGACACGTGGAACGACGGTTCCCAGGCATAGGGAGTAAATGAGCACCGGCCCTGCGGTCTCGAAGGGACATGCAAGCCGCATCTTTACTATTCACCGTAAGATGACGCAAGCATGCTTCGATCACCCCCGCGCACGATCCCCACGTCACGCGTTCAACGCGGATCGTGGGAAAGCACAGCGGGCAGAAAAATCATCACAATAAAATCAACCCCGCCTACCCACGCACCGTCTTGAGCCTGCCCAACAACGTGTTGCGCTTATGTGTGACCCAGACCCGGGGGCTCCTGTCGGTGTACAGAAGTAAGGGCACTACTTTGTACCCCTTTACCTGTGCACGGGAAGTCAGAGCCACGCCTGCGGCCACACTTAAGCGAGGCGGAGGCAGGGGATCTGAACCACAAGGCGGTCGAAGCAACGCCAAGACAGAGACACGAAGAGCAAGAGGGCGAGATGGGTTCCCCCGGCAAGACCCTTGCCGGGGCGGCCTCCACGGCCCCGAAAAGGACCTTGCCGGGACAGCTTGCCCAACCCCAACGGAGCACACCACCCTCAAGCCCAAGGTTTCCAACGACCACGTTGGGACCAAGGCTCGGGAGGCGCCTATGTGATGGCATGTAGATCTTTGTGAAGATTGTAAACACGTCAAGTCAGATGAGGATTAGAAGACAATGAACCTCGGCGAGATCCTTTCCGAAGAAACCCACAAGACCTCAGGCAAGACTCTTGCCGGGGACGACCACGACGCCACGGCAAAACCCTTGCCGGGGCCCCGGCAAGGTCGTTGTCGAGGACATCCGTGGGGCCACTGCTAGGCCCACTCCCGCCAAGTTTCCACCGCTGCTCCCGTGCAGCTGCCAGCCCACCAGCTAGGCAAGCACCCGCGTGTCGACGTGAGGCTTCCAGGCCAACTCAAAGTGTGCCTATGTGGTGGCATGCAAATCTTCATGAAGGCCCTACCACCCCGCCACCTCAGCAGCCTGCCAGCCTACATGGCGCTAACCGCCTGCTGGCCCGGGCGCGTGTCGAAGCAAGGCAAGGCGGCAGCAAAGTGAGGGGGACACCTAAGGGGCGCATTAAATGTGTCTTGTCCCGTAATGGCTAAGCGATAAGCTTAGCCATTGTACACAGATGCCACCTCCTGTGTGCCACTGTGGCAATCCGCTTGACTATAAAAGGAGGGCCAAGGCATCCAGGAGAAGGATGGGGACCCTTGGACAAGTTACACTCACCGTAGCTAGCTCAAGAACTCCAAGAACATTGATATACACACAAAAGCAGGACTAGGGTATTACGCATCCTCGCAGCCCGAACCTGGGTAAACGACCCGTGTGCTTGTGCTGACTGCCGATCCCGCTCTTCTCACGACCCCATGCCTCGCGACCGTAGTAGGGATTCCCGTGATCCCATAGGTGTCGTTTCCACCGACAGGCAAGTCCTATTCATTATGTCCCTGAGAAAGGAGGTATAATTGTTGTTCCTAATGATAAGAATGAACTTATTCCACAAAGAATTGTTACAGGCTATAGAATGGTAATTGATTTTAGAAAATTAAACAAAGCAACTAGAAAAGATCATTAGCCTCTTCCTTTTATTGATCAAATGCTTGAAAGATTGTCTAAGCACACACATTTTTGCTTCAGCGATGGATATTCTATTTTTTCACAAATACCTGTTTCTCAACCTGATCAAGAAAAGACCACTTTTACTTGTCCCTTTGGAACCTATGGTCATAGACATATGCCTTTCGGTTTATGTAATGCACCAGCTACCTATCAAAGATGTATGACTGCTATATTCTTTGACTTCTGTGAAAAGATTGTTGAGGTTTTCATGGACGACTTCTCTGTTTATGGGAAGTATTTTGATGATTGTTTAAGCAATCTTGATCGAGTTTTGAAGATATGTGAACAAATAAATCTTATCTTGAATTGGGAGAAGTGCCACTTTATGGTTAATGAAGGCATTGTCTTGGGTCATAAAATTTCTGAAAGAGGTATTGAAGTGGACAAAGCTAAGGTTGATTCAATTGAGAAAATGCCATGCCCTAAAGATATAAAAGGTATTCGTAGTTTCTTAGGTCATGCTTGTTTCTATAGGAGATTTATCAGAGACTTCTCTAAAATTGCTAGGCCTCTTACCGATCTTTTGCAAAAGGATATTCCTTTTGTTTTTGATGATGATTGTTTAGAAGCCTTTGAAACACATTGTTTAGAAGCCTTTGAAACACTCAACAAAGCCTTAATTTATGCACCTATTGTTCAACCACCTGATTGGAACTTGCCTTTTGAAATTATGTGTGATGCTAGTGATTATGTTGTTGGTGCTGTTCTAGGACAAAGAGTTGATAAGAAATTGAATGTTATTCATTATGCTAGTAAAACTCTAGACAGTGCTCAACGAAACTATGCTACTACTGAAAAAGAACTCTTAGCAGTGGTGTTTGCTTGTGATAAATTTAGACCTTATATTGTTGATTCCAAAGTAATTGTTCACACAGACCATGCTGCTATTAAATATCTTATGGAAAAGAAAGATGCTAAACCTAGACTTATTCGATGGGTTCTCTTGTTACAAGAATTTGATTTACATATCATTGATAGAAAAGGAGCTGGGAACCCCGTAGCTGATAATTTATCTTGGCTTGAAAATGTGCCTGATGACCCACTACCTAGTGATGGTAGTTTTCCTGATGAGCAGTTAGCTACAATAAATGTTGCTCATAGTACTCCTTGGTATGCTGACTATGCTAATTACATTGTTGCTAAATATTTACCACCTAGCTTTATATACCAACAAAAGAAAAAAATCTTCTATGGTTTAAGACATTACTTTTGGGATGACCCACATCTTTATAAAGGAGTAGATGGTATTATTAGACGTTGTCTACCTGAGCATGAACAGGGACAAATCCTACAGAAATGTCACTCCGAAGCTTATGGAGGGCATCATGCTGGAGATAGAACTCCTCACAAGGTATTGCAATCTAGATTTTATTGGCCTACTCTCCTCAAGGATGCCCGTAAGTTCGTCTTATCTTGTGATGAATGTGAAAGAATAGGTAATTTCGGTAAGCGTCAAGAAATGCCTATGAACTATTCACTCGTTGTTGAACCATTTGATGTTTGGGGATTTGATTACATGGGATCTATTCCTTCCTCTAATGGGTATACACATATTTTGGTTGATGTTGATTATGTTACTAAATGGGTAGAATCTATTCCAACCAGTAGTGCTGATCACAACACCTCTATTAAAATGCTTAAGGAAGTTATTTTCCCAAGGTTTGGAGTCCCCTAGATATTTAATGACTGATGGTGGTTCACACTTTATTCATGGTGCTTTCCGTAAAATGCTTGCCAAGTATGATGTTAACCATAGAATTGCATCACCTTATCATCCACAGTCTAGTTGTCAAGTTGAACTTAGCAATAGAGAAATAAAATTAATTTTTCAAAAGACTGTCAATAGGTCCAAGAAGAATTGGTCTAAGAAATTAGATGATGCACTTTGGGCTTATAGAACAGCATATAAAAATCCTGTGGGTATGTCTCCTTATAAAAATGGTTTATGGAAAAAATTTCATTTGCCTCTTGAGTTAGAACATAAAGCATATTTGGCCATCAAAGAGCACAACTATGATTTCAAACTTGCTGGTGAAAAGAGGTTATTTGATATTAGCTCATTAGATGAATGGAGAACCAAAGCTTATGTAAATGCAAAATTATTCAAAGAAAAAGTTAAAAGATGGCATGACAAAAGAATCCAAAAGCGTAAGTTTAAAGTAGGAGAATATGTTCTTTTGTACAACTCTCGTTTCAGATTCTTTGCAGGAAAACTCCTCTCAAAATGGGAAGGACCCTATGTTATCGAGGAGTTTTATCGGTCTGGAGCCATCAAAATAAATAATGCCGAAGGTACTAACCCGAAGGTTGTCAATCAGCAACGAATAAAATATTATATCCGAGGCACGCCCATTAATGTTGAAAGTAATATTATCCAAACTTTGACCCCGGAAGAACACATAAAAGAGTCCTTCTGGAACACTCCAGAATCGTGAAAAATAGGAGGTATGTGATACGGTAAGTAAACGGACTCCAAAAAATCAGCAAAAATATTTTTTATCAGTTTTGGAATATTTAGAAAAATAGGAAAATAAGAAACTTCCAGGAAGCGTACCCTGGTGGGCACAAGATACCAGGGCGCGCTAGGCTTGCCTGGCGCTCCCAGGTGGGTTGTGCCACCTGGGACACCTTTCAGACTTCGTTTTTCTATAGCTTGCTTGTCCCCCAAGATAAAAAAAATCTATATATACTCCCTGAACATGTTAACCACCGTGTCACGGAGAAATCCTCTATTCTCTTTTCTTGCTGTTTTCCGTGCTGTTCTGAAAATATGTCATCCCAAGACTTCGATGGAGAGAGCTATGTCTCACATCTCATTGCTGACCCAAAGACCTATGGGGACCTATCTCCTGATGGTCAAACTACAGATGACAAGGATGATGCTCACTTGATGAGGATCGATGATTCAAGCTCGGAGGAGGAGGATGTTCCCCTAACTCAACCTCGGGAGATGCACGTGGAATTCAAGAAGTCAAGTCTCCCTAAGAGAGCTAACCGGTCTAAAAAACAATCTATTCCTTTTTGTTTTTGGCAGAAAAAAAGGGATTTATGTGACAAGATCTTGAAGCTGGAGCTGGAGGTCGATGATTTAAAGGAGGAAATTTCTCTCCTCAATTACAATATGAAAAAATTGAAGGCACAATTGCCATCACCACCACCTTCTTCTTCACCACCAAAACAGAATTGAGTATCGGGTATGGGCACTCCCCTTGGCTTCCGCCAAGCTTGGGGGAGGTGCCCCGGTATCGTATCATCCCACTATCTTCTTTGAGAGTTTGCTTAGTGATCTATCCTTGTAATCGTGTGCGATATATAATAAACTTTAGTTTGAGTTTTTGCTTTCTTTACTTTCATGTTGCAAATAAAAGAAAAGATATAAGTAAGAAAAAGAGAAAGGGAATAA
Source organism: Triticum dicoccoides (assembly GCF_002162155.2). Taxonomy (NCBI): domain Eukaryota; kingdom Viridiplantae; phylum Streptophyta; class Magnoliopsida; order Poales; family Poaceae; genus Triticum; species Triticum dicoccoides. The sequence continues at coordinate 246,803,169 of NC_041389.1, forward strand.
ATAAAGGAAAGGATATAAATCAGGAAGATCATATACTAATCTTATGGTAGCTGATGACACCACATAAGGAAAAGTATAAGTAGTAAATTTTATTAGAGATTGACAAACATAGCATTAGTCAATGATGCAACTCATGAAAGAATTAATAAGCGAAGAGAATATTCACATATAAATATACTATCCTAGAAATCTTTTGTGATTGTGAGCCCTCATCAAAATATTATATGCCAAAATTGTTGACGTTGGACAAGGAAGACAACTTAATGGTTTATGTTTGTTTATATTCACATAGAAGTCATATTGTCATGGATCCTTTAAAATTTGGTGCTTGCCCCCTATCTTTGCTAGCCAGAAATTCCGCACTAAGTAGAAATACTACTTGTGCATCCAAAAACCCTTAAACCCAAATCTTATTTTCATGTGTCCACCATACCTACCTAGGGATTGAGCAAGATCCCTCAAGTAAGTTGTCATCGGTGCAAAAAGGCAATAAAAATTGCTTCTATAAGTGTAAGATCATTTAGTGTAAGAGAAAATTAAGCGTTGCAAACTTGTGATGATGAAGAATAAAAGCGACAGACTGCATAATAAAGGTCTCTATCACAAGGGGCAATGCAACATGATGTTCTTTTACACTAAGGGGTTGGGCATACAAAGAAATAAGTGCATGGCAACCTCTGCTTCCCTCTACGAAGGGCCTATCTTTTACTTTTATGTATTTACTTTTATGCAAAGAGTCAAAGTTTTCCTTCTATCCCTTTTTATTTTTCTCCTTTGGCAAGCATCATGCGGTGAGGAAATATTTAGGCACATATGTCCAGTTGAATATAGATAGCATGAGTTATTATTGTTGGCATCACCCTTGAGGTGAATACGTTGGGAGGCGAAACTATAAGCCCCTATCTTTCTATGTGTCCGGTTGAAACGTTTTGCTCATGTGTACGCGGTGAGTGTTAGCAATCATAGAACACTATATGATGGTTGAGTATGTGGACTTGCCTAAAGGCTCCGATACGTGACCCTTCCTGAAAAGATGATGAATTGTAGTTGCAAAGTTGACTGAGAACATAGTTTGTTGGTGTTTAATAGAGTTTTTTGCTTTATACTTCAAGATGAATTGTCACTTATTCATGAGAAGTCTATGATAAGAGCTTTGTGACAAGATTCGTATGTTTAAGTTTGTTGTTGTTATAATAATGAACATGATGCTTCTATGTCCGTATTTTGTTTTTATCGACACCTCTCTCTCGAAGCATGTTGACATGATTTTCGATTTCGATTTTTCGCTTGAGGACAAGCAAGGTCTAAGCTTGGGGGAGTTGATACATCCATTTTGTATCTTGTTTCCTTACTGTTATTTATGATGTTTTTATGCATAATAATGCTTTTTGGAGTAATTTTAATGCCTTTTATCTCATAATTTACAAGGTACACGCAAAGAGGGAGAATTCCGGCAGCTGGAAATCTAGACCTGGAAAAGCTACATCAGGCCACCTATTTTGCACAATTCCGAACAAGCTGAAACTTCATGGAGATTTTTTATCAAATATATGATGAATATTGGAGCAAATAACTACCAGACGGGGCCCACCAGGTGGGCACAACCCACCTAGGTGCGCCACGGAGCCCAGGGGCGCCCTGGTGGGTTGTGCTCACCCAGGCCCACCTTGGATCCAGGCTCTCTGGGATCCAGGGAGAACACTCGGGCCCCGAAACAAATGTCGTGTTACTGATCAGACAATCTTTATCCTAACCTTCCCTGTGTGCTCTTCCTATGTCAACCAAACCCTGTACCAGAACTGACCTTGCATCAAATCCAGGCTCTCTGGGGTCGACTGGGCCCTCCGCTCGTCGCCATACGGGCGCCTGTCGTCATACCGCCGGCGCGCGTATGACCCGCCCCTCGGAGGAGGCGTAGCCACTCGACGGCGGTCATCACGAGGATCAAACTTCCCGTGGCCCCGACCAAGGTACTGATCTTGGCGGTAACCACGATCTTCACACCGTAGAGGCGATCACGGGCTATGCACCGACTGAACCATGTCTGCAACCACAGATCTTCTATGGGTTCTGTTTCGCGACTGAGAAACAACCAAGTTCTATTCACCTACTGCCCGGAGCAGCGCTCAGATCTACAGCAAACCTCTACCAGCTTCTGAACGAGATGGCTGAATTGACTCTGCAATGCGTGTTGCTGCTGCGAGATTTTGGACCGGAGTACGATATACTTGATGTTTAGGCGGAAACACTTGTCGTGGCCATCGACTGGATCCAAGGATCTGCTGACGGACGCATTCGACGAGTGACTACTAGAGATACTCCAGACGCATACACTCAGCCAAGGTGGCTAAGCGCGCAACCTCCAAGGCCCCAGCCTCAGAGGTCTCCCCAACAATGGGGGTCTGGAGCGCCTAGATGTTGCAGCGATGCTACTCCTCTCTCTGCTCTGAAGTGAGGGCCTGGGGATAATATTCGTCATGATCGCGCGACGGGTTGTTGCCGCCGCCGCTACTTAGGGAGTCCTGGATTAGGGGGTATCCGGACAGCCGGACGGTGTACAACGTCCGGACTATTGAAGCGTGAAGATACAAGACTCAAGACTTCGGCCCGTGTCCGGATGGGACTTTCCTTGGCGTGGAAGGCAAGCTTGGCGATCCGGATATTATGTTTCCTTCCTTGTAACCTACTCCATGTAAACCCTAGCCCTCTCCGGTGTCTGTATAAACCGGAGAGGTTGGTCCTTAGAAGGTCAGTCACAATTACATTCATACCATCATAGGCTAGCTCCTAGGGTTTAGCCTCTACGATCTCGTGGTAGATCTACTCTTGTGTTACCCATATCATCAATATTAATCAAGCAGGAAGTAGGGTTTTACCTCCATCGAGAGGGCCCGAACCTGGGTAAACACCTATGTCCCTTACTTCTCGTTACCATCAGCCTTGATGCACAGATCGGGACCCCCTACCCGAGGTCCGCCGGTTTTGACACCGACATTGGTGCTTTCATTGAGAGTTCCTCTGTGACATCGCCGTCAGGCTCGATGGCTCCTTCAATCGTCATTAACGACGCTGTCCAGGGTGAGACTTTCCTCCCCGGACAGATCTTCGTGTTCGGCAGCTTTGCGCTGCGGGCCAATTTGCTTGGCCACTTGGAGCAGATCGATAGCTATGCCCCCGGCCATCAAATAAGGTTCGGAAACCTGAACTACATGGCGGATATCCGCGGAGACTTGATCTTCGACGGATTCGGGCCAGCGCCAGAAGCGCCGAACAGTCGCGATGAGCAGGGCTTAGACCTGCTATCAGACAACGCTCGGGATATGGTCCCGGCAGAAGCCTCGGATATAAATCCGGGACAGGTTGCTTCGCCTAAGGATGGAGGGATGGACCCCGCCCCGCAGGCCGTACCTTCATCGGTGATGGAGCCGAACACAGGTTTCACCTCTGAGGGAACCCGTGACTCCGGACCCCCGGATTCATATCCGGACGCAGGTTCCAGTCCGCGCGCCCCCACGCCCGCCGATCCTGGTTGGGCCCCGATGATGGAATTCACCACGGCGGACGTTTTTCAGCACTCGCCCTTTGGCGACATGCTGGACTTATTGAAGTCTCCCTCCTTGTCAGGAGACTCCGGGCCGAACTATGTCCGGCTCGAATGGGAAGCAGACAACGACGGAATTCGTTGCCCACCCACCACTCACTTCATTGCCACGATCGATGATCTAACCGACGTGCTTGACTTCGACTCCGAAGACATCGACGGTATGGATGACGATGTAGGAGAATCATAGGAGCCACCGCTCACCGGGCGGTGGACGGCCACCTCCTCATATGATATATATATATGGTGGACACTCCGAAGGAAACTAATGGCGACGAGGCAACGGAGGACAACCCCTTAGGAAGGAATGCACAACATGTGCGTTATCGATACCACTCCAAACCCCACCACACCAAAAACGGCCCCGGAAACGAGAGCAGTCCGGACGGTGCCAAAAAGGAATACAACCTGAGTCAGCCTACACTTAAGCAGGCCGGACCAATGACGACGGGATACTGGGAGAGGGACAATCACACACCCCCCTCCGACGACGAGGCAAGCCTCGGCAATGACGAATTCGGCATACCAGAGGACCCAGTGAAACAAATTCGCTTCAAGCGACGGCTCGTGGCTACAGCAAGGAGCCTGCAAACGAAACAAGAGCAGCTCATAACCGACCAAGATGCGCTAGAGGATAGGTGGACCAAGATACTGGCCGCCGAAAAATACGAACTTGAGTGCCCCAATAAAGGGCACATACAGCACAACTGGCTACCTCAACTCGAGTAGAAAAACCACAGGCACGCACGCAGACGCCCACGCATCACTATGGTCCAAGGCGGCAAGCAGCAGATATGAAGAGGCACCCTCAGACCTCGGCATAAAGGTCATAAACATCAAGACAAGGAAGCTAGTGCCAAGTCCGGCAACGCCCAGTCCGACAAACAGGCAAAGAGCAGCACAAGCCTACTCGACCGAAGATACATGCTGGTTCAGCCGTGTGAAATTCATGGTACCCCGAGAAGGACGGCAAAGCATACCAATAGAGAATGCAAGATTCTCAAAACAAAGTGGCTGGTCGCATGCCGGAAGCAATAAAGGGGAGATGCCTCATCAAGAACCCC